>NC_134539.1:120052229-120355906 GCF_050624435.1 Tenrec ecaudatus | reverse complement strand
TCCTCTGTGAAGTGGCAGGTAAGATTTATGGCACACCCCACTGGCGGAACTAAAGTCCATCCTCTTCTTCCAAAGTCATAAAGTTGTGCCTTGGCACACGCTTGTCCACTAGTGTCTGCATACCCCAGCCCCCTTGCAGCTTGATGTGTCCATGCGATGACGTGGATTAAAGGAACGAGTGCGGACACTACACATGTTCCCCTCCTGAAGATGTTATGTGGACATGCCCAGGACCCAGCATGATCCTGCAGACAAGGGTCAGAGAATGGTGGATGCCCTGGGGAGCAGAGCAGCTCCTTAACCACAAGGCAAACCTTTCTGTTCTTTAAGCCAGTGGACTTCATCTTCATAGCTCAGCTTTTTCTAACACGGCGTCTAAGAGACTCTGTCTCTGCAGAGGGGGAAATGGAGCAACTGCTCAGGGCGGAGTTCTGAGGGTGCTGAGGGCTGCTTAGCTGCTCATCTCCTGAGGAGTGCTTTCCTTTGTCTAGATCTCTCTCTCCCTCTCTCTCTGTCCCTCCCTCTCTGTCTCCCTAGCTAGAGAGAGAGAGAGAGAGAGAGAGAGAGAGAGAGAGAGAGAGAGAGAGAGAGAGAGAAGAGAAGAGAAGAGAAGAGAAGAGAAGAGAAGAGGAGAGGAGAGGAGAGGAGAGGAGAGGAGAGGAGAGGAGAGGAGAGGAGAGGAGAGGAGAGAGAGAAAGAGAAGAAGAAGAAGAAGAAGAAGCAAGAGGAAGAAGAAGCAGCCAGCAAGAGGAGGAAGGAGGAAAGAGGAAGAAAGGAAAGCAAAGAAAAAGAGAGAAGGAGGGATAGAAAGTAGAAGGAGCTGAAGGGAAGGGGTGGTGAGCACGAAGCCTAGGCTCACAGAGCTTAAAAAAAAAAAAACCCTTAGTGATGATCTTGTCCACCCCTAACCCTTCCACCCTGCTCTCTCTCTCTTTGAGAAAGCAAGCCAGTGGCTGTCAGTTCCAGTGCATGGCTACCCTGTGTGTCGGAGCGAACTGTGCTCCACATGGTTTCCCATGGGTGTTTTCCACAAGGAGATCACCAGGCCGTTCTCCCCAGATTCTTGGGTTGGCTCAAACTGCCAAACTTTTCATTGGCAGCCGAGCGTGCTAACCATTTTCACCCCTGAGGGACGCCCGCCCCCCACCCCCCTCCAGTTGGGTCTGTGGGAAGTGCACTCCTGTAACTAAAGTGGAGTAAGTCAGTAAGGGGAAGTAAAGTGAAGGGAGCGAATGCGTGTACTGTCCACGGTCCTGAAACCCCAAAGCCCATTCTCTAAGTTATGGCGATGTCTCCCGTCCAGGACACTATGATTCCCAATCCGGAGGCAGGGGAGAGGAGGGGCATGGGGGGAGGAAGGAGGGAACTGAGAGAGAAGGGAGGGCAGGTGGACACAGCCAGGGGGGCACAGCTATGACAGTCATTGAGGAGAAGCGGAGAAACGTATGTTTGGACATTGTTTCAGATAAAGGCAGTTACCTGGAAAGAAACCAGTGACTCCTAACTCCCCCCCCCCCCAGGAATTCAGTGACTGAAGAAGAGTAAGAGACATGCACCCAGGTGAGGCAGGGCTGTGCTTGGGTCTTTCAGGCTGTGCAAAGTCTTTCAGGCTGGCATGCAGGATGCCAAGGGGAGGGCTTTCGCAGGGCTGGTGGCAGTGACTATTTCCCTTTTCTGGCCTGATAATAAATCCACCATTTTTACAGTCACCGAGCCATCAAAACCATGGTTACATGTCACAGTCTGACAGCGAGCTGCATGTCCTTACTTGTTCTCAGCTGTGGGCACAATTGCTGGAAGTGGAGGAAGGATAACCTGAGCCTCCACTCCCTGCCCACCCCGCAGGGTGTGCCAGCTGCAGCCCTGGCTGGAGTTCGTGAGGCGAGGCTCTAAGTGCTTGGCACATCGGACCTCGCTTCCTCCTCGAACGGACCCTGGGAGGTAGGTGCTGTGCAGCAGGTGAGGAAGCAGAGTGTCGGGGCGTGGGGTGGGGGTCCTGAGTCACCAGCTGGTAAACAGAAGGGTTGGGGTTGAACCAGTTAGCCTGGCTCGGATCCATCCGCATGGGGCACTGGTTAATCTGGATGGCTGCTAACTGGAAGGCTGGAGGCTTGAGTCCATCAGTGGCTCCTTGGAGGAAAGATCTGGGAATCTAGTTCCAATGGCCCATCCTTGCGAGCCCTGACTCAGCCACTCAGCACAAACTGGGCTTTCTGTCTAGTTCTAGAGCTTGCAGTCTCTGCCCTTGGCTAGAACTTGACTACGCAGACCCAGACAGGGCTGGGCTTCCTGATTCCCCAGAGTAGAGCTCTTTCCTGCTCCTCGTCTCCATGCAGGTGACATTAGAGAACTGAGGGGTGTTTGCCGAAGGGAGCAGAGATGGTCAGGAAGCAGCTCTGTAGGTCTGCTGTGTGGTTGGAGGCAGGGAGCTGAGCTTGGGGGAATCACAGGAAGGGGAAAGTGTGTCCTTGCTGAGACCCAGGCCCTGGCCCTGTTTCATGCCCCATGGAGCTCTGGCTGGGGAGGAAGATCCAATTTCCAGGCCTGGTTGAAACCGGAGCTGGGCTGCCCCCTCCACTTGCCTCCTGAGCCCCTCTCCCATGCGAGCGGGTGTGGACTTGGCTGAGGGCACAAGGAGAAGCATTGTTCGTGCCCCCACCCTGTGCGACCCAGCTCCCAGTGGACCGTGGAGCAGTTTGTGTAACGTTCCTGGGGGTTAAGAGCAGGTCAGTGCAGGGTCGCAGCCCGGGCTCCTCTCCCAGCAAAGCGAGCCTCAGGCGAAGCCAGGCGGCCCGTGGGAACCACCGCGCATACCTGCTGCCCAGGCCCTGAGACGGGGAGGGCAGCCGGAGCTGCTGGGCGTGAAGATGCAGACCCCAGATCCCCCTGCAGCCCTCCTTCCTCCCAGACACAGTGGCAGATCACAGAAGCCAGACCGACAGGAAACTTGGGCAGGTCAATGCCCACGGTTGACAGGTGGTCAGATTCAGGTCCAGAGAAGAAAGGGAGGCTAACATGAACAGCGCACCTCACTGGGCACCATTCATTCATTCAGCAAATGCTCTGGACCTATCCTGGGAGATTCATTCCCTTTTTCATCCCCAGGGACATTCCTTAATAAATAGTGGGAGAAGCTGGCTCAGAGAAGACTTGAGATTCGTCCAGGTCATGGAGCTGGCTGGAGGTGCCTGCTGACTGCCATGCCTACACCCTTCCCTGCAATAAAGATGCAGACCTCCACCTGGGGTGCATAGAAAACTGGATGGAAGGGGATCCCCAAGAAGGCACCTGCCTCATGCCCCTGCCTTTTGGCAAATGGTGTAGCAGAGTTAATCCCACTGAACAATTTATTTGGTGTCTACTCTGGGCAAAACACTTAATTGATTCTCTTCTTCTGGGAAGATTTCCAGGAAAGCAACCAGACCCCTGCACTGAGAAGTCCATCCTGATCAAATCTTTCCTCCTTTCCCTTCAATCATTCCCGTCGGTCAGCCAGGATGTAGCGTAGCTGGGATTTTGAACATTCGCCCTCATCTCGGAATGTGTGGGGACTGTAACAGGATCACCATCATGGAAGTACAAAGGCATGTCACTCCCCCACTCCCACCCCCGCCCCACCCATGGCACCTGGCAGAGAGTTCACTAGGGATTGAATGAAGAAGTACAGACAACTCAGTGTGTCAGGAGGGGAGGAGAGCTCAGGTCCACGAGCATGAGAGGATGTCCAAGAACACCCTTCATCCACAAAGGCAATCGTGGAAGGTAGGGATTTTATTCTCACTGTACAGGTGCGAAAATTCAGCTTCAGAGAGCATTGCTTAGGGCCCAGAGCTCTTGAGCAGCAAAACTGGGGCTTGAGCCCAGGCCCCTGGACTCCCCTTCTGGTGCTCCTCCCATGCTGTTGTGAGATGCAGGTACATGCTCATGGTCCTGGTGGCCGCGCTCAGATGATGGGTAGCAGGTGTGTGTGTCTGGCATTCTTGCAGGAAGGGAAATGCTCGGTTGAGCTGAAGACCCACTTTCTCCCACCCTCCAGGGGCCTCCATCTGCCCGAAGTGTTGGGCGGAAGGGTGAGTTCCTGACTTGAGTTAATGATCCCTGCAGCCCATATCCCTTGGTGGTGGGAACAGGTGGCCAAGGTTGAGCTGACCCTCCAGGGAATGGAGCTGGCTGGGTCCCGAAGGGTGGCTTGAAGTACAGATACCTGCTTTGCAAGAAAAGACAAGCTGGACAATCCTCCAACCGCCAGGAAGGCAGGCCTGGGGGGGCGGGGTGGTCTCACCTCACTGTTTGCACTTGAATTTGCCCCTTCATCAGCACTCACCTGGACCGGCATGACTGTCTCTCAGTCGCACCTGCCCCAGCCCATCTTTGCTGCTGAGCTTACACCTCACAGACCTGCTTGTGTCTCTTCTATGCTGAGAATCTGCCAATGCCCCCACCCCCCTGGAGTGCAGGGCCTAGACTCCAACTGTGAATTCCAGGAACCAATCTTCTTCTTGCTTCTGTCTGTCCATCCCAACAATGTATCCCCAAAGACACTGTGGGACCCAGTCAGCTGCTGGGGCTGGCCTCCCTGGCAGCCCCATGGAGGAAGACAGCTCTTCCTCTCCAACCAATGCAAGTTCAACTTTGTTATTGGATCTCAGCTGAGGCCCCTGTAAGGATGGCATCCTTACCTGACCTTTATGGGCAGAGAAACTGGAAAGTGTTAGGACTTGAGCCCAAGTCTATGCAGCCCCAAAGCCTCTGCACTGGCTCCCTGGCTCCTCGCCCTGGCAGGAAGCATTCCAATTAATGCAGCCTTTGAGATGTTCTTTCTCCTCTTGGCCTCGAATGGACTCCCTTTGATCCCAGAAAGGAGGGTGTTGGGGAGGTGAGGATGCACCATAAATGCACTGGGGAAGCGGAGAGACTCTGAAGGTCACACTGGAGGGAATCAGCCACTCTCCTGGAATAACAGCAACAGTGGCGGGTTTGCTCCAGGCCCATCTCACTTTGGTCAAAATCCCCTGGTGAACACGATAGTCTCTAGGGAGGCAGGAAGCTGCCTGGGGCACACTCTTTTGCCTTGAACTTGGAGAGGTGTGCTGGCTTCTTTCGGCTCTCTGGGCTGACCAGTCAACACACAGCAGGCCCATCTGCTAGGCCTCTGTTGTGTGCAAATGACAGAAGACTCTACGGGAGCTGACTTCCATGAAAAGCAAGGATTTACTGGTTCTCCTCATGGAATGGGTCTGGATTCAGGTGCAATTTGATTCAGAGCCCAAATATAAACTCCAGGACCCATCCTTCAGTTGGTCGCCCAGGGCTCTCTCCATTGTCCTGCCCTGAGCAATGGCAGAAATCACTGCCTGCAGCAGGATAGATGCTCAACCCAATCTAAACGGAGAGGAGACGACTTCCTTGTCCAGAAGGCCCAGTGTCTCACTGATTCTAACTGGTTTACTTGTCCATCCCTGAACCCATGACAGTGCCTGGGGGTGAGGGTGAAGCCGAAGATGGAATTAATCCAGATCCTATCTTTGGCGCCATGGATGGTATAATCCCACCAAGTCACCTGGGAGAATGGGGATAGAGTAGTATTCCAAATGAAACCGGGCTTCTATTTTGAGAAAAAGGGGATGGTGAGGGATGGATAGGCAGACAGCAGTCACCAGGAAAGAATCCCCTGGCCTCGCGTAGACTAGCCCAACTTCCCTTCTGACGCCTCTTCTCTGGCCCTATGTTTGAGCTGCTTCTGCCTTTCTCTGGAATTTGCAGTCAGGCCTAATCTGTGGCTGGGCCCCAGAGAAGCAGAACATGAGACAGAGAACAAGAACAAGGGCATGGTAGAAGCAGGATGAGGCAAGAGCAGGAGCTAAGTAAGGATGGAGTGCTAACTGGACTCTAGCTTCAGCCTGATTCCACAGGGAGTTCTGAAGCAGCAATTGCACCTAAGAGATGGTCCCCCTTGGGGACAAGTGGGCAGGCCTTTGGGACCCTCTCCCTCCTGTGTCAGTTAGTTCTTGACTGCTACGGGGTGGGGTTATGTAACCTTTAAGGGGAGGTAGCTCGCATTCACCAAGGGCAATTGCTGGGACATGGGAACAGCTCCGAGTGAACAGCAGCTAACACGGCAGCAAAGAGGATCTGGGCAGACAGTCCACTCCAGGCTACCTGCCTTGTCCTTGACATTGAACACTGGGTCCCATTTCCCTGGCAATGGCATGGGTCCTCCAGTGATCCCCTGAGCTAACTCACCTTCAAACCCCTCCGACTGCTACTTGGCAGAGCCTAAGCACCTCCTACTTTTGGCACCGCCCTTACCGTGTCCCGGGTTCCTGCCTGAGCCCTGGAGCAGAAACCGAGCTGAGACTGATGTCCCGCATGGAAATGGAGCCTGCTCTGAAGGGGCTGACACACCGGAAGGCAGAGCCCCTGGCTCCGGGACACCTCTGTGTCATGCTTCCTTAGACCTGACCATGGGCTACTTCAGCACTGGACTTCCTGGGCACAGCTCCTTCCCTCTTCTGGTGTCTGTGTTGGGACTCTTCCCAGGATGGTCCATTCTGTTGATTTTCCCAGCTCCCCTGGTTGTTCCCTTGTTTTCCTAACGTGGCTGGTCCCTTCTGACAAGTGTGGTTAACAACTCTTTTGCCAAATGCCAACTACTGTAGAAGACATATACTCTGCTTTGTTTGGAGATGTGTGTGTGTGTGTGTGTGTGTGTGTGTTGCTTATCTAGTCTAAGACTGGCCAAACTTCAACCAAGGACAAGCAACAAACATTTGCGAGACCTATGGCCAACAAGGAGTTAATGCTCTTCTATGCAGAAAGACCTTGTAAATCAATAATAAAATATAGGCATGCTGCAATTTTAAAATTAGTCAAAGGACATGAACAGGCAATATTACAAAAGAAGAAATGAGTATAGTCAATATGCATACGAGAAGGTGTCTGACCTCACTAGTAATCAAAGAAATTCTAATTACAGCAGCCACGAGGAATCATTTTTTCACTTTTCCAATTGGCAAAGGCTCTGTGCTGATGAGGGCATTGGGGGAAGTGGCCACTCTCATGTCCTGTTAATGGGACAGCAGGCATGGGAAGAGGTACAGTTTGGGAGAGCCCACCTTGAAAATGTGCTTAACCTCAGAATGCACAGTTCAATTGCTTTGGATTTGTCCTAAAGGAACCTTGGAGTCTATTTCCAAGGCCCCCCACCCATGCATGTCAGTCTCCGCAGTAATTTTGACGGCAAAGACAATGGAGCTGACTCGCCGATGGAGAATTGACAAAAGCAATCGTAGTTGCCTCAGATCTTAGAATCTTATGCAGATATTAAAAATGGTCATGCACACCTGTATCCATTGGTGTCAAATAACAATAAAGAATTAAGGTTACCAAAGATCATGTACATTTGAGTTGAAGTTGACGTCAGTGTCTGGAAGGGTGCTCACCACGATCTCCAGGTGTTGGGAATAGCAGCTCCTGAGGTTTGTGCTTGCCAACATCCATTCGCCTTCTCCAGAATCTCTCTGGATTCTCCAACTCCCCCGTTGTGGTAGAGCAAACTCAGCCCAACATTAGGATGACTGCCTGGGACTTGGGGAATTGACCGTAAAGAACTGGCCTGCCTGAACCCACAAGGACTGAGCTGAAGCTCCCAAGCAAGGCTGTTTTGCAAATAACAAAGCTCTCTAAAATCTTTTGGTGTAAAACAACACCATTTTTACAATGAAATCAGTGGTCGGGCATTCAGAGAGGTCACAACTGGGAGGGCTTGTCTCTGCTCCACAGTGTTTCGGGCCTCACCTGGGAAGGTACCCGGCAGGGGCTGGGATACCTGGGATGGCTCAGAGTCAGCACTCAGGGGGGCTGAAGGTAGCTCGCATTTCTGACAGCACAGCAGCCAGATTCAAGCGGGATTATCCCCCAGAGGGTGAGTGTTTCTGGACCCCTCGGCAAAAGCTGTAAACAAGAACTTTCTGGCAACTTAGCTGCAGAAACCATGGCAGCATTCTGTTGGTTATAAGTGAGTCACTAAGGCCAGCTCAGGTTCAAGGGAAGGGGGACCCAACTCCACCTCTTGATGAAGTGGCAAGGTCACATTGCCGAAGAGCAAGAGCACGTAGGATGGGAGATTCTGTAGCAACCTTCTGTGGAAAAGACAATGTGCTGTAGACTGTCTTTCTTCCCACTGGACTGGAAGCTGAGAAACGCTAAGGGTTGGGACAGTCACAGCCACCTTGAAACCACAAGGGAGGCCAGCACATGCAGCCAGCTTGGAAGAAAGCCAGGGGAGAGGGACAGACACACACACACACACACACACACACACACACACACACACAGGTCCCGTGGGCATCATTTGACCCTGACCAGGCCTCTCTCGAAGCCACCCTCCCCATCTCTCCCCATCCCAGCTGCTCAGTCCCAAGAGTCAGTATCTTTGTATACTCAAAACAATTGGAGCTGAGTTTGATAACACATGTAGAAGAAATGGTCCTAACCAAGACCAAGAGACCATTTTACAAGAGTTTGATTTCTTTTTCTTCTTCGTCTTTTTTTTTTAATCTTTTATTGGGGGCTCTTACATCTCTTATCACAATCCATACATTCATCCATTGTGCCAAACACATTTGCACATATGCCGCCATCATCATTTTCAAAGCATTCTCTTCCCACTTGAGCTCCTGATATCAGCTCCACATTTTTCCCCTCCCTCCCTCACCCTTGATAAGTTATAGATTATTTTTTCCATATCTTACATCATCCTCCATCACCCCTCAACTGTTTTCCATTATTTGTCCCCCTGGGAGGGGGTTCTAGGTTGATCCTTGTGATGGATTCCCCCTTTCTTCCCCCACCCTCGCCTAATCCTTCTGGCATCTACTTTCCTTGTTGGTCCTGAGAGGGTTTTATCAATCCTGGAGTCCCTGTGTGGTGGGGCTCTTATCTGTAGCAGTGTGCATGCTCTGGTCTAATCCGATTTGTAAGGTAGAATTAAGGTCATGATAGTGGGGTGAAGGAAGTACCAAAGAGCTAAAGGAAAGTTGTGTGTTTCACCGGTGCTATATTACACCCTGACTGGATCATCGATTCCATGTGACCCCTCTGTGAGGGCATGTCCAATTGTCCATAGATGGGCTTTGGGTCTCCACTCCATTCCACCCCCCACCACCAATTCACATTGGGTATGGTTTTATTATGGGTCTTAGATGCCTAATTCCATCGACATCTCATGATCACACCGGCTGGTGTGCTTCTTCCATGTGGGTTTTGTTGCTTCTGAGTTGATGGCCCCTGCTTATCTTTAAGCCTTTAAAATGAAAGACACTAGTATATCTTTTGATAGCCGGGCATCATCAGCTTTCTTCACCACATTTGCTTATGCACCCGCTTTGTCTTCAGCGACCCTGTCGGGAAGGTGCGCATCACAGAATGCTGGATTGTTAGAACGAAGTGTTCTTGTGTAGAGGGAGCACTTGAGTCGAGGCCCAATTTGACTTCTTTTTCACATGGATTGAATTGTCTGTAATGAGTGCATCGTGTTTAGACATTTGTTTGTTTATGTTGAACAGCTATTGTGAGCCATCAATGATAATAACCTCACACATTGAAGCCTGAAAACCCCAAACTTCTTGCCTACTATAATTTTTGGTTTGTCAAAGTGCAGACTCTGCCCACTCCCACTATGCCCACCCTCACTAGTTCCTGAAGTCTCCCTCATCTTCCAGCACTTTCCACCTATTCTACTGAGTGTGCAGTGGGCTGTGGAGGGTGGGTTCTGGCATGGCTGCTTTCCGGGCCTCCAGAGGCCTTTGTCTAGACAGAAGTGAGCCGGAATCATTCTCATGGAGGATAGAGATCTGTCAGTGCTTGAGGTAGTTAGTTTATTGTGCCAACCTGGCCTATAAACACATGTGGGGTTAATCAAAGGGCGGAGGGATAAATGGCTCAGTGAGCCTCTCCTTTCTAGTTCTCGCGTCCCTTGCTTTGTGATGGTCAGACCAGGGTGCAGCTGCATTAGCCAGTTCCCTGCTTCTGCTGGCAAGGCTCACTTCCTGCAAGACATCCCCAAGGAGAAGCCACATGGACCTACCCCACTGTAGCCTTGGGTGCTGGAGCAGCAGTATAGAGACCCCTGCCAGCACTGCGATGCTACACGTTCACTGACTCGGCTTTCCTCCTGCAGTCGGCATCATTGCGTGTGTTTTGTGAGATGGAGGAGGACTTTGTGGATTGGTGTCAGACATATGGGCTAATGTTGGACTTGTGGGCTTGGGCAGCACTGGGTTGGAATGTTTTCTTGATGTGCACTTACCCTTGATATAAAACTCTCTCTTATGCATGAGTTTCTGTGGATTTGTTTCTCTAAAGTACCCAGACTTACACAGTGCTAAAAGGGAAGATGTGAAGGCATTTCGCAAGGTGGAGGCGAAGGGAGCGTTCTAGGCAGAAGACACAGCTTAGCAGAGGCCTGGGAGTGGCATCAGTGAGACCCATGAATGTGCTGGTGCAGAACAGATGGCTGGAGGACAGAGGGCATGATGGGAGCCTCAAGGGAAACTGGGAAGGTAGGCTGGAGCCTACGCTGGGAAGGGCCTTGAATGCCAGGATGAGGAGCTTGGGTTTTATGCTGAGGATCAGGAGAGCTGCTGGAGGGGTGGAAACAATGGGGTGTTATGATTTAGAAGTGGGGAGGTGGCTCTAACGGAGCTGTGGAGGATGGATGGGAGAGGATTGGGCCCAGGTGGGAGTCTACAGCAATGGTCCAAGCCACTATAGGAATGAAGCATCCTTGGATTCCTGCAGCTACTCTGCCCAGTCCTCTCGGCGCACCAGCACTCCCTGCTGCCCCTGCTCAGGAGCACATGCCTTTGCTGGACTGGAGCTCTCCCTCCCTCTGGTGCCCCGCAGGAGCTTCATCCTGCCAGAGCCTCATTCTTGCTGCTCCCCCAGTGTACTCAGTTCCCAGCTCTGGTTAGGAGGTGTGAGAAGCAACCTCATCTAACCCACCTCACTGCCAACTCCCCAGACTGCAAGTTCGTCTTCACAGGATAACAGCGGGAAAGGAAAGAAAGAAATACACACAATAGGAGCCATCAAATACGACGAGCTGGTAAAGATACTTGGCATGGTTATTCCATCGAGCCTCTCAGCCGAACCACCTGATGGGGCCGATACCATTGCCACATTCCTTGCATAGATGGGACAACAGTGTCTCCGAGTTCTTGGTGCAACTCACACTCCCTCTGGAGGCTCCTGCCATTAGGGCAGCGGTTCTCAACCTGTGGGTCGCGACCCCTCTGGGGGATCCAACGACCCTTTCACAGGGGTCGCCCGATTCATGACAGTCGCAAAATGACATGATGAAGTAGCAACGACAATAATCCTATGGATGGGGAGGGGGTCACCACACCATAAGGAACTGTGTTGAAGGACCGCGGCCTCAGGAAGGGTGAGAACCGCTGCCTTAGGGCATTACCGAGGTGCCCTGGTGGCACAGTGGCTAAGCGTTCAACTGCAGATCCGAAGATCTGCTGTTGAAACCCACCGGTTGTTGCACGCGAGAGAGAGGTAGCCGTCTGTCTTGTTTCCATAGAGATATATAGATCAGGGAACCCACAGGGCCATTCCGCTCTGTCCTTGAGGGTCACTGTGAGTTGGCGCTGACTCAGGAATAACAGGTTTGGGGTATTTCCTGAGGATTCGACTCCCCACCGTCTGTGAGGTCCGTGGTCTCCATCGCCTAGAATACAGCAGTCCACTTGTCAAAGGTCAACAAGGGTCTCTGACACACATGCAGTGGGCCATCGCCAGCAGGGCCTGGGTCAGGTTTCCCTACCTCTGCGCTCTTCTGCCCCAGGGTTCACCCTCAGCACTGTAATGTTTGTACAGGAAGGCCATGCAGCCAAGCAGGGTGACCATACGCCCCCTTGGGTCCCACCGCCAAGACTCGCAGGCCGTAAGTGTGTCAGGTGCTAAGTGAGGGGTAGGAGACCCCTGTCCCTCCTTCGGGCCTACTAGTTCTCCATAGAGAAACCCTTCACCCCTCCATGGAGACTGGCGAGGGGCTTCCCGAGCCATGTGTCCCCTGTCATTGCTATCGTTTCCCCGCCCACCGCCCTCTCTTTCTTCAAATAATGATCCAAGTTCAGAAGGCTAAGGGCCCCGGTGGCACAAATAATGAAGCGCTCACCTGGCAATGGAAAGGCTGGCATTGAACCTGCCATCCCGCAGTCCTCAGGAGGAAGGTCCCTCCAGCTGTGCTCAAAAAACCAAAATAGCCCCCAAGAAAACCCCATGGGGCAGTTCTAGTGACTTTAGGGCCTACAGGCCTAAATCAGAATCAACTCGGCAGCCCTACTAGCAATCACAAGGTGGCACAAACTCACAGACCAGGGCCTGCAAACACCGGACAGGAAGGGGGAGCCTCTGCTGGGGCCAGGGGCTCCGCACTGAGCGCCTCCTTCTTGCGAGCCTCCCGTGTGCCCCGAAAGGGGGCCGGAATTGGCACAGCCGCCAGCAGACAAAATTGAGCAGTTGTGGTGTGTGGCGGCGGTACTTAAATGCAAGAGCTGATCTAATCCCCAGGCTCCTCTCTGGGAAGCTTTTTGCTGCATTTTAGCACAGAAAAGCGGTTCCTTTCTTTTGTGGTTCGAGCTGCTATTTAAGAAAGCAGGGGCGGAAATCAATACGCCTTCCTGGCTTTCAGTCGTTTACCCCCAAAAGGTGTTTCTTCGGGGAGGAAGAAGAGGTGGAGGGGGGCTTCGAGGAGCGTTTTTGTCATTCATAAGCCACGGTGACAAATCCTTGACATCATCCTCGGCTCCTATCGATCAGCTCCGTGCGAGGCACCAGAGGACAAATAGAAATCATTTGTCTGTCCAGGCTCCCAAACAGCCCGGGACAAAGGGCTCGGCGGCAATCAGCAGCTGGAGGTATTAGCGGCAGGTCAAGTTCGGAGGTCAAATGTCAAACAGGTTGTCATCAGTTTCTCACAGCTATCAGAGCCAGGCCAGGGGAGGGGCCAAGGAAAGACCCGCCACCAGGACAGCTGGTTCTTATTAGCCAAATCCTGCCTCCCTGGAAAGAGAGATGAACCAGCCAGGCCTGGGACACCCCAGGGACACCCCAGGGTGCTGAGTTTCAAGGGTTGGCGGTGGGGAAGCAAAGGGGGAGAAGTAGCAAGATCTGAGGGCTGACTCCCCTTCTCTGTCCCCTTTAGTCTCCCAGGGGAAACGCAACATTTCTGCCCTGGGCCCCCAAAGGGAGAAACCTCAGGCTTCTCTCCGACTCGTCTTGATCAAGTTAATCCTCCACATTTGGAGATGGCTTAGATGGCCTGGGAAACAGGATGCGACCAGGGGGACAGTTGAGTCATTTTAAGTCCTTGATTACTCACCACCTGTCCTAGTTACTTCTCTCACCCTCAGGATGAGACCGGGTGCTTAGGGCAATTAAACTAGAGAAAGAGGGGAGTTCCCCCACCGTACCCCCGCACACCGTGTGTGTTGCTCCCCTGGGGCGTGGAGAATGAAGGACAAGTACAAAGAACAGGACAGCCTCATCATGGAGCCCCTCTCCGTGGTCCCACTGCATCTCACAAGAGCCCTGTGAGTCGGAAGGACGGGTGCGTGCCATTTTACAGACGAGGAAACTGAGGCTCGCTGAGACTAGATCTCCAGGATCACGGACATTGCAAAGGGACCCTGCCACAGTCATGTGATATAAGGAACAGATTTCATATTTTGTGCACATAACAGTCCCGGGTGAGCTCTGTTCCTTGGACCTCTCAGGGACTCCTTTCTTCATCCTGTTTTGGCTCAGTCATCCCCTCTAAAACGCAGAGTCAATGTCACATCTGGATTCTGGTCTGGGGAAAAAAGAGACTTCATGGAGAAGGCAGTTTTCAGAACCACAGCCCAGAAGAGGCACACAGCACTTCTGCTCATATTCCACTGGTGAGAATACAGAATCCTAGCCTCACTACCTGCAAAAAGGTCTGTGAAAACGCTAGGCTGCCCCCACTCTGCAACCATGCAAGAAGGAGGTATGGGCTTTGGGGAACATGTAGCATGTCCATATACTCTTAGGCCAATGTCACACTGTTTTAATTACTATCGCTTTTAAATGTAGTTTGATCTCCGGTAAGGAGAATTTTTACTCCAGGTTTTTATTTTGCAAAATTAGCTACTTTTTCACACTTTCTCGTCTATGAGAATTGTAAAATCCATTTGCAAGGTTTTCAGAAAAATCGATTGGGATTTTTATTAGAATAGCATTGATTTCTAGATAAATTTGTGGACCCCTTTAGCATCTTTCTAGTATTGAGTGAACATAGCGTCATTTGTGTAGGACTTGAGTTGGAAGCAACTCGCCAGTGAGTCTATGAGGTTTTTTACTATTTTCTCTGTAAAGGTATTATATCTTTTGTTGGGTTTATTCTGAAGCATTTCATACCTTTTATTGCTATTATAAGGAACCTCGGGGGTGTAGTGGGTTACCGATTGGGTTACTAACCACAGGATCAGCCGTTCAAACCCACCAACGGCGCCAAGGGGAAAGACGAGCTTTCAGCGATCATGATCATTTACAGCCTCTAGAGTCAACGTGGGTTGGAATCGACTCACTGGCAATGCGTTTTTGTTGTTATTGTAAGTGGCACATTCTTTGTATATTTTCTATATGGTGAATAAGGGCTCGATAGATTGGAGTTTTGCCTGTTGGCTGTGTTTCCAGTAACTTCTAACTCTCCAGTTGCTTGTTTTTCTTTAAGTTGTAGTTGTTTTGCTGTTGTTGAGAATATGCAGACCACACACCACCTCAGCAGCTCCGACAAGCACAATTCCACGGCGGCCTTTCCCTTCTTCGAGTTGTGCAGCCACTCCCCTCCCTTCCCGAGTCGTCCTTCCTCCGTTAACGTGACCGCTCTGCCCCGAGGTTCCCGGCTAATACTTCAAGTCGCCCCTGTCAGTTTGATCCCATCAGATAGCTCTTTAGAAAGCATGATGCTCAAGGCAGGCCTTTTTCACCAGTTAAGCTAAAAGATGGTTCCATTTTAAGAAGACTTCAATGGAATTTACTTACCGGTACGTAAGATTCAAAAATTATGTCCACGCAATAGCTTCGGGGATTCTCCCACCTTCCACGACTCCGGAAAGTCTAAGAGTCCGTGAGAATCTCTTATTAGTCTTAATGGTTTGACCACAGATCATCTCATGTTTTCAATTTGGATAATAATAAATGATCATATGCACATAATGATGACGTGGCCTTTTAATGTTTAATTCTTGTAGCTCGTGTAGCTGGTTTCCGTGTCATGGCATTGACTAGGACTGCCCAGGCTTCCTTGAACCGCAGTGGTGACGTGGGGACCCTTATCTGACTGAAGTGGGACTGCTTCTAAAGTCTCACTATTCGGAACTGTAACATTTGTGATTGCGTTTGGGCAGATACCTTTGATCAAGTTAAGGGAAGGGCCTCTGTTTCCAACCTACAAGTTTTTAAAGGAGTGGCTCTTGAGTTGCAGATAATGCTTTTTCTGTATCTGTTGAAATAATTTTTTCTATTTTCTCCCCTCACTTATTAATGTGATAAGATATCTGATAGGCTTTCTAATATCAAATCATGCTTGTATTTCTGAAACAGACTTCCTTGTTAAATTCAATTTGCTATGTTATGTAGGATTTTGTGTTCTTGTTTATAAGTGAGATTTGACCTATCATTATTGTGGGGTTGTTGTTGTTTTTCTGCAGAGGCTTTAATATCAAGATTATTCTCATCCCATAAAATGAATTCTTAGCTTTTCCCTTTTTCCTAATCTGTGGGGAGTCTATATAATATGGGAATTATCTCTTTATTGAAAGCTTACTTTAAAAAAGTTAGTGTCTGGTGGCTTAGGGAGGATGTCTGCAGAAGAAGAGAAGACTTGGGTGTTTATAGGTCAGCTCAGAGTTTTGTATTTCTTTTGGAATACATTTTGATAATTTGATTTTTATTTTGAGGGAAATTTTCCCTTTTATTTTGACTTTCAAGTTTATATAGACACTTTCTGGGTTATAAACATCTGACTTTACTATAACCCATTATGAACAAACCCCTATAAAGCCTATTATATTGACAATTTGAAGTATATGCAATGGATTGTAAAAAGAGGTGACATGTATCAAAACATAATTATTACTATTATCATATTATGTTAAAGATGTCTGTATCTGAAAGTGGTCTTAAAATACTTATTAGTGGACACCAAGACAAACATTTGGCTAACTGACCTTAGATGCAAACCATTTGTTATGGTTTACATACAAATATGACTGGAAGACAAATTTGGAAATGAAGCATGTATGAAATCCATGTACCATTTGTAATTGAATTATAATATTTCTTACTCTGTGCAATAGCTATAGTCATATTCCTTTTTCATGGCTTTCTATCTCTTTTTCTCTCTTTCCCGGTCACTATTGGCACAGGTCTGACCTCCTTCTCCTTTCAAAGGATTAGCTCCAGGTTTTCTGGCCACCTCAATTACTCCTCTGTTTTCTGTTTCTTTAGCACTTGCTTTCGCTTTTACTTTGTTTTCTTTCTCCATTTCCGTTGGGTGTGTGCCTTCATACTTCTAGCTCTTGGGCGAAGCACTTAGCTCTCTTCTTTTCAGTGGTATTGTGGCTGAGGGATTGGTGCCCACCCCGCCGTGATCACCCCGACCTGCTCCTGATCTGTGGTTAACAGCAGCCGGCATCTAGTCACGTGCCCACATGCTCCGTGGAAGGCTGGCCCTATCCACAACGCGGGCACATAGCCTGATTAATCGCTGCCCAAACTCCAATCATACTCACTGCTATCGAGTCTGGTCTGAATCATAGCAACCCTAGAGGACAGGAGAGAAATGCCCCCATCTTTGTGGCTAGAAGTTTCAAACTACTGACCTTGCAGTTCGTAGGTCAATACATAACTCAAATCTGTACCAGTGCTGGCTTTTTCCCCCCTTCCCAGGGACAGGTGTGGACCCATTTGGGCCAGGGAGGTCTAGGGGGAAGTCTACTGGGAAGAAATTGTATAACCGTGTTTGACTCTCAAAAGAATATTCAGGAAGATGAACGTTTTGTTTGCTGCTGGACACTGGTGTGGTAGCCAGGCTCCAAAATGACCCTCAGCGATACTTGCCTCTCAAGGTTGATATTTGTGTTCTTGGGTACTCTCCTTCCACACTGATTAGGATCTGATGGAAATGATGAGGTGTCCTTTCGGACGTGAAATAATATCAGACATTGTGTTGTTGTTTGGGGTCGTTCGCTTTGAGGGAAGCAGCTGCCATATTGGATCCTCAAGTAGTCTGGGGATGGAGGAACGGAAGCCTCCTACCAATAACCAACTTCAACCTGCCAGGCAGTGGATAAACCACCTTCAAACCAGATCTCCCAACCCCCATCCTATCAAGCTGTTAGATGGCACTTGACTGCAACCTCATGAGAGAGTCTGAGCCAGAATTGGCAAGCTAAAACCACACTTGAATTCCTAATCCACAGAAACTGTGAGGAAATGCATGCTAACTATTTAAGCCACTGAGTGTTGGGGTGATTTATAATGCAGCAGTCGATAATGAATATAGTACATTAGCACCAAAGCTTAGTCACTCTAACCATCCTGCCACCGTGAAGGGAGCTGGCAAGTGAAGATGGCAGAGCAAAAAGGTGGCATCACTGAGCCCTTGAAATAACCAATCCTACCGCAGAACGTTTATGATATAGATAATCAATCTTCTTTTGCTTAAACTATTCTGAGCCGGGGGAGTTTCTGTTACTTAACAGCTGAAAATAACCTACCTGATTCAGGAATCTTAAATGCATGCCCTATCAACCAAAATGAACTAAGTTAGGGTATAGTAACAAACAGCAACCCAAATCCCAGTACTTGAAAACAATAAAAGTCGATCTCTCGGATTCTGCCCTAGGTCATGTTCACCAGCTAGCTAGTGGGGCAGCCTCTGTCTAGAGTGTGAGTGACAGAATGGCAGAGAGCAAGCGCACGCTGGAGGATCTTATACCTATAATTAAATGCACCTCCTGGAAGTGAGCACACAGCAGTGTAGCTCACAGTTCATTGGCCTCATCTGACTGAAAGGTACCAGGAAGTGCAGTCCTGCTTTGTGCCAGAAATCAAGAGCTGGAAATATCTAGTGCTCTGCAGTAGTGGCTGCGACACCTGCATTCAAGCCTATACATTTCCCTCTAAAGACTGCACTAGCTGCTGCTTGCACATTTTGCTTGGTACATTCACTATCTCTTTTCCAACAAACTTTTAATTTTAAAATAGTTTTAGGTTTATAGAAACATTATGACAATAGTACCTATAGAATCCCCATATAATTCACACTGTGAGTTAGTTTATTGTGCCAACCTGGCGGATAAACACATGTGTGGTTAATTGAAGGGCAGAGAGATAAATGGCTCAGTGAGCCTTGCCTTTCTAGTTCTCAGGTCTCTTGCTTTGTGGTGGTCGCACCAGGGTGGAGCTGCCTTACTCAGTTCCCTGCTTCAGTGGCCAAGGCTCACTTCCTGCAGGACATTCCTGAGGAGAGGCTGCATGGATATACCCTGATGCAGCCCTGGATGTTGGAGCAGCTGGGTGGAGACCCCTGCCAGCACTGAGATGATTACACATTCACTGATTCAGCTTTCCTCCTGCAGTCGACATCATTGTGTCTGTCTTGTGAGATGGAGGAGAACTTTGTGGATTGGTGTTGGACATATGGGTTAATGTTGGACTTGTGGGCTTGGGCAGCACTGGGTTGGAATGTTTTCTTGATGTGCACTTACCCTTTATATAAACCTTTCTCTAATACATGAGTTTCTGTGGATTTATTTCTCTAAAGTACCCAGACTAACACACACCGGTTGCTCCTATTCTTAATATCTTACATTAAACTTAAATAAAGAACAAAACACAAACAGCCATGTGCACACCTATATTTCTTTTTTTTTAACAATTTATTGGGGCTCATACAATTCTTATCACAGTTATCACACCTATATTTCTTGCAGCAATTTATATAATAACAAAAACATGGAAACAATAAAAAAAACTGACTATAGAGGAATGAATAAGCAAACTGAAGGTCAAGCATGTGAGAAAGAAGTTTGTCCAAAAGATGCTTTCAAAAGGCAGGGACGAAGCTTATCCATGAGAAAGCTAGGCGCTGCCACCAGGAGTA
The DNA here is from genome assembly GCF_050624435.1 of Tenrec ecaudatus. Lineage (NCBI taxonomy): Eukaryota > Metazoa > Chordata > Mammalia > Afrosoricida > Tenrecidae > Tenrec > Tenrec ecaudatus. Next base: position 120,336,702 of record NC_134539.1, on the reverse strand, counting down.
TAGGTGGATGTACAGAACTGGAATTCAAATGGCTTCGATGGCAAGAAAAGCCGGCAACTTCCTTGTGCATGGACAACTCAAGCTGGCGCTTGTTATCGGGATCCGAGAGGTATCACCGTGTGAGCCCCAACGTTCAGAAATGTTGCCGCTTCCTCAGCGGTGCCTTTGTTAAGCGTGACAAGGCTTCTATGAACATGCTGAGGATGGTGGAACCATGCATTGCATGGGGACCCAAACGTGAAGTCAGTGAATGAGCTGAGCTTCACGCGGGGTTAGGGCAACATCAAGAAGACCATTGCCCTGACTTTGAAGGTATGATCTCGGTAAGTATGGCACCAGCTGCGAGGAGGATCTGATTCTTGAGAGCTGGACTGTTCGGAAACGCTTCAAAGAAGCAAATAACTTCCTGTGGCCCTTCATATTCTCTTTTCCACGAGGTGGGCTGAAGAAAAAGACCACCTATTCCGTAGAATATGAGCACCTCAAGCCCTTGCTTATTTTTACCCTCCTGCTCCCACGGAGAGGAACTTGACTCAACCCAGCCGCAATCTGTTCACTTCCCGCTTCAATTCCAGGACACACATATAGGAGGAGGCCTCCATGGAAAAATGGGTATTGAAAGATAATGGAATTTTTCCACGAATTTTTTCCCCACGAACTTTTTAATCACCCCTTCATGGTGATTCCAGAATTGTTAGACCTTTCAGTATCATTTAATTATGAAATTTAACTAATTCACCTATTCTTCAACCATATATTATTGTTAAAGTTTGGTTTTCAGTTTCAGTTTCAAAATGTAGGAGGTTTTGTTTACTCTCTTTCTGTGGTTGAAATCTAATTTTCTTACACTGTGGTATGAAAATGTGTTCTGTATAATGCTGAATCTCTAGAATGTTTTGAGACTTTTACTATGTGCTAATGTATGTTCAATTTTGATAACTGTTCCATGTGTGATTGAAAAAATGTATAAATTTTGGTGCATCTACTCTATGCCATTAAAAACATCATTATGAAAATGTAGAAAGTTTATAAATGTTTGAGATAATGTGAAATGAACAACACCAAAAAAAAAAAACACACCCCGGAATACTAAACACATGATATATTTGCAGCAATGTAAACTATTCAAGCATGACCGCAAGGACTGCAAAAGAATGAGCAAAAATGAAAATAATGACTGACGTATACAGGTGGGAGTCTGGGTATTTATTTTCCTCTTCTCAAAAATGATTTAACATTACTCTTATTTTTGTAATTCATAAAACTAAAGATGTTCATTCTGTCAAAATCTTGGTTTGATAGATTCACAAAGGGCCAAAAGTACCCAGTTCTACATTTTTGAGACCCACTCTGTGCCGGGCACTGCACTGGACCCTCGGGATTCAGAAGTGAAGAGTCCAGGTCACTTTCTTCAGGGAGTCTCAGTTGGAGGAGGGACAGGCCAAGCACTAATTTCTAGACAAGGCTGATCTCACAGACGTCTACAAGAGGATTGGGAGAAATTCCTTTAGATTTGGCGCATGCGTGTGTGTGTGTGTGTGTGTGTGTGTGTGTGTATGAAGTCCTTGTGGGAGCAGAGGGATCCGTAGACAATTTCGAGGGATAGACGTGGGAGGGACTACAAGTGTGTTAGTCAGGGTTTGACTAGAGAAACAAATTCATGGACACTCATATCTGTATAAGAAAGAGCTTTATATAAAAGAGAAATTGTATATTGAGAAACATCCCAGCCCACATCAAGTCCATAAGTCCAATATTAACCCATATGTACAATACCAGCCCTTTTTAGACTCACACAATCATGCAATAATGCTGAATGCAGGAAGATCACAGGCCAGTGGGTAGATCGAGGGGTAGTGGAAGCATCTCAGCGCTGTCCTGGGCCTCCATGAGGCTCTTCCAGCTCCAGGACTCTGGCTCCATCAGTGTGTCTCCATGTGGTTTATCAACAGGAATGTCTCGAAGGGGAGTGTATCTGTGTCCCACCTCCAGTGAGCTATTTATCTCCATAGCTCCTCCAAATGAGGTCATCTAGCTGCAACCTCATCAACAGGCTAAACTCCACCCCTTCACTCTTAATAGTCTCAAGTTGACACCAGATTATTCCTTTACCACAAGAAGAGGTAAAGGAAACCCAGAGTAATAACATAAATTTGATGATGTTTCTATAAGCTTTTACAGTTTACAGATCCTACACACACACACACACACACACACACACACACACACACACACGCATGCACGCACGCACGCTTTCATTGCTATTTGCCTGTAAAGTCATGCTTGGTAATGTAGAGAGTCAGTAAAAAAGAGGAAGATTCTCAGTGAGACGGAATGAATTGCCGGGAGTGACTGCAATAATGGGCTCAAGGACAGCAATGATTGTGAAGGTGGCATAGGACCATAGGTGTTCGGTTCTGTTAACAGAAGGTTTGCTACGAGTAGGGGACTTGCTCCATGCCACCTAACAACAACATGGGATTTACTGCGTGACGTGTATTTTTTACATCTCTCGTTAGAGTCATGAGGGAAGCAACCTGCCCAAGATTCTACAACTAAGGAAGTGTCAGAGCCAGGACTCCAGATAGGGTCCCTTCACGAATAACTCCTTCAGGAAGCACTAAGAAAGAACTACTAAAAGCAGTTCAACCGAGCTGTTTGACTCAGCAAGAAAGGCCACTCCCAAAGGTTCTCTTGCAAAGAAGCTACTATGCAATAGCACTTGAGGGCCAGAACAGTGGTCAGCAGAACTGTGGTACGTTCTATGGAACTGGATGCTTGCTTGTCCTGGGCTGAGATTCACCAACTGTCCTCAGAGGGCACCAAACCTCGCTGCTAGGCACTCAAACCCACAGCAGCCAGAGCCCAAGTCCAGTAAAACTTGCCAGCCCATACTTAGAGCGCATAGGGCTTATTAGGTGAACAACAAACAAATGTTCTGTCTCTCCTCTCCATCGTCTCCCCATCATCCACCTGGTTGGTACCAGAGCTCTGTTCTCCATTCTCATGGGCCATCTGCCAGGGCTGCCCACATGGCTTCTTCATCTGGCTCCTCCCAAAGACCCTCTTCTTCCTTCTGCCCTTTGTTGACTGTCCCCAAGCCTGGCCCTGGGCAGATATTCTGCACCCAAGTATCCCTAGTGTTACCTCCTCCACCTACACACTTCATCATCACCTCTCCCTCTCCCAGGCTTCACATTTCTCTGTTAAGCTGTGTTTTTAACTGATGTGTATTTATTATAAACCAGACCAGTTGCTGTCAATACCAATTCATGGTGACCTCGTATGCGTCAGGGCAGAATTGTACTTCATCGGGTTTTCAATGGGTTAATTTTCCAGACGTAGATTGTTAAGTCTTTCATTTGAGGCACCTCTGGGTAGACTCAAACCTCCAACCTTTCAGTTAGTAGCTGGGTTTGTTAAATGTTTGCACCACCTAGTGACCTTATATTACAAGCAATGTCAAATCTATGTTGTAAAAGAGCGGGTAGGATGTATGTGTATTTCAAAATATAATATAATGTTTATATTATATTTAAATTATATTTATATATTTAAATTATGTTTTATATTATATTTTAATATATAAATATAATTTTATATCACATTAAAATTAATTTAAATATAATTTTTCCTTAAAAACTTTGAGCCCTGGTGGTGCTGTTGGGTAAGCATTGAACTCATAACTGCAAGGTCAGCTGTTCAAGCCTACCAGCTGCTCTGCAGAAGAAAAACGAGGCTACCTGCTCCAGTAAAGAGCTACAACCTCTGTCTTAAAACAAGTAGCTAGCTAAGTAAGGCATCAACTAAGTCCACATGGAAAAGCACACATCAGCCTTTGTGATCCAATGAAGGAGGGATGGTATCAGAGTTTAAATTGTGAACACCCAGTTTTCAGAAAGCTACGGATGACAGTGGAAACCCAACATCCATTTGCAGGGTGCCCACTTGGAGCCAGCCTCCAGGGACTCCCCTCTGACTACAGTCAAGGGGGGTGAACAGCCTGCTATCAGAGAGCTTTGTGGCACATGCAGTTAGATTAAAATGCAATGCCTTCTCATTTGACCTCCTTTTGGACCTATTTTCAAGTTTGTTCCGTTTTTCATATTTTCTGATTTCTTTTTTATGGATAGTTTTCTTTACATTGTGTTACTTTTTATATTTAGTATTGCATTGAGAATATTTTCATATGGTAACAACATTATTTTAATAATGCATTTTCATATTAATGCCAAGTTTTTGTCATTGCTAACAGACAGCAAAGAATTATGCTGAGTAGATAAATGGAGGTGATTCTTAACAGTTTTTCTAAGGTTTTCCTTTTTCACCTTTTAAACAACTCCACTGAACCCTGGTAGTGCTGTTGGGTAAGAGTTGAACTTCTAACCTCGAGGATAGAGGTTCAAACCCATCAGTACCTCACTGGGAGAAAGATGAGACTATCGGCTCCCTTTAAGATTTAGAACCTCACAAACCTAAGAGGGTCACAGTGACTTGGAAATGGGCGTGGTCACTCTGAGTTAAGCAACTCCATGAAATCGCTAGGGACCATCCTGCTACGTGGAGAAAATGCTGACCTTGTCCAGGATTTTGTCATGCTTGGCTCACTATCAGTGCTCCTGGCAGCAGCCACCAAGAGATCAAAAGATATGTTGATAGTACACGCAGTATTATTCCGTTCTAAAATTGTCATTATTTTGGTTGGTATCTTCTTTAATGCCTAGATTATGTAGAGTGGTGAGATTTTTCATTTCAAAACATGAGGGGATTAGCTTAAAAAAAAAGTAAAGACAATTTTATTGCTGAGAACATGTTCTGTATGATGGTAATTCCCTGGAATGCTTTTAGACTTCTCTTATGACCTACTAGGTATTCAAGGTGGGTTCTGGGGGATTGGGAGGGGGGATGTACACATTTTGGTGTATTGACTCCAGGACATTAAAAAGATCCTGAATCATGAAAGATGAGCAAGTTGGCACGAAGAGCATTCCTGGCTGAGGGAAGAGAATGTGGGAAGAAAGTTTCGTGGCACAGAAAAGGCAGAGGTGGTTAGGGACGGCTTCCCCAGCTGAGAGCGGTGGGAGCAGGCAGTGGTGGAGGGAGCCCAGGGAGCCCGGGCCACTTTATGAATAGTCAATATGAATGAATGTCAGTAAAATCCCAACTGAGCAGCATTGCAAGAGCCAGTCATCAACTCCAGGTTTCCACACATCCACCTTCCCTGGCAAACCGCCCTCCAAACAACAACAGCAACAAACTATGGTACACTTGATCCTGGAAGGATTTGGAATTCAGGAGTGTGCGAATCAGCGCAGAGGGCAAGCCCCTGCATTTAGATGCCCTCAGCGCCCCCTCAGGCCCAGGTTCTTCACCTGGGGATGACAGGACCAGCCTGCCAGGGAGGGGCTGGGCTCCGCGAGCCTGGCTCATAAATGGATGCAGAGTGGCCAAGGAATCTGGCCAATTTCCCTGCCCTCTTTGAGCAGCTAAAAGCTCCCCCCCCCCCGCCCCCACTCTTGGTTGTCCCTGAGCCCTGATGGCATAGCAGTTACACGTGGGGCTGGGCTGCTAACGCAGAAAAGTCAGCAGTTTCGAACCCACCAGCTGCTCCGCAGGAGAAAGGCGAGGCTTTCTCTTCCAGGAGAATTCCTCTAACGGGTCCATCTCAGAAACCCGGCCCTTCGCAGTCCTTCGCAGTGAGTCCCTTTGGGAGCCTCGATCCACTTCACCCGGAGTGGTAGGAGAGTAACTCACTTTACGCACGGGGAGCCAAGTCTGGCACAGGCGAGCCTTACTCCAACCTGGCACCCTGGTCTTCGGCCGGACCATCCCCGCTGGGTGGGCGGCCAGCAGAGCCAGGGCAGGGTGAGGAGCCCTGGTTTGGGGCCTCCACGGGGGTGTCCCTCCTCCCGATCCCACCGCCTTCATTCAGGCCAAGGGCAGGGCCAAGGTCGGCCGCGGGGGCCAGGACAACGCCAGGGGCCAGGCCCCCCCCCGTTCCCTCGCCCGCTCCGCGGAGCTCGCCCTCCGTCCTCACTGCCATTTTCTCCGCGGCCCGGATAGGAGGCCGCCCGGACGCGAATTCGCCGGGCGATGGCCGCTGGGGCTGTCCTCCCGCCTGCCGCTCCTTTGTGTCGGCGCCGCTCGCTGTCCTGCCCACGCCACCTGGGCCCAGTCGGGCCAGCCTTTGCCTTCGCGGCGGACCGCGGCTCCCCAGCGGTATCGGCAGCCGGGCTCCAGCCGACTCCGGGCTCCGGGCCCCGGGCTCCGTGTTCCGGGCTCCGCCCGCCCTCGCGCGCTTGGGGACCAGGACAGGCCGGCCAGGAGGCGGCCAGCGTGCCGTGCGGGAGCCCAGCCGGGATGCTGCAGGGTCCCCTCTACATGGCCTCGACCCTCCGTCTTCCCAAGACCCCTGAGAAATGACTTGCTTAGGGGAGGGGAAACTGAGGCCCAAAGAAGCCTCGGTGCTCGCCCTCGGGAAGTGGATGTGAGCGCATCTGTGGGTTCCAAAGGCCCTCGGTGAGGGGGGGTGGTCCGGCACAGTTAAGCAATCCGGATGACCTCGTTTCCCTGTAGGGAAGCGCAGAATGATAGCCCAAATGCACGGCAGGAGAGGAGACCCTATCTGATGAAGGTGATTGCGGGGTGGGGTGGTTATGACTTGTTCCCACTTCTTCTGCCCCCTCAGGCATCTCACCAAGACACCATCAAACCGAGCACCCCCCACCCCTCTCACTCAAGCCACTTCCCCCTCCTCTCCCCACCCTCACACCAGGCTTGGCCTAGAGAAATTGTTTTTTTGCTAGTTTCCAGCGAGACTGATGGCAGAGGCCCTGCATAATCTCCTGGGCCGACAGAGTCTTGCCCAGCACCTCTCCGGGCCTCGAAGAGGGGGCCCAGAAAATGAAACGCTTGTAGTCTCCCCACCTCTGTTTCCGGGGTGCTCTGTCAGGAAATTTATGTCCCTCTCAAGGTTTAGGATCCCATGCCACACTGAAAAGAAAGAAGAGAGAAAGAAATGATTTTAATTTTTTTTTAGGTCCAGAAATGAAGCAGAAGTGAGTAAATTTTAATGAAACGGTGCAAAAATGACATCATTTACTCAGAAATCATTAATTTGTCAGCATTAATATTTCAGCTACAACATTGCCTGTCATTTTGTGCCTGCAATGACTGATAAATCTATAAAAGCGTGCTGCTAATTTACTGAATATTTATGTGCAGTGTCATTTGCAGAGTAAGAATGGAATTTATTTCATGCCGAGTTCTGCGGGAGAACATTCCCTACAAACCTTCATCCTGGTGGGGGGGGAAGGGCAGGTGGGGGGGGAGGACTCCAAACTTCCTGGAGAACGGACAACAGGATGGGGAGAAAGGGGGTCCATAGTCTTATCACCCGCCCCCTGCACCTACCCTTCACCCCAGGTCACACTGAAGGGGCCACCACACGTTGGCCCTGGTTAAACAAAGTCCCTCCAGCCCCATCATGGGCAGCTCACCACCGATCCTCTGTCATGCTCAACTCTTTCCCCTCCCACCAAGGTACCCTGGCTGCTACTGCCCCACCCGCTGCAGTGTGACTTCTCCGTGGTGGGGACAGCCATTTGTCGAGAGGACCCTGGGCCATGGGTGCCCCAGGGAGGAATCTCAGACAAAGTGGAGCCCTGGAGAGTGAGTGGGAGTTGGAAAGTCTGCGTTCCAATTCTGGCTCCGGCATTTTCTTACTCATCTCAGCCAGGTGGTCTTGGTGTCCTCATCTGGAAAATGGGCACACTGCCAGTAGCTACCTGGGCCTGGGGACTGACTGATGCAGGGAAAACTACTCGGAAAGGAAAAACACAGGAAACAGGAGCTGCTGCTGCTGCTGCTGCTGCTGCTGCTGCTGAAGGAATCTCTGCCTCATCCCTTGCTCAGAAAGTGTCCTTTCCTGGGGACCCTTCCCTCTTGTGGGAGGCAGGAGGCACTTAAACCCACATTCCCAAGAGAACACAGCCCCAGGTGGGCGACCTGCTTTGCTACAGGAGTCTGCCTCCCCAGCCTCAAAGGAGAAGCCCAGCCTCCACCTCCCTCCCCCTGCACACACCCCAGACCCCTGAGTCCCAGTCCCTAGAATCCAGTGTGTCTATCTGGAAACAGCTGCCGAAAGCACCCAGCCACAGTTCCCTCTGTCCCTGAGAGCTGTGTCCGTGGACAGCTGACCTTTGAGATGCTTCCATTTAACAGAGAGAAAAATCAAGACGGTGAGATGGACGTCATCTGCCAGCCGACTCCCTGGCCCCTACTTCCCCATCCCCAATCCCAACATGAGCACGAATCACGAGCCTTCAGGTTTTGCACAATTTTGCTCAATTTCCTGCCTGAATGGCATGGGGCCTGACCCTCGGCAGGTGCTCAGGAAATGTTCGTGGAATCAATAAAGAGCAGCTAAATCTCCCATCTTCTGAGAGCTCTTTGTCTCCGCCCTCCCTCCCTCCCTCCTGCTCCCCACACCCTGTGGCTTCCTCCTCTGTAATGCCTCTCAAATCATCCCCTTTCTCTTCTGCTGCTGCCACCGCTCTAGCCCTCCATGAATGCTTACCTGGACCACTGCCATAGGCTGCTCTGCTCTCAGACCTCCCTGCCTCCATGTCCCCCTCTGGTGCAGACTGCACACAGCGGCCAGAGCTTTCTCAAGAGCAGTCCTGAGAATGTCATTCCCATCTCAAATAGCTTCTGTGGCTTCCCACTGCCTGGGGAAATGGCATTCAGCACGTCCTTCCAGGGCACCCCTCCTGCTCTTCTCACCCTCAGAAGACCCAGCCACTGTTTAGCACACATGCCCCATGCATTCCTGTCCCCAAACCTTTGCTCATGCTGTCCCTTCTGCTAGCTCCATTCCTCGCAGCCAAGCCCCATTCATTTATCCTTATACACTCTCCACAGCTGCCACCTTCTCCAGACAGCTTTCTCATCCCACCCCACCCCCACTCCACTGCGAAGACTGCACAGCAGGTGCCTTCCTCCCGAATGGGCCCGGGTGCAGGGAAACCTGTCCATTAGAACTGGGGAGCCGTGCCCACTGTCTGAATCCCAGAATGGGCTCTCATTCTCTTACTACCCTGTGCGGCCTTGGCCTTGACCTTGTCGTATGCTGCAAAATGAGCTGGTCAAGGATCCCCCAGCCCATATGGTGCGTCCGTCCTATTCACAGCTGTGCCACTAGTACCAAGCACAGGCATGCAGGAGTTGCTCATTAAATGAGACCTGTCGTTAAATGACAGGTCTCATTTAATGAGGGGAGGGATAGGTTATTGAGAGGGGAGTGAGAAGGGATGGGAGGGGGAGGGACAGAACCACAGAGATGGAGGGTTTAACAGGATATTGTTGTTGATTTAATTCCTTGAGATGCGTTGTGTGTAAATTATATCTATATCTATAGTTTCTTTAAAAATAAAAACCTCCCCAGATGCCCTGTGTGTTTCTGAGACTAACGATGCGAGTAGAAAACCCCACCTTTCTCCCAAGGAGTGGCTGGTGGTTTTGAACTGCCAACCTTGCAGATTGCTTCCTAACTCGTAACCACTATGCCACCCGGGCTTCCCTAAGGAAAAGTTGAAATGAAGTTGGAGTCTTTTGTGACAAACAAGTCCGTCTCAGACAAATATAAATAAATGACGTGTTGCTAGTGACCTGCTCCCATCCTTGCTTCAGACGTCTGCGGTGCCGTCTGAGGTTCTTAGGTATCGTCCAAGCGGAAGGGTTCACCCAGGCCTGAGAGGAGGGGGATGTTCACATAAATGATCTTACTTGACTCCCAGCAGCCCAGGGAGCTGGGCTTCTTCGCTGAGTCTGTTTCACAGATGAGGAAGGTGACCCCAAGAGGTTAGATGCAGATGCCTACCCCGGTCTCATACCTAGGTCCTTAGCTCCAAATCCAATGCTCTTTCTGCCGCGTCCATGGCTTCCCTCTGATTTTAGAATAAACCCAACTCCTCCATGGCAGCGGGGTGGGGGTAGGGGGGGGGCTGCACCTTACTCTGGCCTTCCTGGGGCTCCTTGACCTCTCTCAGCTTGATCCCACCTCTGGACTTTAGCTTTGGCTCCATGTTTGCCTGAAAAATCCTTGCTCCCCCTCCAGGTCTCAGCTCCAATGTTTGTCCACCCACCCTTGTCCACCTGAAGCTAAACTGGGTGTTTTTGATTGGCTCACATGCCACCTGAGAGAGTTCGTGTATAGTCTCTGTCCCCATTCCCCATGTGGGTGGTGACCTTGCAGTCTCGCTTGTCCCCAGAGGCTCTGAATTGGTGCCGGGAACAGGGAACAGTGTCTGGCTCAGAGTGACTTCAGACCTGGTCTGAATGGATCCAGGTCTCACAGCTCTGCTTGGATGTGTCAGAGGGTGATGTTGTAAACCTCCATCTCTGAAGAGAAGAGGTGGGGGCGCTAGGTTGGTGGGGAGGTGAAGGCTGGGGGCACTGGACAGAGAAGGTGCAGCCTGCTCCTGGAAGCTGGAGCTGGGCGGCCCTTCCCCACCCTTGTCCTCCCTGGTGCCCTCCTCCCCCCACCTCCACACCTCACCCTCATTTCCTTCCTGGAGTCAGCCTCATTTGCTTTCCCTAAAAGCCGCTGGAGGAGCCAATATGTGCATGATGAATATTTCATCTCCTGAGCGTGGGTTTGCGGAAGAGCTGCGATCAGCCAGGGAGGGAGCCCGGCCGTGCCTGGGAGGGAGGGGGCAGGTGGGGGGTGTCTCAGGCAATAAGGTGTGTTAAGATTCACACCCACCTGTCCAATGGAGACCCTGACATGGATGGCTCAGAGAAGGTGGTCTGCCCTGAAGCTGGGGCATAAATCCCTGCTCCTTGTGGCTCTTGGCCCTCAAGCCAGGTGGACACTGCCAGGAGCTCAGAGGTTCAAGGTACTGGTCTGAAGGTGCGACTGGCCTGTCAGTGGCCTAAGGTGTGTAGAATTCCCTGGTACTTCCCAGCTTAGAGTCTGGGGAATGATCCTGAGCCCAGGGACTGATACAGGGAAACTTGAAATTGGGATAAGGGTGGGGGTGGGGGTGGTAGCACTCAAAAGTCTGTGAGAAAGAGGAATATATCAACCCTGAGGCCTCGCCCAGCCCCTGCTATGCCCATCCAGTCCCCTTCATTGTGCTAGGCCTGCTCAGCCCTGACCACGGCACCCCCATGGTCACGGTCAAGCTGAGCCTCTCCAGCTCTGGAGTCTGATGGATGGTCTGGCTGCCAGCCTTCCAAGTGACCTTTGAACCCTCCTAAGCCTTCATTTTCCCATCTGAAAAACGATGCAGGTCTCACCATCTGGCAAGGCGATGCGGGGGCTTCTGAGAATGAGAGTAGGTCAGCGTGGGGTGGGTTGTGGGGTGTTGTTCTTGTCCCCACCCACCACATTATCCTTTGCTACCAAGTGGATTCCAACTCACAGTGACCCAACAGGACAGAATCGAATGGCCCTCATAGGGTTTCCCACTCTGTGAAGCTTCTCATCTGTCTCCTGACGGCTTCGAACTGCTGACCTTTCTGTCAGCAACTGAGTGCTTGAGCAGGGCATCCCCAGGGCCCCTCCCCCATGCTACCCTCGGAATACTCTCATTATACCATTACTAATCAGGCCTGCTCAGCAAATTGGCGACTGCGTTCGGGGGAGACGGTGCGCGGGAGCATATGGCATAATATCGTATTAATGAACACTCTAAATTCAAACCCGGGTCAGCTGCTCGCTGCTCACTGGTGTCACCCACACGACAGGGGGGAGGGGAGCAGTCAACCTCTCCCCACCCCCACCCTGCTCTCCATGCCTCACCTCGCTCCAAACACACATTCCACAGCCTGGGCTGGGCTGGCAGCCCTGCTCTCCCATCAGGAGGCAGGGGAGGGCAGTCTAAGGGCCTTGATCTCCCAGAGACCTCCACAAACCCCCCCAGCCCAAGCCACTCCAGCCCTCTTCCCATGTGTGAGGGTGCACTTCCCAGGGTCAGGAGGAATATTCATTCAACCACCAACAACCACACAGCCTATGCGGCAGGCTTTTTTGCCTCCTTTGCCTCTGTGGTGCCCTGAATCGATTTTCGACTCCCAGTGGCCTGGTGACAAATCAGAGCGGCTCAGAGAGTGTGGCAGGCTGCCATCTTCACGGGAGCAGATCACCAACCTTTCCATCCGTGGCAGAGCTTCTAACCATTGGGCCACCAAGTCTCCTTCCCTTGGCGCTGGGTCCCCCAGAATCGCCATGGAGGCGGGATCCGTTTGCACAGGGGAGCCGCCAACTCAATCTCTTTGCACTTGGCTCCAAGTCTTTCCCACTCTTTGCAAGGGGAGGAGCTGGCTGTGGAGACCCCCTAACCCCCCTCCGAAAAAAAACACCCTAGCACACCACACTTTCCAGCCCTCACCCCAAAACCCCTCCTCCTCTCTTCCAGTACTGTCCCCCACGTGTGTTACCAGTTTAAGGGGAGGTCACTTGGAGTCGCTCCAAGAATTCAGGCTTCCTTACCTCTTGGAGAACTTCAGGTCCTGGGGTCGGGTTGAGGTTTAAATGTATGTGTTAGTCTGGGCACTTTAAAGAAACAAATTCACAGAAACTCATGTATAAGAGAGAGTTTTATATAAGGGGTAAGTGTACATCAAGAAAACATCCCAACCCAGTGCTGCCCAAGCCCACAAGTCCAACATTAACCCATTATGTCCAACACCAATCCACAAAGTCCTCCTCCATCTCACAAAACAGACAAAATGATGCCAACTGCAGGAGGAAAGCCAAGTCAGTGAATGTGTAAGCATCTCAGTGCTGGCAGGGGTCTCCACACGAGTGCTCCAGCACCCAGGGCTGCATTGGGGTAGGTCCATGCGGCTTCTCCTCTGGGATGTCTTGCAGGAAGTGAGCCTTGCCAACTGAAGCAGGGAACTGGCTAAGGCAGGTGCACCCTGGTCTGACCATCAGAAAGCAAGAGATCCAAGAACTAGAAAGGCAAGGCTCACTGAGTCATTTATCCTCCACCTTTCAATTAACCCCCACGTGTTTATCAGCCAGGTTGGCACAAATTAACTACCTCAATCTACCCCTTGCTAACCTGGCACCTGTACATAATCCTTTAGCTTCGTGATTGCAATTAAGTAACGCCTACACCTTAATCCTACAATCCTGTGAATATGTTCCCCACCTATGAAAGTTTGTAAGCCAACCACTTCACACCTTTATCCCCCCATTTTGGGCATCCAATTTATATACTGCCCACTTACATCAACCCAGTGCTCTGAGGAGACAATCATATTTTTTAACATGAAAAGTCTTCATTCCAGTTGGAACCTTGTGAAGTCTGCATCCATAAGCAAAGTCAAATCCAGACAGGCCATCCATAAAGTCTACAACAATATGCACCAGATCACAGGCTCAAAAATCTCCATCTGGTCGGGTTCTGGTCAACTCAATATGGGCTGCCTCACTCAGCCTCCTCAGGGTGCCCATTGGTCGCCTTGCCTTTAGACCATGGGCTCTCACCAATACTCAACAAGCCTAGCCCCCTCGTGCTAGGTCATGAAGTAGACCAGTCAACCTGCTCTCATCTCTTTTTCCTGTAAATCAAGTCCACGGGTGTCAGTGGCCAAACTCAACCTGTCTCTTTATTGCTGCATTTCTCCCACTTCCACTCAACAAGTAGATCCAGGTGGTCACCTAGCAAGCACTCCATCCTGCTCTCAGGCTCCTTTTAACATTCAGTCCTAGAGGGGAGTTTTCTTCATGGTTCTAGACTTTTTCCAGCTTTTGACAAAGACCACTGGTTCCTGAGGACTCTAAAGCACTGGGTGGGACATATCTTTTCAAAACTTCATTTACAGGCATGATCTAAGCCCATCTAAAGATCAAATTCTAATGGCTTAAAGCAAGTGGGTTCACAAACTTTCTATTTTCATACTTCCCATATTTCCCCAGAAAACAACCAAGTAAAGTGCGGCTTTATCTGACCTCTGGCTAGCCAAAGAAGAAAAACTACCATGAGGGAGAGGTCACACACACATCTACTCTCCATCTTATGATTTGTTTCTCTAGTACCCCACTCCTAAGGTACCATAATCTGTTAGTCTGGGTACTTTAATAAAACAAATCCACAGAAACTCATGTATAAGAGAGTTTTATATCAAAGTTAAGTGCACATCAAGAAAACATCCCAACCCAGTGCTGCCCAAGCCCACAAGTTCAATATTAAAACATTAACCCATATGTCTAACACCAATCCACAAAGTCCTCCTCCATCTCACAAAACAGACAAAATGATGCCAACTGCAGGAGGAAAGCTGAGTCAGTGAATGTGTAAGCATCTCAGTGCTGGCAGGGGTCTCCACAAGGCTGCTCCAGCACCCAGGGCTGCACTGGGGTAGGTCCACGTGGCTTCTTCTTGGGCATGTCTTGCAGGAAGTGAGCCTTGCCAGCTGAATCAGGGAACTGGCTAAGGCATCTGCACCCTCGTCTGAGACCATCAGAAAGCAAGAGATGGGAGAACCAGAAAGGCGAGGCTCACCAAGCCATTCATCCCTCTGCCCTTCAATTAATCCCACGTGTTTATCAGCCAGGTTGATACAATAAACTAAATACATCAACGTGACTTGTGAGAGCTCACAGTGACACACCTGGGGGCAGATAACAGCATTTCCTCCTCTCCTCCCTGGTTTCCTGGTGTCCTCAGAAGGTGCAGCCTGGGTCCCTGGACCCCTGGAGGACGGAGGTAGTTGTGAGTGGTGGCTAATCTGGGAAGGCCTCAGGGAAGAGGTGAGCCCCAAGAAGGTTCTGAGCAGGAATGGAAAGCTGTGGACCAAAGCTGTCCCTCCCCCTCCTCCAGCCTGCACAGGGCACCTCTCTGCCAAGGAGGAGCCCCAACTCTCCTAGGGCCCTCCGCCTTGCTGCCTGGTGGGGTGGCGTTGCAGATTTCTCATTGTGCCTCATGTTGAGTAACTGAGGCACGCCTGCTGAGCCCAGAGACGGGCCGCCCTGGGCCACCATCTCCCCTCACCGCCCAGGTTCATCCTTACCCTGCTCGAAATGGTCCTTAACTTTGTCTCCCCTGAGACATCTTTCCTGGATCCAAGAGTGCCTGAAACCCAAACCAAGCCATGTGGTGAATTCTGACTCGGTGATCCCCGAGCTCCAGAGCAGAGGGATGTGCTGGAAGATTTCCAACAGTGGTGACTTTTCACAAGTAGTTTGCCAGACCTTTCTTCCAAGATTGCTACTTTGTGGGGACTCTTTCATGCCAAGTTCAGCAAGCTGAGGACTCACTCACTCCAGAGAAAAGAGTGGTAGTCAGAATCTCAGTCTCTCTCACACACACAACAACAACGCCTCTTTTCACCCACCCCAACTCTGGGAGCTGGGTGTACTACGATGAAACGTCGGGTCCTGGGCCGCCTTGGGCATCCGCGGAGCCTCTCTGCAAGGCACCAAGATTGGAGCTGACTCCACAGGGTAAGTCCCTCTGGGCCCTTTTCTGACTTGAACCTTTGTAAATCCAGCTCCTGACACCATCCCTGTCTCTCTGGCCAGAGAGTGGGGTAGCTCAGATGCCGCCTGTCCATGAATGGCTTTATGAGGACATGGTGTTTGGAGAAACCTGGTCCAATCACAGGATCCTTCACGATGAGCCCCTCGGTTTCCCTCGCCTCTCTGGAGTCTGTCACAAGCATGGAGTTCCTGTCCACCTCATGTATGTGCGTGTGTGATTGTAGAGCTAGGGGACTGGCTGCTTGAGCAGGACCCTAATAGAGAACTAGGGAGGAGTCACCAGACCTTTCCCCTCCAGGGAGCACGTTGTCTGTTTAGTATTCTGTCTGTGAAATGGGTGTATTCATTAATTGGGCTGTTAACCACAAGGAACGAGGTTCAAACACCAGCCACTCCTCAGGAGAAAGAAGAGATGTTCTGCTCCTGTAAAGACTGACAGTCTCAGAAGTGAAATTAAACACAAAAGGGCAAATATTGTATGAGACCACTGTTATAAAAAGAAAACGTTTTCATAGTAAAAGAAACCATCTTAGAGGGCTACCAGGGGTGGGAGGGGAAACTAGGGGAGGGGAGCAGTAGGCTGGGGAGGGGTTGACAGGTGTGAACTTGGGTGAAGGGGAGGTAATACCCCACAAGAAGGAGATGGAAAGGGGAGGGGACGGGGAGGATTGACAAGTCGCTGAATACAGAAGTGATGAGCTGAGGTGTAAGCCCCACCTAATTCTTAATAAAAAGTTCAAAGCACAAACAAAAACCTAACTCACTGCTATCGGGTGGATTCCGAGGTTCCTTAACACACAGTTAGGTGTGGGAGGGGGCAGAGCCTCAGGAACCCCAGGGCAGAGACCTGTCAGTCCTGTGGGGTCGCCATGAGCCGGCATTGACTGGATGCCATGAGCTTGGTGGTTCAGTTTAGTCAAGAGTGGGGATATGCCTGCACTTGGAGAAAGACCTGCCCTCTGAGGCTGAGCTGAGGACTCCAACCCGTCCCCACCTTGAAAAAATAGAGCAGCTAAAACCAACCCCTCCCCTGGGCTCTGGGACAAGGGTAGAGCTGGGGCACCCCTGCAGAGTCTCGCTGGGGCTCCAGAAGTTGTAGAGACAGAGGAGAGAGAGAGAGAGAGAGAGAGAGAGAGAGAGAGAGAGAGAGAGAGAGAGAGAGAGAGAGAGAGAGAGAGAGAGAGAGAGAGAGAGCGCGCGCCCAGGTTAGTGACCTGTAATGGCTGGGCAGCGACCCTGACCTGCCGAGCTAGGCAGGGTAAGAGGAAGTTATTTAGCTTTCCCCTCTGCCTCTGCCACTTGGGGGCCACTTCTTTTTTAAATCACTTTATTGGGGGCTCATACAACTCTTATTTATCACAACCCATACATATATCCATTGTGTCAAGCACATTTGTACATTTGTTGCCATCATTCTCAAACATTTTCTTTCCACTTGAGCCCTTGGTATCAGCCCCTCATTCCCAAACCCCCACCCCACCCCGAACCCTTGATAATTTATAAATTATTTTGTCATGCCTTACACTGTCTGACATCAACCTTCACCCACTTTTCTGTTGTTCGTCCCCCAGGGAGGTTATATGTAGATCCTTGTAATCAGTTCCCCTTTCTACCCCACCTTCCCTCCACCCTCCTGGTATTGCCACTCTCACCTCTGGTCCTGAAAGGATCATCCATCCTGGATTCCCCGTGTTTCCAGTTCCTATCTGTATCCATGGACATTCTCTGGTCTGGCCGGATTTGTAAGGTAGAATTGGGATCATGAGAGTCGCGGGGAGGAAGCGGAAGCAGGGACCACCTTTTTAGGCCACCCGTGCACCCCAGTGACGCCCAGACACGCTGGTCTGTGGTCCTGTGCTCCTGCCCCCATAGGATCCTTTTTTTCTTTGTCTTAGGAACCCACTGCCAGTTCTCCTTGCGCTCACAGCTCTCCCGGCAGGGGACCCAGGGGAAGTAAATAATTGTCACCCCTCCCAGCTCCAGCCAGGGGAGCCAGCGAGCCAGCTCAGCAGCCAGGGTGGGGTGGGGGTGTCTGAGGTGCCCATTGCTGTATCAGGCCCTGCACAATCCACCCCACCGCCATCCCGCTCCCGGGACCCCTCTCAGTAGAGGAATGAAGAGCCCCAGGAAGGCGATGACTCTCCTCGGGATTTTAGAAGCTGCTTGTCAGGACTTGTCAGGGTGTAGAAGGCCTTCACTCATCTCTCCAGAGCAGTTACACAGCTGTGTGTACATGCGTGCGCGTGTGTGCGCGCGCTGGGTTAACCAAGATTCCAAGGAAGTTTGGCTTCGCCCCCGAGAGGAATGGCTGAGGGGCTGAGAGGTCTTTCCTTGGGCATCTGCATTGGAGCCCCTGAGCGGTGGCAGAGTCCCAAGTCTGTGTAAAATGCACTTTCCACAAACCGCCGCTGAGGGGAGACTCTCAAGGACTCCCTAAAACCAGCCGCCTCCCCCATCTTACATGTTGTATATAGGCTTGTCCCAACAGCTAGGACAAGACTGACTCCATCATCTGCCAGGCCCGGTGTGAAATGAAAACGCAGAGCCCCTTGTGACCATCAGACTTTCAAGACAGGGAGGGACCCAATCCGACCAGTGCCGTCGCCACCCAGTCGATGCAAACGCAGGGCAAGCCATGCAATAGGGAGCAGAGCTTGTACCCTCCGAGTTCCTTGGCTCGAACCTTATGAAAGCAATCACCAGACATTTCTTCCAAAGCCCTATAGAATGATTTTGAACTTCCAGGCCCTTTTAGTTATCAGCCAAGTGTTCACCGTCTGCCCCACCCAAGGACCAGAAGAGAATTAAACCAGGGGTGGGGCCCTTCTAAGTGTTTCAGCATGCAGGTCCACAGTCCAGGAACCCGGTCCTGGGCTAGACCAT
The DNA here is from genome assembly GCF_050624435.1 of Tenrec ecaudatus. Taxonomy (NCBI): domain Eukaryota; kingdom Metazoa; phylum Chordata; class Mammalia; order Afrosoricida; family Tenrecidae; genus Tenrec; species Tenrec ecaudatus. The sequence goes on along the minus strand of NC_134539.1, from coordinate 120,318,323 downwards.
GACAGTCGATCCCTGTGACAGCTGTGAAAGCCTTAGGTAAGAATCTAGAAGCTTCCCTGCCAGGAGTCAGGTTTCCACAGACTCAGCCACCCTCAGCCCAGCCCTGCTCAGCCCAGTGTGCCTGTCCTTCCAGCACCTTCCTCCTAGAGAGGGGACTGGGGGTGGGGGTGGGGGGTCAGTATGCTGTGCAGGGAGCGGCTGGTCTCCAGAATCTGGGTGTTGCAAATGGTGAAGGCACACAGCTACCAATCAAGAGGTTAGAAGCTCAAGACCACCCAGCGGCACCTTGGAAGAAAGGCCTGGTGATTTACATCCGAAAAATCAGCCTTTGGAAATCTGTGGAGTCCTGCTCTACTGTGAGCCGGGGGGTCAACTGGGGTGGAGCTAATGAGACGGGAGCCGCTCTGGGGTCTCTTCAATGTTGCCACTTGTGCTGGAGAAGGAGAGGGGCTGCGTGACCTGGGGACTTCTGTGGGCATTTAACGATGTGTGTACAGGGAGTGCCCCGTGCGGGGTGTTTCCTCTGTGGGGGGGCTGCATGCACACCTGTGTGTGCTCTCAGAGCCTGAGTCCACTCAGACTGACCCCCCCCCCCCACCCGGCAGCCCCCATGGGTGCCCTGGCCGATTCTGTGGAGGGCATGTTCCTATCCCCGGGCACTCTGCATTGGAATTCAGGCCCTTGCCAGCCTGGTCCCTGCTCACTAACTATAAACTATCTGATTTATATTCATTAACCAGTACTAGGCAGCGGCAGTCTAGTTAATTAAGGGGCTGTAATTGTTGTCCAGAACAAGGGCCCTGAGGGCATGGACTTTGTAAATAACTACCTTCCACTGTCCCTACCTCTCACCTTGTCACTTTTCCTCCCCCCTTCCCCTCGCTCTCAGGATCGGGAAGGCAGGAAAGGAGGCTGTGGGATTTGGGGAAAACACTTGGGGTTCCCCCCACCTGTACCTCTCCCAGAAAAGCCACAATTCCAGGGCCTGAGGTGAGCGGGGTGTCCTGGGCAGTGCTGGTGGAATCAGGTCATGGAAGCCTGGACTGTACTACCCACACTGGCTTAGTCTGGGGCGACAGTCCCCTCCTGCACACACACCGTGCACACACAGAGACATACACACACACACCCTTCCCCTAGTGCTTCTGCTGTTTCCCGATCAGCCACCCACACGTCTGCCCGGGAGCTCAGCCCTGGACCGCGAGCACTGGGCAGGCTCACCCGCATCTAGCAGACACTGGGCGATTTGAGCACAAAGCTGGGTGCAGAGCTAAACTAGAGGAGGGTCAAGCAAATGGAGGAGTGCACCTTTAACCAGACTGTCATGCCTATCAATCATGGTGATAGCTACACACATTGTGAAATATATTACTATTACTGAATTGTACCCCTCAAAATGGTTAAAATGACAACTTTTATGTTTTATATAAAATGATTTTTAACCAAAATTTTTAGGTTTTATATATATCTGTTGAACCATAAGTTTTTAAATAGCTGGGGAAAAACAGAATCTCATGAGGTGCACTTGTTCTCTGTGGGCCAATGAGGAAAGCTGAGAGCTAGTGCCCCATCTGACAGGGCAGCCAAGGGGCAATCCATGCTTTTCAGAGTCGAAGGTGGAGCAGGGGGGCTGGTGGTCTGGAAGGCAGAGTCTAATAGGGAGGCTCATGCTGAAGATGCCCACAACAGCCGGAGTAAACATATAGTGAGAGACAAGCAGGTCCTCCCAGAGAGCTTGGTAAAGGCACAAGGGGCTCCCGGGAAGGGGAGTCTTGGGCAAGACTTTCCATAAGGAGCTGTCCAGCCACGTGGGGTGTGGCTTGGAGGGGTGGTACAGGCAGCTTTCTCTCCCTGGATGCCCCCAATTGCCCACTATGTGCCAGGAATAAAATAGCAAGCAGAGACTGCTCAACCATACAGCAAAGTGTGTGTGCTCCTCTCTCTCTCTCTCTCTCTCTCTCTCTCTCTCTCTCTCTCTCTCTCTCTCTCTCTCTCTCTCTCTCTCTCTCTCTCTCTCTCTCACACACACACACACACACACACACACACACACACACACACACAAGAACGTGCAGATTGTGTGGATGTATATGCATGGGCTCTGTGTGCATCTTTTCCCAAGAGCTGTTGCCAGCCTGCTACGTTTCAACCCCCCAGCACAGGGCAAGAGAGCGAGTGTGGTAGGCAGGGCCTCAGTCCTCGGGGAACCCCATTCATCCCTGTGTACATATGTGCCCATGTGCCTACAGCGTGTGTGCACGCCCCGTCTATCTGTGTGGGAGTGCGTATAGGTCCCTGAAAGGCCCCAGCCAGGGCACACACTGTCTGCTGTGTCTCACCACTGCCATCCTCTGCTGCCCATTCTGCTCACGCCCCCTACTTCCTCACTCCTTGTTCTGTGCCCAGAGAACCCACCTGTGCTTTGTAGTTAGCCCCCAAGACACCAGACCAGCTGCCCTGATATAGCCCAGCAAAGTCAACTCTGAATTGACCTCCTAGCAGTTTAGGATCACCTGTGCCTTGTTTCTCCTTCACCCACCCACCCCATCCCAGGTACCACGTCAGGGATCCCAAGGCCTTAAAGCTGGCTCTGGCAGGAGAGATTTAACTCACATCTATCTCCATCTAGTAAAGAGGAGAAAGCAAGTTTCCATGCGCCACCTCTCCACTTCCCTGCCCCCACCTCCACCTCTCAGTCCTTATCTGAGAGAAGAATTAGAGAGTTATTAGGAGTTTCATTAGAGGTGAGCAGGTTGGTAATGAAATTACATTTCAGCTCCTTCTCAGCCCCTGTAAGTATTAAGTGGTTTGATCAATGATGTTCACACAATTAATTCTGCCTGATTGTGGAGAGTGACTGTATCGACAATTGGCTTTCACACCTCGAACTTTGTCTCTTAACCAAACGTCCCTTCGGGAAACTTGCAGGTGAGGGTGGGGGCTCCTGTGGAGCTCAGACCTTGGCTGGATGCCACATTCAAGTTCACAGAGATGATCTTTATCTCCCCTCATAGCTTAAGGGAAAGTCGGGCATCAAACGGCAATGCAGATGGCATTCTAGAACCGGAGAGGACAGCCAACGCCCCCCTCTTGCCTCAGTGTCCTCGGTTGACGAGCGGGCCTGGAGCACCTGCACCAGTTCTACGTCCTTGGCCTCCCTTCCTGGGACAGGGCAGCACACACTTCTGCCTCTTCCCTCCCCTCCCGTCCCCTCCCCTCCCCTCCCCTCCTGGCCCTGGCATGTTATCCCCAGTATCAAGAGAGCCTTCCTCAGAGCCCGCTCCAATCTTAGCTGCTTTAATTTAATCCGCTGACTCTTGTTGGGTCTGCTGGGGATCTGGAAGGCTGCTGCTATGGCTCTTGGGGAAACAACAGTTCTGATGACAGAGACGGTTCGCTTGAAGCGGGGGTGGGGGGGTGAGTCCAATTCTGAGCACCTGGGCCACCAGGACGGATTTGCTTGCTGTGCCCTCGCTCTCACTCCATGGTCCCAGGGCTCACCCCTCTGGCAGGGGTGAGGTCGGTCTTCCCCTACCAGTGCTTCGGCTTCCCACGGGCTCTTTACACAGTGTCCGAGTAAGATCTGCTTCTTGGCACTGTCTCCTCGGGGACAAGCTGTTTGCAGGCGAGGTGGGGCTATGGGAGGGTTGGTGACGCAGATACATGGAGCAGGACTGTAGGAAGCGGAGAGACGGGACCGCTGGCCACAGTGGCAGAAGGGACGTTCATGCAGGAGCTCACGGTTCACATACTTGGCCACTCACTGAAAGGTCGCAGGGTGGAGTCTACACCCAGAGGCACCTGGGAAGAAAGGTCTGGGATCATCTTCTGGAAACTCTGTCTCGGAAGACCCCTGTGGAGCACAGTTCTACCCTGATACAGGCGGGTCCCGTGTGTCAGGATCTACGCGGTGGCAGCTGGGATCAGTCTGTACTTGGAGCTCTGACGAGGGGCACACCCTGTCTTGCATGCACCCTTTCAGGAAAACTTCCCAGCTGCCCAGGGAAGGAGATTTTCTTTTTACACCCCCCACCCGTGAGCAGATGGGGAAACTGAGGCATAGGGGGCTTCAGACACTCTCCCAGGTCCCGTTGCAAGTAAATGGGTTGGAACTTCTCATGGGGGTAGAAAGGAGTATGCTTTCCTTGCCTGTCTTGGGTTTACCCCACTGCCCCCGAGACCACCTCCTCCCTGGGGAAGACCTGCTCCAGTACATAGGGAATGGGAGGAGTGGCCCTGCCTCCCCGGGTACCCCAGCCCTCCTTCTCGGCACCAGGGAGCCCTCGGTTGCGTGCTGGCTTGTCCAATCGCAGAATGTCAATTTCAAGGAAAGGACGGAAATGGGGACAAGGGAAGCCAACAGGGACAGACCTCCAGGCAAGCACACACACAGATAGCTGGAGCTCTGGGAAGCGGAGGGCGAGCATTCTCCCCACCAACTTTGCCTGTCTCTCCTCAAAGGTAGACGGCAAAAAAGAAAATCATTTTAAGCAGATGCCTTGCAGCCCTGCATTTAAGAAAAATGCATGGAATTAAGTTCCTAAAAAGCCAGAAAAGCTGAACCGAACCATCATTGGGGCTTGAAATGAGATTTTATATCCCCCGTCTGGGTACCGATCCTTCGAGGGTGCCGCGTGTCAGCTGATGGGGACCACTTACTCGTTAGGCTCCACCAGCGGCTGGTGGCTGTCTGCCCTGCCTGGCCCTTCCCTGGTGGGTGCCAGCTGCCAGTCAGCACATCAGAGGGCGGGGCTCGGAGAACAGCATGGGGATGGTCTAGCCGTGCATACTCGGAGTGCGGTCCATGGCCTGGCAGCATCAGCACCAACTGGGAATTCGTTGGGAACGCAGTGGGTCAGGCCCTGATTCCTGAATCTGAATTTGCTTTTTAACCGGACTCCGGAGTGATGTGTCTGCCCGTCCCCATTTGAGAAGTCCTGCTTCAACTGGAACTCGAAGAGAGAGAGAACAGGCCCCAGGTCTTGGGTGCCCCCTTCTTGCCCCTTCCCTGGGCCCCCAAGCTCTGAGCAGTTCACACACTCTGGGAGAGCCCAGAGCACAGAGGGAGGGAGCGAAAGAAGAGAACCTCCCCTAACCTGGACCGTTTGAGGACCTGCAACCACAGCTAGAGAGGGAGGGGGTGGGCGAGTCCACCTCTGTCAGCAGCTCTTTCTGGAAGGAGAGTCACAGTACCCTTCATTCCCTCCCTCCCACGTGGGAACCAAGGGTGAGAACGCCGTGTGCTGGAATGGCAGGGCAGGTGGCCAAGGGCACAGGGTTCAGCTTCCCCAGAGGCACTGTAGTTCTCAGCTCTTAGGGCCTGCCTCTGCCCACTCCCAGCCCTGGGTACCAGTCCTGGCCCCAAAGGGTCAGACCCAGGAGCTGCTTCTCTCTACCAGATGGGGGTGGGGGGGTGGGGTTTCTCTGCTCCTGCTCCCAGCCCCAAACCTGACAGTGTCCCTCCTCCTGGCCTCTCTTTGGAAGTGTTCCACCCCAGGCTCCTGCTCCTCGTCAGCCTACCCCAGACAACCTGGCCCACAGGCTGCGACACTCCCCCACGGGGTCTGGCCCTCTGCTGGCTCCCAGTGCCTCATCTTCTTCAAGAAATAGCTGCTCAGTGTCCGTCTAAAGTCTCACCACCCTGAGGACCCAGGCTGGGCACTGATGGCCATGAAGATAATGGCCACGGCAGGGAAAGGGCCTGGGCTCACCCTCCACCTCACAGGTTCAAGGGGTCCTCAGCCCTGAGAGCCCCTGGCAGCTCTAAGCAACATACAGATGCCTGTAATCCAGGCCAGTGAAGACGGAGGGGGGGAGCGGGTGAGGAGGCGTCGATACTTTGCAAATCTTACATCCAGAGCCCAAATCACCACAGGGTCGGTCCCTGTGCCTCACTTTACCGAGGGGACCCTGTGCTCTGAGAGTCACTGCCACTGCCCACGCCTCTCCCCTGGAGAGAAAGGCTCACTTAGACGCCCACAGCCAAGATCCCAATGTACCCAAGTTGGCTCCCTCCGGGCAGTAGCCAGCCTACCCTCCGGGGCCAAGTGCCTGGCGTCAGGGATGGGGGTGGGAGGTGGCCTGGGAGGACTGAAGCCTGCTGCCACAGCACTGCCCCCAGCAGTTGTGTGGCCCGGGTCCAGCACCCCACCTCCCTGGCTCCCAGCTTCCTCATCTGCAGGGGTCACCGGTGGTGGCCAGAGAAGCCCCGGGTTCCCCAGGCTTCAGTGGTTGATTCTTCAGAAACCGATCAACAAGCTTTTCTCCCCAGGAGCCCCCAGGCGGACTCAAAGTGCCAGCCTTTCCGGGAGCAGCCAGGCACGTTTGCTCTTTGTCCCCCCAGGAATTCCAGCATCAAGGGCACGCACACATGTGGACATCAAGGCGATTCTGGCTCCTGGTGGCCCTTAGAAAGGGTGTCTGGGACTCTCAATGTTTGCACAATTCTGTCTTGGTTGGATCCACAATCAGTGCTCATGAAAAGAGCAGCGAAGAGATTGAACGAACTCTTCTTTCGAGTGTCGGCGAGCAAGACGTCACTTTGAGGACTAAGTGGCGCTAGACTCAGACCATGGTCTTTTGGATAGCCTCACATGCATATGCCTGGTGGACATCGAGTAAGGAAGACCAGGGAATCATCGAGGCATTGGCATGGAGCTGGTGAAGAATGGGCTGCCAACAGGGCAAACCAGTTTGTGCTGGAAGAAGTACAGCCAGTGCTCCTGAGAGGCCAGGATGGCGAGACTTGGTCCTACGTACTTTGGACATGCTGTCAGGAGAGACCAGTCCCTGGAAAGGGACATCGTGCTAGGGAAAACAGAGGGGTAGCGAAAGAGAGGAATCCTTCCACAGGATGGACGGACACAGTGGGTGGAACAATGGGCTCAGACGTCGGCATGGCGGTGAGGGTGGCGCAGGGCTGGGCAGTGTTTCCTGTTGTGTGTGGGGTCGTCATGGGTCGGAACGGGTGCAATGGCACCGAACAACAACTATCTACAGGAGCAGAAAGCCTCGTCTTTCTCCCTCAGAGCGCTTGGTGGGTTGGAACCACTGGCTTTGAGGTTAGCAATCCAGCACTGACCCGACAGTGCCAGCTCGACTGTGCCAGGGTGACTGACACATAGTAGGTGTTCAAGAAAATGTAAGTGGCTGAGCACTTGCTCCACAGACCCTGAGAGGGCAGGGTGCGCTCCACTTAGAAATCTAAGATCTGAAAACCAACCCCACAGAAAATTCTGGCTACCCAAGGTCCAAGAACCTGGGAAACTCTCACAGGGAGGGCAGAGGCAAGACTCGGCAGGGGAAGGTTTTTCTCTGGAGCCAGAGTTTCTCTGGGAGGCTGAGGCCCCAGGAGACCAGCCAAGGTGTGGGTGACTGGACAGAAATGCTCATTCATCCTCCCGACACCTCCTGCCCCAGCCCTGTTCTACTGGAGAGCCTCAGCCCCCACTAAGAGAGGGGCTGGGTGCTCACCTTCCCTGCCCCCTCATGCTGGGATCCAGTCAACAAGGGCATCTGTGAGGTCACTGAGATGCTGGCACAGCCGGGCCCCTGGGTGGGGAGCAGGGTAGGACCCCTTCTCTGTGTCCGCCAAGGTGAGATCTAGCTTGTGTAGGGGGAGGAGAGAGCCCTTCTTGAGCTGGGGATGGATAAGGGGTCTCCTCTGAGGGATAAGCAAGAGGGGAGAGCGAGGGGATATTACCCACCAGCCCACACCACACACAGGTGCCTCCCCACCCAGCCACAGGCCCAGGTTCTCAAACCTCTCTCTTGCCTGCTTTGACCTCCTGCCTGCCTGCCTTTCCCTCCAGGAAAGCTACCATTCCTGGCCTCCTTGCTTCTTGTTCCCCAGCCCTCCCTACCTCCCCCCCTCTACCCCTCCTCCCCCCCCCCCCCCCCCCCCCGCTCTCCCTGCCCCATACAGCCCTGGGCCACAGGTGAGACAGGGTAGAGCTCACCCTAATCGTTCCTCGGTTCCTTAATCGCTGCTTTGATGAGGCAAAAATCCTGCGGATGGATGGGGAGATCAAACTAACTATGCGGAGCTTGACGTGGGGGTGGGGAGCACCTCCTGGGCCCTGGCCTGCCATCCTGGTGGGGGGAGGTGCCTGCCTTTCCTTCCTGGAGCAGGTACAAAAGAAGCCACAGGGACACAGTGCAGCCTTTGAAGCTCGCCTTTGAAACCTGGTCTCCTGGGTCTGTGCCAGGTCTGCCCCTTCTGCCCAGCCTCCCCTAGCCAGCCCTCCATCCCTATTGCTGTGGCTTCCCACCTGCCAGATCGAAGGGTCATGGTCCCTTCACTGTGCAGTCTTGAACTCTGGACTGGAGGGGACTGTCAGGGTAGGATTGGGAGGGTCCCCGACCGGGGTGCCAGTTCCGATCAGAGAATTCCTAATGAGTATCAGGCATGGGTTCCCACTGCTGGTGTTGACCTCAGGTTCCATTTTACAGATGAGAAGATAGAGGCTCTGAGGTTCAAGAATCTATCCTTCTGACTCTAAATCCAAGGCCGTCTCCCCATTGGAAGAGTCCACCCGCCGCCCAAAGATGGACAGTAGTGTCCAACCCCCAGGCCCCAGCTCCATACGCTCCAAAGTCAATATCTCAGAAGGGCTGCCCTTCCTTCGTTCAAAGTGTACTCATTTTGAGCCCCCCCCCCCTTCCTCCTTTCTCCTCTCTATCGGCAGGAGGGACACCCATCGGCCGAGGTTCTGTCGGGAAGGCCAAGTCTGTTTCTCCAACCTGGCACACCAACCCTTGCTTCACCTTAGCATGTCCAGTGCGGAAGGGGGTGAGCAGAAATACCCCCTTCTCACCCCAGAACTCCTCCTTAGAGCGATGGAGTGGTGAGAGGGACCAGTACCTGTCCAGGTGAAGGGAGACAGGATATCCTGTCCCAACCCCCTCCCTCCCACCCCCCACACCTACCTCTCACCTGACCCTTGGCTCCTCTCTTCCTCCCACCATTCCATTTCCTGGCCCCTCACCTCACTCCAGCTGAGCTGATCAAAGCAAGCTGATGGGAACCTGAATGTATCTTCCTCCCCTCCCCACCTTCCTTCTCCCTTCCTGTCAGGCCACAAATAACTGGTCTCCCAGGGGCAGTGAGACTGGGTCAGAAACTGAAGGGCCTTTCCATCCGTGGCCTCATTTTACAAATGAACAAGCTGAGACCCAGAAAGGGAGGGTGACTTTCTCAAGGTCACACAGCAAAGTCGTGGTTGACCTGGGCCGTGGCCATAGACCTTTGGAAGCCTGAGTCATGACGAGACCTTTACCTTCTTCCCCAGCACCAGCCTTGCAAAGAGAATGAACATTAAACTTTTAAACAGAACTTCTACAAATCAGCATGTCCTCAGGACTTTGTGCATGAGGGAAGTGCTCTAGATTTGCTTGCTCCGTGAGGTATGGGACGGCTCTGAGCTGTATGCTAAATGCACACCACCTCGTTCCTTCCAGAGTCTGTGCTTGTACCATCCTGGCTAAGCTCGCCAAAGCTGCACTGTGGGGTCTGGGGCCTATTTTCGTTTGCTGTAGGGGCATCGAGCAGCACGCACGCTGTCCGTTGAACCACCTCACCCATTGGGAACTCAATGCCGGGCCCGAGTTGACAGGTGCTACAAAGAACATTCCTGGGGTGTGACAAGAGGGATAGATGATATATCCAGCTTGGAGGGAGAGGGAGTCTCGGGAAGGGGCCAGTTGAGGCATATCTTGGAGGCGGGATCAGTGAGGGGATGCATCTCAGGGCGAAGGAGCTGACTGAGCAAAGGCACCAAGGCGGGGCAGCGCAGCGCCTAGTGGGCAGAGATGCAGCCGGACTCAGGCTGAGTGAAAGGTTTCCCAACCCTCCTCCTCCTCCTCCTCCTCCTCCTCCTCCTCCTCCTCCTCCTCCTCTTCCTCCTCCTCCTCCTCCTCCTCCTCCTCCTCCTCGTGCTTTCCCAGTTGGCCTCTTGCTCCGCTGCCCAGTGCTCCAGTGAGGCCCACACAGTCCTGACCTCTAGAGCTGAAGGAAGGTGAAGGGCAAAGCAAGGAGAAAAGTCCAACTGCCTTGGGGACAAAGTGAGGAGGGACAGTAACGAGGCCTCCCTAGCGCAGTGCTTCTCCACCTTCCTCATGCCGCGACCCTTTCATACAGTTCCTCATGTGGTGGTGGCCGCCCAGCCATAACATTATTTTCGTGGCTACTTCATCACTGTCATCTTACTACTGTTATGAATCCGGTGAACTCTGTGAAAGGGTCGTTCGACCCCCACCCCCAAAGGGGTCTCGACCCACCAGGTTGGGAACCTCTGCCTGGAGAGTGGGACCATGTCGGGTCTCAGCCCAAAGAACCTTGGAGTCCTGAACTCTCGCCGAAGATGTGCCCAGGCCCTCCATATGAGCACTTTATTCCCAGGGGACTGAGAGTGAGAAGACCTCCGGGGAATCAGCTGGGAATCAGGCATCCAGGAGATATATAACAACTCAGTGAATGAAACCCCCAAATGAGTGAAAAATCGAAACAATCACAGGAGAGCGCCCAAATAAATGATGGATAAACATGGGGAGAGATGATCAGCCTGACTCGCAATCAGGACAATACAGCTGGGGAACGGGAAGACTATGCCCGCAAAGATGTGTGGTCTCAAGACATCCCTCACTGACCCGTGTCACTATGAGGGACAGCACTGGAGGCACAGTGCGGGAATTGTGCCCGATCTGACCCCACCACACCAGGCCAAAACGCTAAGGATGTGCAACAGAGCAGCAAAGGGAGCCGAGCAATGAAGTCCCCTGGGAATACCAAAAGTAGACTCTGGGTCCAGGGTGTGGCACCCTGGCAGACTCAACCGGAAAATACTCCAAAAGGTCAACAAACAGACCTGGAACTATTTATAGGCTTTTCTTTCTTTTGTTGATGGTTTTTGTTGTTATTTAAAAACTTTTATTGGGGGCTCTTACATCTCTGATCACAATCCATACTTGAGCCCTTGGTATCAGCAACTCATTTCCCCCCTCCCTCCCCCAGTCTCCCTCCCTCCTGAGCCCTTGATAGTTACAGATTATTATTTTCACATCTTACATCGTCCTCTGTCACCCTTCACCCACTTTTCTGTTGTTTCGTCCCCCCTGGGAGGGGGGATATATGTTGATCCCTGTGATCAATTTCCCCTTTTCTCCCCACACCTTCCCCTTCTCCTCCCTGTATCTCTACTCTCATTGCTGACCTGATGGGTTTATCTATCCTGGGTTCCCTGTGTTTCTGTAGTAGAGTACATGCTCTGGTCTGGTCTAGTCCGATTTGTAAGGTAGAACTGAGGTCATGATAGTGGGGGGAAGGAAGCACCAAAGAACTAGAGGAAAGTTGTGTGTTTCCTTGGTGCTATACTGCACCCTGACTGGCTCATCTCTTCCCTGTGACCCTGCTGTGAGGGGATGTCCAATTGTCTACAGATGGGCCCTGGGTCTCCACTCCACACTTCCCTCCTACCCCCACCCTAGTAACATTGGTATGATTTTGTCCTGGGTCTTTGATGCCTGATACCTGATCCCATCAACACCTCATGATCACACAGGCTGGTGTGCTTCTTCCATGTGGGCTTTGTTGCTTCTCAGCTAGATGGCTGCTTGTTTACCTTCAAGCCTTTAAGACCCCAGATGCTATATCTTTTGATAGCCAGGACCATCAGCTTTCTTCACCACATTTGCTTGTACACCCATTTGTCTTCAGGGATCTTGTTGGGAAGGTGAGCATCACAGAATGCTGGATTCTTAGAACAAAGTGTTCTTGTGTTGAGGGAGTACTTGAGTAGAGGCCCAATGTCTGTCTGCTACCTTAATTCTTAACATATAAATACATGTACATAGATCTATTTCCCTATCATTATATATAAATGTATTTATATATGTACATGCCTGTATTTAGACCTCTATAAATGCCCTTTGCCTCCTAGTTCTTTCCTCTATTTTACTTCCTGTCCCACTATCATGTTCGGCCTTCATTCGGGTTTAGTAATTCCTTGCTGTTATGTTGCCCTTGATTAAGCCCGACTAGGCATCCTATGCCTTTCTCTCCACTGATTTTAGTTCACTTGTTGTTCCCTTGTCTCTGGGTTGATTGACTCCTCTTTCCTTTCTCCCACCTCCCCTTCTCCTGCATCCCCAGAGAACCTTCTGTTCTGTTGTTTTCTTCAAATTGTTTATCCCGCCTATCTTATCTAGCTAGACATGCAGAGACATTAATAAGCTCAAAATCCAGGCAAAGTCAAACAAAACAAAAAAGGAAGACAAAATCAACAAAACAAGAACAAAATAACAACAAAAAGAAAGCCAATGACAAAAAAGGAAAAGCCTATAAATAGCTCCAGGTCTGTTTTTTGGTGTTTAGGAGTGATGGGGTGCCACACCCTGGCCCCAAAGTCTATTTTTGGTACTCCTTCAGGACTTCCTTGCTCTACTCCCCTTGCTGTTCTGTTGCACGCCCTTAGTGTTTCACTCCAATGTGATGGGGTCAGATTGGGCACAATTCCTGCACTGTGTCTCCAGTGTTGTCCCTTGTAGCATTATGATTCATGAGGGATGTCGTGTCTTGTGGTGGGGCTGGCCCTGTGTTCCCCTCACTCTCCACCCCTCTTCATTTCTCCTGTGTGTTCTAATCAGACGCGCATTCTTCTGGGTGGGTGGGGGGGCGGCGGTCCACATAGTTGGGATTGGGGCCCCATGGCAAACCTTTCTATTGGTTCCCTGGTTTTTCTTTTGATTTGCTCAGTCTTGTTTTTGTGCTTATTGTTGTCTCTGTGTGCCTATCTATCTAAATAATGCCTCTCTATTGGTTCCCTGGCTTTTGTTTTGCTTTGCTCTGTCTTGTTTTTGTGCTTATTATTGTCTCTGCATGACTATCTATATAAAATAGGTGAGATAAACAATCCAGGGGAGAAAACAATGGGACTGATGGGTGGGGTTGGAGGAAGTGGGTGTTAACAAACCCAGGGACAAGGGAACAACAAGGGACAAGATTACAACAAGTAACCTAAAATTGACCTTGAGGAGGGCATAGGATGCCTGGTAGAGCTTGATCAAGGACAATGTAACCAAGAAGAATTACTGAAACCTGAATGAAGGCCTAACATGATAATGGGACAAGAGGAAAGTAAAAGGAAATAGAGGAAAGAGCTAGGAGGCAAAGGGCATTTATAGAGGTCTACAGTCATGTATATATGTAAATATATTTTTATATAACTATAGAGAAATAGGTTTAAATATGGTTAAATGTGTTAAATATGTTTAACTATCAAGGTAGCAGACAGACATTGGGCCTCTACTCAAGGACTCCCTCAATGCAAGAACACCTTGATCTAATAACCTGGCATTCTGTGATGCTCACTTTCCTGACAAGATCCCTGAAGACAAAATGGGTGCATAAATAAATGTGGTGAAGAAAACTGATGGTGCCCGGCTATCAAAAGATATAGCATCTGGGGTCTTGAAGCCTTGAAGACAAACAAGCGGCCATCTAGCTGATAAGAAGAAAAGCCCACATGGAAGAAGCACACCAGCCTGTGTGATCACGAGGTGTCAATAGGATCAGGTATCAGGCATCAGAGAACAAAAAAATCATATCATTGTGAATGAGGGGCTCTGTGGAGTGGAGACCCAAAGCCCATCTATAGACATCCCCTTATAGAAGGGTCTCCGGTAGGAGATGAACCAGTCAGGGTGAAGTATAGCACCAATGAAACATACAACTTTCCTCTAGTTCTTAATGCTTCCTCCCCTCACTATCATGATCCCAATTCTACTTTACAAATTCAGCTAGCCCACAGCATGCACATGGGTACAGACAAGAGCTGGAAACACAGAGAATCCAGAACAGAAAAACCCCTTAAGACCAATAACAAGAGTAGCGATACCAGGAGGGGAAAGGGGAAGGTGGGGGAAGAAAGGGGGAACCGATCACAATGATCTACATAGAACCCCCTCCCAGGGAGAGGGACAACAGAAAAGTGGGTGAAGAGAGACATTGATCAGTGTAAGACATGAAAAAACAATAATCCACAACTTATCAAGGGTTCGAAATGGAGGGAGGGTGGGGAAGGGAGGGGAAAATGAGCTGATACCAAGGGCTCAAGTAGAAAGCAAATGTTTTGAGAATGATGATGGCAACAAATGTCCAGATGTGCTTGACACAATGGATACACATATGTATTGTGATAAGAACTATGATAATAAATGACTTAAAAAAAACATTTTATTAGGGGCTCATACAACTCTTATCACAATCCATACATATACATACATCAATTGTATAAAGCATACCCATACATTCTTTGCCCTAATCATTTTCGAAGCATTTGCTCTCCACTTAAGCCCTTTGCATCAGGTCCTCTTTTTTTCCCCCTCCCTCCCCGCGCCCCCCTCCCTCATGAGCCCTTGATAATTTATAGATTGTTATTTTGTCATATCTTGCCCTATCCAGAGTCTCCCTTCCCCCCCCTTCTCTGCCGTCCAGCTCCCAGGGAGCAGGTCACATGTGGATCCTTGTAATCAGTTCCCCTTTTCCAACCCACTCACCCTCCTCCCAGCATCGCCCCTCACACCCCTGGTCCTGAAGGTATCGTCCACCCTGGATGCTTCCTCCCCCCAACTACCATGATCCGAATTCTACCTTGCAGGACTGGATAGGGCAGAGGTTGTACACTGGTGCATGTGGAAGCTGGAGGCACAGGAAATCCAAGAAATGACTTTTTAAAAAAGATGTCTGGCCTCAGATGTATGGTCTCGGGGCAGTTCTACCCTATCCTGTAGGGTCCTTAGGAGTCAGAACAGGCTCAAAGGCAGTGAGTTTGGTTTGGGTGAGTAATTAGGACAACACAATGGAAACAACAGAGCAACAAGCAAAGCAGGATTAGTTTGGCCAACATTTGAAGTCTGTCAGTGCTCATGTGTTGGTGTGATGATGGAACAATCTGGACACTATAGCGGGGTATGAATCAATGCGCTCTCTTTGGGGGAAATTTTGGCAATGTCTTATGTAGTGAATGATGTACATACCCTTGGTGGTAGACGGTTCTGTTGATGGTCTCTAATGAACCACATCTCCCTCACCAGTCACATCCTGTGTGGTCCCCCTCCACATTCATTCTAGGCCTGGCCATCTGGTTTGTTTTGGCCAAGGAGGTATTATGGAGTGAAATGGGAGCAACGGCTTAAAATATACTTGCACAGTCGGGGCTAGTCTTCTGGAACATTCCATCTTGGAACACTGAGCCCACCATGTTGTGAGGAAGCCCAAGCTAGCCACATGGCGAGACTATGCAGGGACAACTAGGAATTCCATCTGACCATCAAGCCAAGACCCCCTTCATACAGTCCCAACCGAGCTATTCCAGCCTGAGCCCTGCTGTTACCTGGGGCTACCCCGGTTAAGCTCCCAGACATCGGAGAACAGAATTGTGAGCAAATAAAAGCTGTTTTTAAAGCTCTGAGTCTTGGGATGGTTTATGTTCCAGCCACGGATAACTGATAGACCTGTCATCCAGCAATTCCATTCCTACTTATATGCCCCAGAGAAATGTTTGCATGTGTGCACAAGGAGCTCTGTAGCAGGATGCTGATTGCAGCCTATCAATAAATGAAGGATACACTGAGACACATTCAATCATTCATTGATTATGGCACAGAGCTACATGTAACAACCAGGATACATTTTCAAAACATGCAGAACGCAGCACACAAGGCGCAGACGTTTACATACGGGTGCCACTTCTGTCCAAATACAATCTATTGCTATGTCTTTATAATCTGTAGTTAAAACTTGAAGGACTAAACCCCGAATTCTGGGGGGTGGCTACCCTGAGGAAGAGCGAGAGGAGTATTAAACTGGGGAGGGCCACACAGAGAGCCTCCGTTGTCTGTACAATGCTTTATTTCTTTAAAGCCAGCCTGGCAAAATGCACAGATTTAACAAGCTGGGTCAAAGATAGATACACGGGAGTTCATTATGTTATTGTTTATAGCTGTCTCTGTGCATGAAATCTTACAGAATAAGAAAGATAATTTTAAAAATGGAGGCGGGAGGCTCGGATAATTTAAGAGGAGAAAGATGTGAAGAGAAAGTTCTGATGCTTCTTAGACCCGGTCCCAGCCTCCTCCTCCTCAGGCCAGCTGCTGCCTCCCGTGGGTTCCGTTCATCTGGTCTCCTTAGCATAGGGGCTCCCTTCCTATTAAGAAAAGGAGGTTCTGATGGGGTGATGGTGAGGGTAGGGAAGAGTCCAGGGAGGCAGATTGGCAATAAGTCACTAGACCTGCAGTCAGATCCCCCGTCATTCCCAGATCCCTGTGTGAGCATGCACCCCTTGTCCTCTCTGAGCCTCTGCTGCTCATGTGCAGTAGGAGGCTGGGGGGTCGGTTAGGGAGAGTCAACCTGCAGAGCTATCAGACTCATGATCTCTACCTCCACTCAAGGTGACCCGAGTCTGCAGGTATCTGAAAGAGTTTCTGGTGCCTGGGGCACCCATACCTGGCTGAAATGACTTCTCGGGCTCTCTAGGGCTGGCATTCCAGGATTCTATGATGTGGCAGGTCTACTTAAAGTAATGTCAGAATTGTCCCTAAAATATTACCAGACCACATTGAGGTACCAAGTTCTGCACCGTGACGGGAGGTGGGGCTGTGATTTCCAACTGGCAGCCTTAAGAGGCCTTGGCTTCGTGGGAGGTGACAGGGTCAAAACCACAGGGCACCCAGAAGCCATCAGTCATCACAGTGACCGATTGTGAGTGGCCAGGACTGATCACCAGAGCTTGGCATGTATCATCTCATTTCATCTCTGCAACGATCCCTAACGCACAAACTCCCATCCCCACTGAGTCCACGGGGGCACTGAATTCAGTGGGCTCATGCAGTCACAGGAAGAGAGGAGCAAGGTAGGACCTGACCGTTGGTCTCCTGAGCCCCAGCCTGGTGGCTGATTGCTAGTCAGCCTCCCTGCATGCTTCCCCCGACTCCTACTCCCACCCTAAATTGCTCACCTGGAATTGAAACTCAGAGTCTCTCCTCTGTTCCATCGCTCTGGGTACTGAGGGCAGCCGAGTACCAAGTGAGGGCCTAGTCCCCAGTGCTGCACCAGCACAAACACCCCATCTGGTAAGCCCGGAGAACGGAAAGGTATTGCCTAGAGACAACAGGCTGGAACCACAGTCTGGGCCCTGTCCATTCTTTCTTTATCGGCAGCTTCGGGTGTTGTTGGCTTATGGTGGATCCTTCCAGGACCGCTGTCTGCCCCAGTTCGTGCCTGAGAGTGGGTGTCTAATCTGCCCTTTTTACAACTCAGAGGTGATCAGAGGTAGAACTCACCCTACCCCAGTAGGATCTAATCAGTCTAACAAAGACAATCTTAGTTTCAAATGGGATTGCAACTGTAAGTGTAGGAGTAGGGTTCCAACACATATCTGGGGTGAGGACACAATTCCATCGATAGGGCCTGCTCCTACTGAACTCGCATGCCTGTGAGAAAAGGCCACCGCAGCACAGAAGTCAGTGAATGTGAGCATTGCACGTAATGGCAAGTGAGAAACCAGGCCAGGCCACTGCCACCGACTTGCTGCCGACCCACAGCCACTGTAGAGGACAGCTTTTAACTGGCTTTGAGGGTTTCTGAGACTGGAACTCTGGACAGGGGTAGAATGCCTCATCTTTCCCCCAAGGGGCGGCTGGTAGTTTTGAATTAGTGACCTAGTGGTTAGCAGCCCGACACATAACCACTGCGACACCAGGGCTCCCAAATGACAAGTACTAGGAAGACGATAAAGTAGACAATGTGATAATTGAGAGTGTCTGAGGGACTTGCATTTCTTACCATGTGATGGCCTGGGAAGAAGAAGAAGAGGAGGAGGAGGAGGAGGAGGAGGAGGAGGAGGAGGAGGAGGAGGAGGAGGAGGAGAAAGAGGAGAAGGAGAAGGAGGAGGAGGAGGAAGAGGAAGAGAAAGAGGAGGAAGAGGAGGAGGAATAGGGAAAAAAAAAGAAACAACGATCCAGTAGAAAACACCTCAAAATGCTGGATGCGATATAACAAACCTCCCAGTACAGGGAGAGCCAAAGCCCACAGAAGAACCCGAGACCCACAGTGGTGACACCAAGCGGAAGCTTCCGTCCCTGAGGTCGGCAGCACGCCACCACACATTTTGAAGGCCTCTATAGAGACAAGAGAGGTGAAAGAATGGAGCAAAGGCAAGACTTTTGAAAAGCTATCACCCCCATGAAGGGGTGAGCTAGGGAGGGAAGCTGCTAAAAGCTTCCTATGCCAAAGAAATGTGACTGGCCTGTCTTCACCTGGGCTCCCACGGGCCGGGCCTCATGTATGCCCCCACCCGGAGCAAGAAAGCCCACGCCTATACAATAACTGGGGGCCGTTTTAGGCAAATTGTTGTCAACTAGTTAATTTATATAAGTTCAGATTCTCTCTGCAGGGACAAACCTCGAGCCCAGACCCCACAGTATTCTCATCAATAAAGTCTCACCAGGCATGTGCCTAAAATCCAAACTGCATATCCTGTGAGGCATTATGTTGCCATAGGTGAGAGTCTGCTAAAACAGGTTCCTGTCATTTTCATACCATAAAGTTATCATATGGAGACCTCAGATATGTGTCTACTTAACATGTTCACAGAGACAAACCAGAGAAGTGTGGCTAAAGATACCAAATCTTCACAACTGGACGAATAGGTAACATCATGACACATGGAGGAAAGAGTGAAGTGGTCGAGGATCCTGCCTTGCCGGATCCACAATCAATGTTCACGGAAGCAGCGGTCAAGAGCTCAAAGGACACATTGCATGGGGTGAATCTGCTGCACAAAACCTCTCTAAAGTGTTGGAAAACAAGGAGGTGACTTTGAGAACCGAGGTGCGCCTGACCCAAGCCAGGCTATATTCCACAGGCTCACAGGCATGTCAAAGGTGGCTGTTGAATAAGGAAGACTGAAGGAGAATCGATGCATTTGAATTATGACGTGGCCAAGGAATCTTGAAAATACCACGGGCTGCCAAAAGGACATACAAGTCAAGGTCAGATGAAAGCTCTCCGAGGAGCTGCTTCTCGCCAGTCACTGTTCCATCAGCGGAATCTCGGGGCCTACCCTGATGGGAAAGGACCTCTCTCACACAGAGCCCTGGACCGAAGGTTTGAAGAGGGAGCATCGAGGAAGAAAGAGTGGGGCCGGGGGCTCAGAAAAGCCACTACAAACCTTAGATCGGGGCTCTTTCATCTCTACCCTCTTGTTTGGCCACCACAGCATGTTACAGGGGCAGCAGGGCAGAAGTCACTCCCCATTTCCCAGATGAAGAAATGGGTGTGATGCCATCAAGTTGTCTCTAGTCCAGAGCAACCCTATGCCCCACAGAGCGAAACGCTGCCAGCCCTGTGCTGTCTCCACAAGTGTTCCTCTGCCTGAGCCCATTGCTGCAGCCACGGTGCCAGTCCGTCCCGTCCAGGGACTTCCTTTTTTTCCTGCCCCCCTCTACCCCGCCCCTCCCCGCCACTTTACTAAGCACGATGTCCTTCTCCAGGGATTGGTCTCTCCTGACAACATGTCCAAAGTACATGAAATCCCACCATCCTTGCCAAGCTCACACCAGAACTAAGTCTTCCATTACAGGGTTCTGGAGAGGAGAAGTGGTGAAGTGGGAGGAGATTGAAGGAAATGGCCCCCATGCGGCCTTTCTCCACGCCCCCTGCCCTCAGTCCCAGTCCCACGAGGGCTCAGCTGCCCAGGGCTGGCTCCCCATTGGTACTCTGGCAGCCAAGATTAGTGACCATCTCAGCAAGGACAAGGACCAGAGCCACAGCCAAGACCAGGGAATCACAGGGCAGCCATGCTAACTTCCCAGGCTGGGCATCTTAACTTCTCCCCAAGTTTCCTGGGAAGAGTCCCCTGGAATGGGGCGCCAGGAACGAACTTTATAAAATTCTCCACAACCAGCCGAGCAGAACCTATTTCCCCTCACAATGCAATTAACGACACCAACATTTACGAAATATGATTACAAGCGCTTTGGTTAAGTAGAGGAAAGTATATTAGATAGCAGCGAGGGGTTGATCTTAATGTGCATTTTTTCGAGAGACTTGCATTTTCTTTGTGCAAATAAAGAGGCCCTAAATTCTCCATAGGCACTAAAATCAATGCAGTGGAACCATGATAACAAACATAGGCTCCACTTTTTGCTACATCCCCCAATTAATTAAGCCTTTCACGGGCATGTAATTAGGAACATTAGCAAGTCATAAAATTGCCGTGAGTCTTTAAATTATGTGCTGGCCCTCAGCAATTTGTTTTTAATTCCTTCAGAAGACAATGGCACTGTGGGGCCCAATAGATCTTCATAGCGGCCTACTGTGCTCTCCTTTATGGAGGGGGAGGGCTGCTGCCAGGGCCCCCCTGGGCGGCCAGGCACCCCACGATGCTGCTCCCAGGGCCAGGAGGCACCAGACGCCTGGGCTCCTGCACTGCTCCTGGGCTCCCCACCTTCCCCGCTCGCTCTTCTCTCTCCCACTTCCATGGCTGCTCCTCCTGCCTTGGTCCTTCTCCTGCTTTCTCCCTGGTCCCCGGCTCCGGGGCTCCCTGTTTCCCCTTTGCTCTTGTCTTCTCCACTTCGTTCTCCAAGGCTTCTTTTTCCTCCCCTTCTTGTCTCGTCTTTCTTCTCCCACCTTGCTCTCTTCTCGCCCAAATATCAGCCTCCTTCGTTCTTTCTTTCTTTCGTCTTCAGTTTCCTCTTTGGGTGCGTTCCCGCCTCCGCGCCTCCTCTGCCTTCTCCATCATCTGCTCGTGGGCCTCCCTCCTCGCTGGTTTCCTCCCCCTCCTCTCTTGCTCGTCCTTTCCCGGTTCCTCTTCTCCACCAACGGTTTCACCTCTTCCCCTGTTGCCTTCCTCCTCCTGTTTGCTTAGCCCTCTCCTTTCCCTCGATTCTTGTCATCCTTGTCTACTCCCAGCTCCCGGGAGCCCAGTGCTCTGTCCTTTCCATGTTCTCTCTCTCCCGTTCCCATGGTCCCTGGGGGGAGCTAGACACGCCGCATCCAGCTGTTGGTCCCATCCATTTAGAAAGGACCTGAGAGATGACCTAACCTGACCGGTCACCCCATCCATGCCTCCCTTCCTTGGGGGTCAACCCCACAAGCTGCACGTGTTTGAAGGTCAGGGCTTGGCAGCCCCCCACCCCCGCGCACTGTGCTTCTTGCTACGGATGGAGAAGAGGGTGGCAGAACAAAGCGCTGTGGTGTTCGCCTGGCTGGGAAAACGCTGCCTGAAAGGACCTGTGACCTTTCACCCAGGGTCCCTGGGATCCAAGGGAGTCAAGAAACCCTGCCAACCCCCCCGCCCCCCACCAACTGTT
The DNA here is from genome assembly GCF_050624435.1 of Tenrec ecaudatus. Lineage (NCBI taxonomy): Eukaryota > Metazoa > Chordata > Mammalia > Afrosoricida > Tenrecidae > Tenrec > Tenrec ecaudatus. Next base: position 120,296,954 of record NC_134539.1, on the reverse strand, counting down.
GCCTTCTCTACGCCTTCTGTCATCACTTTCAAGACGTAGGGGAATTTGTTTTATTAAATCATTTTATTGAGGGCCCTTACATCTCGGATCACAATCCATACATTCATCCATGTGTCAATCACATTTGCACGTGTGCTGCCACCTCATTTTCAAAATTCTCTTTCTACTTGAGCCCTTGATGTCAGCTCCTCCCTTTTTCCTCCTCCCTCCCCTGCCCGCCCTCCCTCATGAACCCTTGATAAGTTATAGATGTTTATTTTCTTTTTTGTTGTTGTTTTTTAAAATCATTTTATTGGGGGCTCATACAACTCTTATCAAATCCATACATCCATCCATTGTGTCAAGCACATTTGTACTTCCGTTGCCCTCATCATTCTCAAAGCATTTGCTCTCCATTGATGATTATTTCCGTATCTTACATCGTCCTCGGTTGCCCTTCACCCACTTTTCCATTGTTGGTCCTCGTGGGAGGATTATATTCGGGTCCTTGTGACTTAGGTGAATTTGGTCTTCTGGCTCAGTCCTTGCAAACCTAGCCTACCCTTGGCTCTTCCTCCAAAGCCTTCCTTTCCTGCTAACCAGACATTTCTAACTTATGAATCAAGATCTACTGGAAGCGCACAGAGCCTGGACTGGCAGCTCCTCAGGTTCTTTGACACAACCAAGCCCTTTCCAAGGTGGGGGTGTCATTCTAGAGAGTGAATGATTTGAGGACAGCGTTTCCTCTTCCGTTGTTCTCAGAATCCCACCCCCACTCTTGGAAATGCCAAGGCTTCTGTGAAAGCTTAGATTTCTCAAATTCCGGAACTAGGAATGACGTCACTCACGCTCATCAAGTCTATTTTGACTCAGAGCGACCCTGTCGGACAGAGTAGAACATAGCCTGTGGGTCAACCAGACTGTAACTCTTTATGGGAGTAGAAAGCCTCATGCTCCTCCCGTGGAGCAGCTGGTGGTTTTGAACTACTGATCTTGTGGTTCCTAGCCCAATGTGTACCCACGAAACCACCAGCTTCTTAACTTAGATTGCTGCTGCTGTTGGGGGCCATCGAGTCAGGCCCAACTCATAGCCACCCTGTGGGCGGCAGAATGAACCATTGTCCCCTCCCGTGCCACCCTCACAGTTAGTCTGATGCCTGAGTCCTCTGTCCCTCCATCTTGTCATGCACCTTCCTCTTTTTTTCTGCCCCTCTAGGGGCAGGTCTATCCTGTCTTATAGGGTCGCTATGAGTCGGAATCGACTCAATGGCCGTGGGTTTGGGTTTTGACATGGATTAAGGGTTTGCAAATGTGCCAATAGAGAGCCAGTCTATGACCTTGAGTCTTAGAGATTCCCACATATTGCCCTCTCCAGAACCCAGAAATGTCTCCCTAGCTGATGACCCTGATGGGGCCACTTCCAGAGGCAGAAATAGCGTCATCCAAGAGGGGCTGCTGAGAAAATAATTAGATCCCCAAACGAAGTAAAGTGAGCTGACATCCCGGACCACTGAGTCTACAAAGCTAAACAGGATCATCTCTCTCCTCGAGGAATTCATGGTCGTGCAGGAGAGAAAAGAGAAAGTTCCCAAATAACTGTCAGGCGGTGGAAAGAAATGTCCTCCTGGGATGATGGCAGGTCCACTCTGGACAGGGATTCCGAGGTCAGCTGCTGAGAGAGGGAGAAACGGGGGTGGGGACATGAGATGGCTGGGCGGGCAGCCCCTTTGCTGTGGACACAGATGTGTCCGTGGCTGCACGGCTCTGTAAAGGACGAGTGGGCAGGTCCTTGACAGTGCATGGTTTGGAAGAAGAGACTCAGTGTGGTGTTTTCTGGTTGTCTACAACTAGCCGCATCCAGTCTGAAGTTACACCACTGATTCCAAGGGCTGGATGGGGTTGTTTATTCTCCAGCTTACGGCTACATTTTTCAAATAGCATTTGGCCAGACCTACATTCAAATGCCATCCCATAAGCCTGCCGCCTCGGCCCTTCAGCTAGTTCACAGCCTCCCCTTACTCTTACTTTTCAATCTCTCCTCAGCTTCTCCTCTTACTGATGACTAGCTCTTCCACTCTATATCTCCACCTACAAAGAACTTTATCAGTGCCGAACAGCATATATGGTTCTGTTTCCCTTCTGAGCTCCACTGTCCCACTAAGGCAAAGCATGGCTGAATGAGGTGTTCAGGCAAAGAAATGTGAGCGTAAGGGGCGTGTTACATCTAGGGGAGAGTATTAAAGGGCCCATGTGCAATTTGCCATGTCTTATTCCCCAGCAAGCATGGAGGTACATGTTGACTTGGAGTTGCCATGGGGGAAGTGGCTGAGAAGATTCAGTCAGCTTGTACTCAAGCAGGGACAGAGCCCAACCTGTTAAGCAGGTCGCAGCTTGAGGATACCTCCTTGGAGCTGTGGCCTTTTTAGAAGACAGACACCGGGGACCCCTCTGTTCTCTCTCTCTGGCCCTTCCACTCCATTCTTGCTGGGACTCTGGGTCTGCCTCCAGGGTCAGACCCATGTGGGCCACTGGCCCTGGAGCCAACTTCTGAACTGTCTGTGTCCTGCCATGTTTCCATTGACTTTGGATGGAAAGAGGTAACTCTGCACCCACCTCACTGTGATCTCCCTGCTTCCTGCGTCACCTTTCAATGCCATGAGCCTGCAGCTATGTCAGTCAGGAGAGAGCCCTGTAGCAGACAGACATTGGGCCTCTACTCAAGTACTCCCTCAATGCAAGAACACTTTTTGTTCTAATAACCTGGCATTCTGTGATGCTCACCTTCCCAACATGATCGCTGAAGACAAAATGGGTGCATAAGCAAATGTGGTGAAGAAAGCTGATGGTTCCAGGCTATGAGAAGATATAGCAATATAGCATCTGGGGTCTTAAAGGCTTGAAGTTAAACAAGTGGTCATCTAGCAGGGAAGTAACAAAGCCCACATGGAAGAAGCACACTAGCCTGTGCGATCATGAGGTGTTGACAGGATCGGGTATTAGACATTAGAAGACCCAAAAACAAACAATCATATCGATGCGAATGAGGGGGTTTGCAGTGGAGACCCAAAGCCCTTCTGTAGACAATTGGACATCCCCTCACAGAAGGGCCACAAGGAAGGGACAAGCCAGTCAGGGTTCAGTATAGCACTGACAAAACACAGGACATTCCTCTAGTTCTTTAATGCTTCCTTCCCCCCACTATCATGACCCCAATTCTACCTTACAAATCTGGCTAGACCAGAGCATGTACACTGGTACAGATAAGAGCTCTCAACACATGGAATCCAGAACAGATAACCCCTCAGGAACACACGTGGGAGTACTGATACCATGAGGGTAGGGGAAAGGTGGAGAGAGGAGGGGGAGAAAAGGGGAACCGATCGAAATACATATAACACCCCCCTCACTGCCCAAGGGGGATGAACAACAGAAACGTGGGTGAAGGGGACAGAAGATGGTATAAGATGAAAAGAATAATAATTTATAATTTATCAAAGGCTCACGAGGGTGGGAGGGTGAGGGAGGATGGGGAAAAAGAGGAGCTGATAGCAAGGGCTCAAGTAGAAAGAACATGTTTTGGTACTGGTGATGGTAACATAGGTACAAATGTGCTTGATACAATGGATGTATGGATTGTTATAAGAGCTGCAAGAACCCCCAATAAAATGATTTTTTTTTAAAGGAGAGAACCCTGGCTAGCATTGGACCTATGCACTTGAGCTGGACTGGGCTGGGTGCCTCTTGATATGAAATTGCTTCTTGATCTAAAGATGTTCCTTATGAATATACGTGTGTCGCTGGTTTGGTTTCTCTAGACAATCCAGCCTAACACGGTCACCATGTGGAAGTAGCTTCCCTGCAGCGTCAATAAATTCAAAGCATAACTTTCATGAGCAGAAAATAGATTTCTGTTGTGTTAAGCCACTGAGATTTGGGTCACGTTTGTTATTGCGGTGGAACCTGCCTGGTTCTGTCTACTCCACCAGGCTCTAGTTGGTCAAGCTTATCTTTTTAACCCAGACCAGGCACTGAATCAGTGTGGGGATTAACTGCCTTTGGGTCAATTGGAGAAAACAGCTTTTCAATTTGTAAGCTCTCCCAACTCAACAGAATAAATGCCTAATTCCTCATCTTGGCCTACAAGGCCCTTTCCAACCACATTTCCTGATGTTCCCAACTCTGGTCTACATTTAAAGCCCCAGAAATACTGAGATTTTCTCTTTTTCTGATTACATCTGGCCCTATCAAAGGCCATCTCTTTATTCCAGCTGTTGCCTTGATCGAAAACACTGTTCCACCTACATCTCCTCTTGCGGAGATGATATTGATTTTTGAAGTCCCAGGTTAAACATCCCCTGTCCTTTGAAGCCTTTCCGGTGCCAATTCTGAAGGAATCCTGGCAGCCTCGTGGTCACAATGCTTGGTTGCTCACGGCAAGGTCAATAGTTAGCATGCGCCAGCTAGCCCACTGGCAGAAAGATAGGCAATCTGCTTCCACAAAGACTTACAGCTGATGGCACTGTCACTGTCACTCGGTGCCATCCAGGTGGGTCCGACTCATAGGGACCCTGTGGGACAGAGCAGGACTGCTCCCGTGGCTTTCGGAGATTGTACGTCTTTATCGGCGTAGAAAGCCACGTCTCTCTCCCGTGGAACATTTGGTGGCTTTAAGCATTTTGCGGACCTGTGCTTAGCAGCCCGGGGGCAGTGGGCTTTGGACTAATCCTGATCATACCCTTCATAGCCACAAAGCATTTGCACAGGCTTCCAGCATGGATAGTGTGCGGACGTCTCTGTCAATGAGCTGCCGCCTCCTCTGGGAAGCCCTCGCGGACTCTCCCTTTGGGCCTCTCTTTGATGGGCTGGTGTTGAACAACCTGTGGGCAGGGCCCCAGTCCTGAGGACGCCTTGAGAGCATCAGCTTCATCCCTCAACAGCTGTAAGGGCCTCACGAGGTGACCGGGATCTCAGTCATCAGGTGGCCCCCTGCCCTCACTTCAATGAACAGCAGTTATTGGAAGACCACCTTTAATTGAATGCCTACTCTGTGCCCTGCCCTGGGCTAAACATTGTACGTGGCTGATCTCTTTGGACAAGTACTATCACCGTCCTCGTTTCCTATCCTCCAGAAGTATGACAGTGTACTGGCTCCCTCATGGTCCAACAGCAGCTTCTCAATGATACTCTCTTAATGAGTGGATGTTCATGAAAAACTGCTTAAAATTAAATCAATGAATTCTGACTTCTATGGAAAGAGAGATTGGGGCGCAGCACGTTTGTGGCTCATCTCCTCCCATGCTCACAGGTGCCAAGGCTGCTGAGAGTCTGCAGGGGTGCCAGGGAAGTCAAAGGCATTCACAGTGGGAAGGATGCACATTCCCCCTGGTGATGGGTTGGATTGTGGCCCCCAAGATATGTGTTGGAATCCATACCTGTGTCTTTATTCCTGTTCAGGAAGAGGGTTTTCTTTGGTATGTTGATGAGGTTATGTCAGTGTGCCCTAAACCTAGTCAATTCTGAGACTTAAAAGAGCAGGTTAGACACAGGAGCAAACACAGACAAGGCAAGATAGATGCCACATGGCCATCACCAAGGAATCAAGGAATGCAGGGGTCACAGGCACCGAAAGGAGGCACTTCCCCCTCCGTGCCAGCAGACAGAGAGCCCACCCCAGTAGCGGGTGTCCTGCTGTGGGAGATACGTAACCTCACATCAACTTGAGGGTATTAAAAGTGAAGGGGTGGAGTCTAGCCCGTCAATCAAGTCACAGCCTGATGATGCCTCCTGGTGGGCATGGCCTTCTCATGAGGATTCTGGGAACTTCCTCTCTTCTCTGGAGGTGGGCCACGCTCTTCCTCTGCTTCACCTTCCTGTGGAAGATCCACCCTCTCTCTCTGAGTTGGCATTCCAGTTGAGGAGCCACATGGAGACCCGTGCCAGCACTGACATGCTTCCACTGGCACGGGATCCACAAGACTTTTCACCCACCAGCCTGTGATCTTCCTGCATTCGGCATCATTGTGAATGGCTACGTGAGTCCGAAGAGGAATTTATGGACTAGTGTCGGCCATATGGGCTAATATTGGACTTATGGACTCGGTCTGGATTTGACTGGGATGTTTTCTCAATATACAATTGCTCTTTGATATAAAGCTCTTTCTTCTACATATATGAGTGTCTCCGAATTTGTTTCTCTAGTCAACCCGGTCTAACACACCTGCATTTGAACCTGCAGCCTCCAGAACTGAGAGAAAATACATGTCTGTTCTTTAAAGCCACACATGTGCTATTGCTGTTCCAGCAGCAGCAGAACTAGGACACATCTCCAGCTACTACGCCCAGGTCTGCAGACCCTGTGAGACGTTGGGTCCCCACAGGGACCCATCCGCCTGCTCCACACAAAGTCGGGGTGAGCTGAAAGCATCTTGAGGCAGCAGCAGTCCCTGGGGACCAGGAGCTGAGATTGGGAGCTTGGTGAGCGGTGTCTAACCTTGACTAAGTGTTTTCTTGTTGTCATCTGCGAGATCTAACGCGAAGCCTGCAGAGAATACGCAGTAGAGACATATATTATACCCAGAGCTTTTTATCTCGTACATGTGACCCTGTCCATCACAAACTGTGCGTTTCATTCTCGCTGGTGGGACAAAAACTGCCTCCCACTGCGGCACATATCAAGGGGAAGAATGTTGAACTTTCTTTGCATTAATATAAATAGCTGTTTAGGCCACATTCCCCGGCCCGGGACCCTCTGTGCGCCTGTCCTTCATCTACTCTATTTGGCATCTGGTTCAAGTTTGGTTTATTTAAAGCCCAGGTCTGCAGGCTTTTACATATTAAAGGTGCATTTTAAAAGAGCATTTTCTATTCTAATTTGGGGGAGCCAAGCTCTTTAGGGCTTTTGGGAGCGGTGTCCACCTGATTTACATTTCCCCCACTGGAGCTGAGCCACAGACGCACATTAGAATGTAAATAATCGTGAGAGAACCATGTATCTTTAAAGATCCATTTTTTCTCTCCAGTTTTGCTCTCTTTGAGGGGAGGGGGCCGGTGGGGAGGAACTGAGGTCTCCAGGAGGTGGGGGACCGGGGAAAGAAAGAGGAGGGAGGAAAAAGAGGGTGGGGTTCTTAGAGAGATGGCTCCCAGGGCGGGATGGAGGGGGCAGTTTTGAGGGCTGGGGCACCAGAGCCTCTGCAAGGTGCAGCCTGCAAGGGTGGAAAGCCCAGCCCTACTTTGTCTGGGGAGAGGCCACAGTGGTGCAATGAGGCCAGTGTTCCATGACTGACTCCAAGGTGACCTTGAGACATTCACTTCATCTCTCTGAACTTTTGTGTGTCCAACCGGGATGGAACGGACCCAATCATTGCTCACAGGGTGGCTGTGAGGAACAGAGGAGCTGACATCTGTAAGGCATGTGGCACAGAGCCTGGCACACAGTAGGTGAGCCACTTAACTCATGTCGTGGCCGCTGCTGGTGGTTGGGGTGGAGATGGTCCTGAGTGACGGTCAGGTCCTACCTTGTTCCTGTCTCCCTGGGAGAGCTCTTGCTCCCTCCTGGCCATCCTTGGGTTTCCATTGGCTGCTTTCTGGAAACCGATCACTAGGCCTTTCTCCTTAGTTCACCTCAGTCTAGAAGCTCCACTGAGATCTGTTCAGTGCCTAGCAGCCCCAGGGCCCGCTGACAGGTTGTGGCTGAGCAGGAGATACGTAGCCTGGGGATCAAACCTGGATCCCTTGAATGGAAGGGAAGACCTCTCCCAGCTCAGCCAGGCCTCAGTGTATTTAATGCAGGTCAGTGCTCGTCGCTGCTATTCCTATTGTTATGATCATGCTTGTCTTCTCTCCCAAGGTCCTGGACAGAGTAAGCACGGATGAGTACCTATTAGTTGAGCAGTGCGCATTCAATGTCAAGACATTTGCCAGGGTCTGACTGTGGGCTGTAGACACAGTGCGAAGCCCCCAAAGAAGATGATGATTGGGGGACGGGGGGACCTCATCTCTACCATCTGCCCCTCTGACCGCCCTCCTCGCGGTCCCCATACTAATCAGGTTCTCAGTGCCCTTTGCCCAGGGTCACTCTCCCTTTCTCTTGGCCTGAGGGCACCTCCTCCAGTCTTCTCAGGAAGCCTGCCTGACCCTTCATGCTGGGATAGGGCCCACCCCACCCCCACCTGCCCTTACCCCCACCACACCACTCACCACCCCATATGGCGATACTTCTGTGACTCCCTTCCAGCGACTAGACTGCAAGCCCCAGGAGAGGAAGGATCGTGTCAGCTTGGTTCCCCATCATGTCCCCGGCCTGGCACATTCTCGGCGCCCCATAAAGGGTTGTTCAATGAATGGACCACTTTGGAACCAAACCCTGGCGGACAGTGAATGCTCAACCAGTGACGACGGTCGAAGAAAAGCTGGAGTTGAGGCTTGGGAGGTGTGAACAGTCTCCCCAGGACGATGGGTCCACTCGCAAGTGGTGACAGTGCTGCCCATGACTCAGGAAAGGAGAGTGAGGAGGGCTTCCCAGAGGAGGTGGCAATTCACTAGGTCCTTGGAGAGCAAGCATGAGTTGTTCAAGAGAAAGGGGGAGGGGAGGAAGATGTTGAACAGAGCAGGGATTTTGATGAGGGAGAGGCTTTGGAAGAGAATTCACAAAGAGATGGGGTTCTTTTCATGGGTCTTGGAACCAAGGTGCTCTTAGTGAGATGGGACAGCACCCATCACTTATTTCCTAAATGTGGGCCCCTCCCCTGCTGTTGGGCAAAGCTTAAGATTGGAGAGCAGCGGAGAGGGAGTGGAAGAAGGAGGTGCCTGGCCTCAACCATAACTGGGAGGTGGGGACAGAGGAGAGAGAATCTTGTCCTCTTCCCCACCCCCACCACCCCTGCCCCAGACTCAGGTCAAGACAAGGACCAGGTCTGGTTTTCCCAGACCTTTGGAGCGACCAGGATGGCCAAGATTGAGGAAGAAAAGATAAGAAGACAGGGTGCTCCTGACCTCAATGCCCCCAACCAGGAAGCTGGCTGATAGACCTGCCAATGGAGAAAGTCTGCCGCATGAGCCCTTGCAGGGACCGAGGCAATGCCAAAAGCCATGACAGCACCGTGCCGGAAAGTCAACCCCATCGCTGCCCAGTGAGTTCCCGCTCCTTGGCAGCTCCATGTGCTACAGAGTAGAAGTGCCCCTTGAGATTTTCCGGGCTGTCATCTTTACAGAAACAGGTTGCCAGGCCTTTCTGCCGCCATGACACTGGGTGGGCGCCTTCCAGCCACCAGTCTTAAGTGAGCCATCCAGAGCGAATCCTTTGGGACACTCAAAGAGGTCAGGACGGAGCAGAAGGGGGGTGGGGGCGGGACATGGAGAGGGAGAGGGAAAAGAGAGAGGATTAGCCCTGGAGATGCCTTTGCAGCAGAGAAATAGAAAATTGAGGGGCTGGAACTGGAGAGGCGGGATGGCAGGGGCGAAGGGGTGCAGGGGGGGTCAGCTCCAGGAAGTTCAGAGATTGGCTCAGGGCAGGTGGTAGGAGAGGAAAAGGAGAAGGGAGGGGTCCAGGAGGCGGAGAAGATGAAGATGTTCTTTCTTCTTCTTCCTGGAGAGGAAGGACTCAGCTGTGATAGGGGGAATGACGGAGAGGCTCATTGGAGCTGTTGGTTTGAAAGAATTTGTCTTTGGAACAAGCTTTTTATCAGTCCGCTTTAAAGATCCGAATTCCTAAGGGGCCACTCCATCTTCTTCTCTCTCCGTTTCTCTCTCTCTTATGCCCCTTTCCCTCTGCCCTCTGTCCCTTCACATCTCACAGCCCCTTCCTTGGTGCGTCTGTCTCTGTCTGCGTTTCTTTCCAATTTCTGTGAAGCCTTCGCTGTCTTTCTCTGTCCTGGTCCACTGCTCTTCAGCTCCAGGCCAGGCCTCCTTCATAGCTCAAGATGGCTCTGGGGTCAAGTCCAGGCCTTGCCCATCTACCTCTTTGGGCAAGTCTTGTGAAGCCTGCTGGATCTCTGCTTCTTCCTTCGAAAACCGATGGCGTCATTCTCTGTTAGCTGTATGCACTAAAGGACACAGCAAACCTGGAGGTCATCATGTAAACAGGCTGTCCCCGAGGAGGGGAGGCTCACAGGCTGTCCCAGGGAGTGAGTGCCTGGAAGTTGTTGGGCCTTCGAGAGTCGCTCTCTCGCCCCTCCTTTATCAAATGAGGTCTCCGGAGGCAGTGGCCTGCCCAGCGTCCCACAGTCCCATCCTCGGACACAATCTGAAGCCTGTCCAGACTCAAGGCAAGAGAGCTGGGCCTCAGTACAGCCCGTGACAGAGTAACCGCAAGGCCGCCCCAAGGTCTTCAGACCTCTCCCGCAAAAGTAACGTAAGAATCAGTTAGTAGAAACTCAGCAATAAGCAGGTACTGTTGTTGGGCGCCATCAGCTCGATCCTGACTCCTGGTAACCTCGTGTGGCCGGGTAGGAGAGGTCTCAGGAAAGACACCAGCCGATAGGGCCAAGAGCCTACACATCTACCCTGAGGCCAAAAGAACTAGATAGTGCCCAGCTACCACTGTCAATCATTCTGGTTACGGCCACAGTAGATGGCTCCTGACAATCGGGGGAGCGTGCATGTAGACTAGATCTGAAATTCCTTAAAAGCCCAGACCTCCTGGACCTGTTGAGAGCGGCGGACTCCTGGAGATTATGGCCGAGATCCTCCTTAAAGCTTGAACTGAAACTGCCCCCTGGGATCACCCTTTGGGGGACCACAGAGAGGCACACAAAAATAAGGAAGACTACCCGTAAGCACAGCGATCGACTTAAAAAACAAAACAAACCACTCTATTTAGCTAGCTATCTAGCTATTTATTTATTTATGCCTCCCTGGCCCTGGCCCTCCCTGGCCCAAACCACTTAATAAGGTTCAAAGGTGAACCTTTCCTGAAGAGCGAAGATGAGACGAGACGATACGATGAAGGGGGAGGGAAGCTAGAAGTCTAGAAATGAAACAACCGAAATACAAGTAAAGAGGATGTTGATTTGCTGCGGAGGGTGTGTGTGTGTGTGTGTGTGTGTGTGTGTGTGTGTGTATGCGTGCGCACAAGTAATGTCACCGAATACCTTGTACAGAAACTGCCAGAAGGGAACCTAATTTACTGTTTGGACTTAACACCAAAAGACACAAAGAAATTCTTATTTGAAAAAATAAGACCCCTTCCCAGAATAACTTAAACAAATAAAAACTCAGCAATAGGGAGGGGGTGTGACTGGGTACTGAGACACTCATTCCAACCCAGAGTGGGCCCATGTGACTGAGGCGAAGTGTCCCATTAGCTTTCCTTGGCTGTCATTTTCATGGAAGCAGCGTGTTTTGTGGAAGCTTCTCTTCTGCAGAGCTGCTGCTGGGTGGCCTGGAACTGCCAGCCTTTCAGTTAACAGCCAAGCGCTGACCACTGTGTCACCCCAACCAAATACACTGCTGTCAAGTTGGCCCGGACTCACCATGACACCAGAGGGCCGAGTAGAGCTGCCCCCTGCGGCATCTAAGGCTGCTCATCTTGACGGCAGCTGACTGCCGCATCTTGCCCCCTCAGGTGGACCCGTGAGTGGGAACCAAAGACTGAGTACTTGAGCCGCCGTGCCTGCGTGGCTCCCCAATAGGCTCCCCAATATGATCCTCTGTAGTCCTGTCATACTTTCTTTGGAAGATTAAGTTCTTTCCAAGACTGTCTCCAGGTATTCCTCACTTGGCTGCTGCCCCCTTGGCATGGACTTGGTCTGCCCGGTGGTCATCTAGCACTGTGCGTCAGGATGCCCCAGACCTAGAGGTCATCGGTATGCCCAGGGCACGACTGCAGAACCCCAGGAGTGAGGTCGTGAGGTCCGAGGTCAGGTCCAGGGTGGGGTGACACAGGCCTTTGAGGAAGACATGCTCTGGCCGGGCTTCAGGGTCTGTGGGTAGGGAAAACCTGTAGGTGAGGGCCAAAGCCAAAGCTACCTTTTCCCCTATGAGCAACTGTCCAGGGGTGCCTCTTCTCTGCCCCTAGTTCCCAGCAAAGGCAGGGGAGATAAGCCAGGGGAGGGGGGCCCTGCCCTGAAGCCCCCCACCCCCCCTGTCTCACCTAGGCCAGGCCTGGGAGGGAGGGGCAGAGGGAGGAACTACTGGGAAGAGAAGATCAGCATGAGGCCAGCTGCTCTCAGGAAGGAGAGTCTTGTGCCCCATTTGTCCAGAGTCACCGGGCCAGTGAGAGCAGTCCAGGGAGGATTCTCTGGGAGGAAGCAGGGCAGGCAGGAGGCAGATCCAGGAAAGGTGGTGAGCTGGGCCGCTTGCCTTGTCCCCAAGGCCTTTTTTTTAAGTGTGAACATTTGACATTCCCTGCCATGGGCCAGCACCCCAGACCGCTCCCCCTCATCTCCTGCCCCGCAAGGATGGGGCTAAGGATCATAAAGCTGACATGAATGCTTTGTTGTCCTTCCGTGGGACAGGGTCAGGAGAGGAGGGTGTGCGGTCAGAGGTCTTCTTAGGGCCACCAGGAGCTGCCACTCCTTCAAGCTCTGACTCTGGGCCAGAGGCCCCCACCCCAAGGGGGGCTTTGACCCGTGGAGGTGAGAGGAGGGTGAGCAGATGGTGTGAGGCCTGAGTTGTAGCCCCCGAAGCCCCAGTGTGGCCAGAGACACTGAGCCCTCTCTGAGTGCCCCTGTCACACGGCACCCTCCAGAGTTTGGGGTGATGCTCTGGGGCACCCAGGCCCCCTCTCCATGCTCAGCTGTGCTCCTCCCAGGAGGCTGGGAGGGGAGCAGAGGGGAGGGGTTGCCCCTGGGGAGGGGCAGGAGCGGGCCAGGCGTGTGCACTGAGAGGCCTCAATTTCACAGGGCTTGCTCCTGAGTGAGTTTCGCATAAAAGGATTAAGGCGAGAGGAAGTGCGGAGGAAATGGGATGTTGGACACCTTGTTAACCGGGCTGTCAGGGCTCCCGGAGCGTGGGTGCTAACTCTATTCCCTGCCTCCTCCAAGAGAGGCCAGGCCATTACCTGAGCCATCAAAGAGATAGGGCCGCGCAGCGGGGAGCGGTCATGCAGTCAGCACCCAGGGGACCCTGAGGCTGCAGCCCCCAGCCCTTGGTCTCGCCTCTCCTCCAGCTCATGGTCCTATAGTTTGGTGGGGAGACTGGAGAAGGAGACATTAAAACTCAAAACTTCTTCCCACCTAGGTCTGGTCACTGCAGAGCGCCCTGGGTAATGGAGCGATGGGGAAGGAGATGTTTGACCTGACGATGTGTAGATCGCCATTTCCTGTCTTATCTTAATACCCAGCTATCTTCCTTTTCCGGAGTCTGGGAATTGGCTCTGTTCAAGTGAATGAGTCTGATCTGATGGTGCGTTTCCTGACTGAAGAGATAGGCAGAGGGCAGTCTGGGGGGGTGGGGGTGGGTGGGAAGGGTACTTCCTCTGGGGGACAGCAGGGAGAAGGGGGGCCTGAAGACCTGAGGTGTGGGGTGGGGAAGCCACTCTGGGGGAGGTGGGTCAAGGAACACTCAGTGGAGACATCTGAGTGGCCCACTGGCCCAGACAGCTGCCATGTCTAGGCAAGGAGTCCCTACCCCTACCCCTGCCTCTGCCCTGGACCCACTTCTGCCCACTTCACCCAGACACTCCTACTCACCCTTAGAGGGTCCACGGCCCTGATGGAACATCAAATCCCTTGGGAAATGGAAAACCTGCCCATGGCCGAGACCCTTGTCAGACCCAGAGTCAGCGTCTCTGGGGGGCTGCGTGTTGGCATGGTTCTCAGAGTTCCCAAATGTGTTTGTTTGTGTGTGTGTGTGTGTGTGTGTGTGTGTGTTGTGCGTGTGTAGCACTACTTGCACGGGGAGGAGGGCTGTATTAGGTACCCTCCCTGTCTCCAGACTGGGAGCATATCTCCATGATCACACCTACTACACAGAACAGGGTGGTTGTCTGTTTACCTCTCTGTCTGGGACTCCCACCCCACACTGAGGCCCAGCTCAGGGCCAGGAGCACCCACCATTGTGCCTGGGGCTTAACCCTGCGGTGGCCTGGCTGCTAGCACCGGTGCTTCCGGAGGATTTCCTGAACCCCGACCTCAGTCACCTCCCACCACGGCCTATCACACACCCAATAAACATGCTGGATGTGCATTGAATGCTTGACTATCGGTGCCCCTCCCTGAGACTCTGGGACAGAGAGGTGGGATAAGTCAACAGCTCCTGCATTTGTCCGGCAGGTATGGGGGGATCCCAGACCACGCCTGCCTGTCCCTGAAATGACTTTCAGATACTTGAGATCAGAGAAATGAGAGCTCGTGTCTAGAGTTGTTGAACTCTCTGTTTAAGGCCGTCAGGTAGTAGACATTTCCGACTTTGCAGGGCGTCTGCTCTTTGGTACGGCTCCGTTCGGCAGTCGGGGCTTCAAAGCCATCTGGAGAAGGTATGAGAGCCAATGGGTTCCAAAAATGGTTTATTTACGGACACCAGAATTTGGATTTTACATCGTTTTCACGTGTCACAAAATCTCATTCGATTTTTTCCAACCGTGTTTTAAAAATCAGAAAGATAGTCTTCGCCATCACAGCCTGACCAAAAGCAGGTGGTAGGTGGCCGGGTCCCTGGTTTAGACGAAGTTGTTGATTGTAGTTTCAATCCCCAGTGTATAGCTGAGGGCGTCCCCTCTCCACTCACCCACCCCCCAAATGACAGAAGTGCATGGGAGGGGACTCTAGGGGAAGCCCTGTCCCTTCAGGGCTGGGGGTAGGGGTTGGGAGCGAGCGTGAAGGCTGTGAATTGGAGAGAGACACTGATAAGTAATGTGGTTTCACTTCAGGTCATTTCCTGAAAGTCAGATCCACTTTGCATGTAAGGAGGCGAGCGAGCAGGCAGACCGTCAGCATCCACTCTCAGGGCCGCCAAATTAAAAGCCAAATAGGATGTAGCTTTTGCCTGGGCTGCGTCTTCATCTGTCACAGGCAGTTACCATCATCCCCCACCACCAGGGCCGTCTACTGCCAGTCACCCCAGCCGGGGGGTGGGGGTGGGGGGAAGGTGTCCACCAAAGGATCTGAGAGTGCCATGGGGAAGGTGGGGGGAGGCTGGGGACCCCACTGAGGAGGACATGCCCTGCCCAAACTCCTAGCCAGAGCCTGGCCACTTATGGGCTAGGAAGAGTGGCGCAGCGGCCTGTGCCAGACTCCGGAGGGTCTCTCCGAAGGGAGGAGGGTTGGGAATGCTCCCCAAACACCCTGCTGTCTGGTAAGAAGAGGGCACGGGATGCCCAGAAGCTGCCACACACATGCCCCCCCCACCCTCTGAGGGAGAGCTGGGAAGGGAGGCGGTAGGATTAGAGGCGATGCAGAGAGACCCCAGGGAGGCCCAGCTCTGGCTTGCACGCGCTCCTGTTCTAGTCTTGGCTTGGGTATTTGCTTGCTGTGTGACTTTGGGTCCATTGCTTGATCTCTCTGAGTTTCAGGTTCTTCAACTCAGTCTCCCTAGCGCTGCCCCTTCAGGATTGTACATTAGGGCTTAAAAGAAGCCCATATGTGGGGCCCCAAGTGACATTCCCACCCAAGGGGCTGAGTCTGTGGGAGGGCTGGATTCTTCATAGGGGACCCACTGAGTTGGTGAGGGCCCTTATTGTCCCCCACCCCCTCCCCTCCACCCCCACCCTCACCCCCATAGCTGTTTTGAGAGAGGAGCTCAGAGGCTGTGTCAGGCAACTTCTTTGTCCCCTGCATGACCCAAAACATTGGACCAGCTGTCCTCAGGCACCCTCTGACATCAGTAGACTTGCGTAAAGACAAGCTTTGGGGGGTCAAGTGTGGGTGCTGACAACTTATGAACTTGGTACCTAGGGTAAGTGCCCGAGATGTGTATCACCTCTCTGAGCCTTAGGGTGTTTCCCTTTAAAGCGGCCTCATAAGGTAAGTGTGCTTTGTAAACTTGGTGGGCTACATGGGTCATGGTATGCAGTGGTCTCACCCAACCCTCCTGTCGCCCCCAAGCCTTGCTGCAGAGACTGAATGACAGGCGATGATCCTGGCTTGTCAGTGCCAGGGTCTACCCTAGACTCTCTTGACTTGATTCTCTGGGAGATGGGGTTCCCATCCCCCAGATCAACTCTGGCTGGCTGGCTGCCCTGCCTCCTTGCCTGAGCCAGCTTGAGTCCAGGCCTCCAAGCCCTGCTCTCCAGGCTCAGTGGCTCTGGCCCCGTCAATTCTGCCCCATCACGAGGCCTCCAATACTTCCAGCCTGGTCCCCTAATTTGGCCATGGCCCCACCTCTCCAGAGGTGACCAAATCTGGGCCTAGGGCTTGGGGGTTCTGCCCCACTTCTCCCAAGCCTCCTGCAGACAGGCATCATGCTCTCTCTGTAAAAAAATCCAGTATTGTTTGAAAGTTAGGACAGCAAGCCATGTTCCCTAGAAAGCACTTCAGTACAAGAAAACTCGGGAAAATTCACTCTGGTTCCCTCACTGCTCTGGTCCTTCTATCCTCCCCACCCCTGCCCTCCTGAGGCCACCTGGCGCAGCTCCCCTCTCAGCTTCTGAGCAGCCAGGGACGGTGGCATTGCTAGGTCTCCCCACCTCTCACCCCCCGGGTACCATGTGCACACAGTAGGTGCTCAATCAATGTCCCTTGCTTGACCAGTTAGGGGCCTAGTTCCTGGGACTTTGGCAGAATCTTGTTGTGAGCAGGAGGCCTGCGGTGGCCATGCTGGTGGGGAGCCAGCAGGGCTTGGGTGTCATCAGGGCTTCTGAAATTAAGATTTGAGGTGGAATGGCTCAGGATCAGCAAACCAATGATCCGTTTAATGACACAATGAAGGTGGGGTGCTCTGGCTGTTTCTCTAGATGGGTGGCAAGTGTCACCTTTCTTCTTGGGAATGGAATGTTTCCTCCAGCCTTGCGTTCACCAAATGTTCGAGAAATCCCTAGGGCGCCCACAGGAGCAAGGCCGGCCCCTGGCTATAAAGGGCACCAGACTCTCTCCCAGAGGAGAGAGGTATCCAGAGCTGCAGGGGCAGGGAAGGATGCAGGATTGACTCCTTCCAGGTGGGTGGGGAGAGCTGTGTGGCCTGAGCCCTAGGACCCCCTGGTGATGTGACAGTGAGTGCAGGATGGGCCCCAGACTGACCGCCTCCACTGGTCTCACCCTGTTGCTTCTCTTACCCACAGAAGCTTCCCTAGAAATGGGGCAGGACTGGACATCCAGCCTCTGAGGCTGGGGGATGGGAGCCACTTTGATCTGAGTTTGTTCCCCTGGGCTTAGAGGTGAGTGAGGGAAGGAGGGACTGTCTTTTGCGGGCATAAAGAAACATCCTTTGTGGCTGAAAACTCCTGACTGGGTCCAAAGCCAGACAGCAGGGTCACAGACAGCTCCCAGGCTGGACGGGACCCATCCACCACTCCTTGCCCCTGACAGGGCCCAGGGACTACTGCTCCTTCGCTGGGCTCTTCCCAAAGCGTGGAGTCTCAAGGGAGAGCTCTCAGTCAGTAAGCTTCCAGGCAGGATGGGCACAAACTCTCACTGCATCCACCAAGGTCTCAATCTCTATTGCCCCAGCCACGCCAGGCAGCCAGGTTCCACAGTAAGGACCGGAGGATGCAAAGAAAATAAAGTAGGCCCTGCCTGGGAGCCCTGGTGACACAGTGGCTATGAGTTGGGTTACTAACAGTAAGGTCATCAGTTTGAAACCACCCAGCAGCTCCTCAGGAGAAAGCTTGGGCTTCCTGGGCTTTCCACACCTATAAGAGTAGCAGTCTTAGGAAGTTCTACCTGTCCTATAGGATCATTATGAGTTGTCATCAACTCAGTGGCCATGAGTCCTTGGAAGGCATTGCACTCAGACCATGTCGGGGCCAGAATGCGATGGGAAGAACCGTGTACCTGCAGCCCAGGAGAAGAGGGACTATTTGAGCAGGGACTGCATGGTTGAGTAGAAGTCTACCAGGCAGAGGAGTGGTAGGAAGGCATTTTGAACAGAGGTGACATATGAGCAAGGCATGGAGGGGTGACGAGAGGAGCTAAAAGCTACTGTGCAGGAGTGGAGGCCCAATTCCACCTCTGCCACAGTCTAGCGGTATGCCTTCGGACCGTCTGCTTCATTTGTTGAATCTCCTTTCCCTCAGTTGTTAAAAGTGTGCTAATAGTCGTCATTAGTGCTCCAGGCAGACTCCTGGCTAGCTCCTCTTCCAGGCCCAGGTAGGCGAGTCTTTTCCATTGTCCTGGTGGTGAGCCCAGCCCAGAAAAGTTCTTACCCAGAGGTGTCATTTCCAGGCCTGCTCAGTCTAAGAGCCTTCAGACTTTGTTTTGTTTGCTTTCTCGTTCAGGCGCAGTGCTGCATCCAGCAGCATGTGAGATGTGACTGCTCCCTCAGCCTGAATCGCTGAGTCTCCCCAATGAGCAGAGTCCCTAGCAGGGCCCACAGAACACGTGATTTTAGCATCGTCTCAACCTTGGTTGTTGTAAACCACTGAGATTGGGGCTGTTTGTTACCCCAGCATAACAGCCTGTGCTGACTGATACAATAGTGTCTGCCTCAGAAGGGGGATGAGGGAATAGTGTGAGTGATGACTCTCAGAGCAGTGTCTGGCGCGGCATGACAGTCAATAAAGGTTAGTCACTGCTGGTACTGCTGGTACAGTGGAAGGGTGGTGCTGGAGAAGACGCTGGGAAAAAGCAGAGGCTGGTTCGAGAAGGGCTTCAGCCAGCAGGCTCAGAAGCGTGGGGCTGATCCCAAAAGCAGTTTTCAAACTGGAAGATGGCACGGTTTATAGACAGTTTACTCCAGGACCTGGCAAACAGCAGCCTCTTATGATGCACTGCTTAAATGAGTGGATGCCCAGAGCTGGGAGGAAGAGGGACTAGGCCAAAGGCCACTCCAATGACCCAGGGTTCCCCTGGTAAGGGCTGGACCCAGGGCAGATAGAGTCGGGTGGGTCTCCCAGCCAGTCCCTGGGCTCCCATGCCCACCCCCACAGCTCACCCCCGGACTAGCCCAGGCAGGCAGCTTCCTCCTCGGTACTGCTGCTGGTGCTCAGCGCCCAGCACTGGCTCATAACTCACTGTGTTTATGATGAATCGGGGCGCTTGTTTGGGAAGACAGCCACTCTGATACCCAGCAGCCCCCAGGGCCACTCCTGATGTTTCTCCTCCACCATCTCCTGCTTAACATGCTAGCATTCTCTCCCACACCCTGCTCCCCACAGCCCACTGGTGGCATGAGTCTCCCCCCCCACACACACACACACATACACTCACACACACCCCTCCGCCTGCCTCTCCAGCACTGCGGCCGGCAGGAAATTTATTGCAGCCCCAGACTGCTATGGGCAAATACTAATAAAATGCTGTTTTGCTGCAATTTGTTTAATTGGCCACAGAAGAGACGTCTCAAGCATGTACGAGCTCAGCCCGTGCACGCCTGCCTGCCTGCCTGCCTGCCTGACTCGCAAATGCTCCCTCCTCTCTGGGCCTTGTCCCCCTGACTGTGACCAGTGAGCAAGGGATGGCAGGGAGTGGGAGAGAAAGGAGGAAGGAGGGAAGGGGACGCCGAATGGACAGAGAAGAGGCAGAAGATGGGCAGAGGACTGTAGAGGGCAGGGAAGGGGCCACCTCCAGTGATTGTTAGGGCTTTCACCCAGGAACCTGGGATCCTTATAATGGACCAGATCCCTGGGTTCAAATCCCACCACTTTCTCTTCTTAACTGCACGCCTTTAAGCAAGTTAGAAAGCCTCTCCGTGCATCTGGCTTCCCCATCTGTAAAATGGGTATAATAGTAATGATAGGGTTGTGTGGTGGAAATGAGCTAACACATAGGTCCAGGATCTGTGTGAAGGGCGGGGGTCACCGAGATCAAAGGCACCAGGACGGAGGCCCGGAGACTCAGAGTTGCAGCGCCAAGACCACCAATAACTCCTTCTCATCTGACACGAGACTCCAAGACTCCAGGCTGTGAGAAAGATCCCAAGGGGGTCTGGCTTCCGGGCAGCGGAGGCAAAGACCAAGGACCACGTGACTGCGAGGCTGAGCACCGGGGAGAGGGACTTGGCTGCTGACCGAGGGGAGGCGTTGCTGTGGACCCGTGACTGTGTTTATGGGTCCTAACTTGTGGTTACCTGTTAACGTCCCTAATAACCCCCTGAACTGGTGAGGGGGTGGGAGTCGAGCTAGCACTCAGAGCAACGTCTGACACCTAAACGGAAAACAAAACCCACTGCCAACGAGTGGATTCGATTCGTGGAGACCCTGCAGGGCTGAGTAGAACGGCCCCCGGGGGTCAGTCTTCACCGGAGCAGACAGTCTGTCTCGTCCGCCTGCCTCCTCTAGGCGGCTCTCGAACTCACTGCCACTGAGTCCAGTCAGATGCACAGAGGACAGAGTAGAGCTGCCTCTGTGGGTTTCTGAGCCTGTCGTCGTTTATGGGAGTAGAAAGCCCTGTCTTCTTTCTGCCTGAAGACGTGAGTAGAGACGGGAGCGGGGAGCGGGGAAAGGCAAGTCACTGGGAGTCTTGAAAAGTTGCTTAAGTTATTGGATACAAAATAATGCACTGAAATATAAACCTCCACCTAATTAACAATCAAGTGTTAATCAATAAAATAAAAGACATGAGTAGAGCCTATATTGACCATGACACATCCTTACATTCATGGCCTATCAGGGTGAAAGTTTTCTTTAGAGGGCTCAGTTCTGTTTGGACAAAGGTTCCTGAGTAAGTGGAATTAGATTGTGTGTGTGTGTGTGTGTGTGTGTGTGTGTGTGCAAATGTGTACTCACACTATATCATACGGGCCTCTCAGCTAGCTCCCTAGGGAGAAACAGGATCAGCTTTAGGGACACAGGGCCAAGAAGGCTGCCAGACTGCTGTTTCCATGGCCGTGAGACCTTGTACAAAGCACTTCATGTTCCCCAACCCTCAGTTTCTTCAGCTGTAAAATGGGAATAAAAATAGTGCCCACAGAGCAAATGAGTCAGTGATGTGGGGCCCTCCTCCGGCTCCCAAAGGAGGAGAGCCCACCCCACATCTGACCAAGGATGGTTCCTATCAGACAGAGGTCAGACATGCCTCCACCCTCCAAAGTCCAGCTCCCAAATGGATTTGTCCTACCACTCGTTTTTCAGATGATTACTTAAGTGCCTCCTTGGTAATTAAACAGGTTTGCACTATAGCTTGGAATCCCGGATAAAGTGTAGATACCTGCTCTCGCAACCCCTTGGATTGGTCCAGCATCCCCCAGGGATCAGCATCACCCACTTGGGGAAACACTATTTCTGACATCAGCCATCCCTCCCACCACACTCCACGTCTCTGCTAGGTTTGAGCATCCCTTGTAATGGCCACAGAGAACTCACAGACGATATTTACAATTGTGAGGATTAGGGAAGTCAGCAGGCCACCGCACATCAAGATCAGAAAACATTAAAGATAGAGTCCTTTTGTCCAAAGCAACATCCCCTCTCGACCATGTCATCAGTCACATCTCTCCCTGTTTGTCAGCCTCTCAGTCACAGGGCCCTTTGGGCGCTGCCCTGCATGAACCAGTGTTTCAAGGCTCCTTTAATAATGACACATGTCCCTCTGCAAGCTAGCCTCTTGCCCAAAGGCACTCAGCTTTGCTCCTTCTGTAGACCGGGAAGCCTACTGCTCTGTCTCGGGGTCTTGCTGCTGCGGCTGCTGCGGCTGCTGCTGCCTCTACCACTTGAAGCAGAGACCTTGCATGTGCTCCACGGTAGCTCCTCTTTCTTGATGGTTGTGGGGTTCCTCTGCCCCTACTTCTGGGATGGCTCACTCATCTACCCAGCAGAATGGCAAAACTGACCAATCCCTGCGTGAGAGGCCTCCACTTCTTGTCTGCGCTCTCCCCCTCCCCCGCAATCACTGGGTGGGAGATGGACTGTGGATAAAGGAGGCATACCGCGTGATTTCCCTTCACCACAGCCAGGGGCCAATCAACATTAGCTTCTAGGATTCCCATCTCTTCATCGCCTCATTGCTTCACTCCCAAGCCTCGTAGAACTCTGTCCCAGGTGCACACCCCCATCAGAACGTTCAAGATCCACAGCAGCTGGCCAAGGTCACCATAAGCAGTGGCGGTGCCAGGCTCAGGCTCAGGCAGGGCAAACCAATTCAGGCTACCCCCAGATGCGCTCGTCTGTGGCCAGGAGGCCAACGCCCTAAGTCCTGCCCTCTCTCCTTCCTTGGCAGCTGCCCAGGTCAGACTCTCACCTTTTCTCTCAACCTCAGATGCGCTCCCCCTTCTCCCTCCATTCATCCTCATTGCAGCCTTACCTGCCGGTTCAGGGCAACCCTGCCAGCTCCCAAAACCCTTCAGTGGCTCCTGGCAAAGTTCAAACACCAGGGCATCTGTTTTCTGCCTGCCAGGCCAGCTCCGCCCCGGCCACAGGAAGCCCTCTTTCTTCTCAAGCATCCCGTGTTTTTCACTCTGTCAGGCCTGGGCATTGGCCCTCCTGGGGCCAGCAGCTCCTTGCCCTCAAATTTCTTCTCCCTTGAGAGGTTTTTCCTTACCTCTCAGGGAGGAAGCCACCTGGCACAGGGGCTGGAAGAGCCCTCTGTCACAAAGCACCCAAGTTTTAGCGCAATCTCCCCACCAGCAAAGAACTCCATCATGTGCCTGTGCTAGTGGGCAAGTGGCTCCACCTCTCCGTGCCTCCATTGTTCCAACTGCTGACTGAGGGTGAGGCATGGGGAGGGGTGGCAATGGTACCTAGCTGAGGTGTGGCAAGGGTTAAAAATGAGTCACTGCTCACAAGGTGCAGCCAGCAGCATGCGGGGGACCTATAAACCCCCAAGCCTATGGTGGAGGCGTCCAGTCTTAGTCACAGCGACCCCATGAGTCAGGGAGCAGAAGACCACGTCAAGGGCTGTCAAGGCTGTGACCTTTCCGATACAGATTGCCAGGTTTTTTCTTCAGAGGTGCCTCTGAGCAGGTTCAAACCACCAATCGACGGTTCACATCGAGCCCTTGCCTGTTTGTGACAGCCAGGGCCGCCATGACACATAAAACCCCAAACCCAACCCACTGCCACTGAGTCCGTGTCGACTCACAGCGACCCTATGCGACGGGGTCGAATTGCCCCTGTGCGTTTCCGAGACTGTAACTCTTTACGGGAGTACAAAGCCCCAGCTTTCTCCCTCGATGCCACTAGTGGTTTTGAACTGCTGACCTTGCGGATCACAGCCCAACTTGTAACCACTATGCCCCCAGAGCTCCCTCCCATGGCACATGCATGGCGTCCAATGTCCCTGAGCCACTCTCTCACGCCCAACAAGATTCCATTGGCATGCTGTCTGATTTCGCTGGCAGGAGCAGAAACGTGCCTCTTCCCTGACACACGGCGAGTATTCCATAAAGGACTGTCCCTGGGGTCCAGCCTGCCAGCGTGGACACCATCCTCTGAGGCCCCCTGCTGTTCTCAGGGTCACGGGAAACCCCAGGTACTGCAGGCCCCAGGCAAGCTGCCCTGTGCCTGACTCCCCATCAGGCACCAGGCTCTCCCCCTAGCCCTCCCACCTCTGACCCCTTCCCTGTCCAGACCCCAAGCCGAGGTTGGGAGCTTTCCCACCACTCCTGGGGCTGCTTAGTGGAGTACAAACGCTGCAAGACAAGAGCCTTCCTGCAGCAGCTTGTGGTCCATTGTGCTGAAGGCAAACCAGAGGCTGGGGTGGGGGGTGGGGAGGATGGCACCCCTCTCTCTATATGGGGGTCGGGGGGGGCAGATAGGGAGGATGAGATGGAACAAATACACCCTGTCCCCCAGCCACGAACATCCACATGTTCTCCTTCAACCTTGGTGTTCACTCCAGGGGGCAGGGGGCAGCGGGGTAGGGTTGAGGAGCAGAGCCGATCCTCCCAGTTCTGCTCCAGCTGACGCAGCCAGCTGTGGCGAATAACAGCTGGATACACACACAGGTTGCCCAGTCTCACGCCCTCTGCCAGAGCCCAGCAGTCAGAGAGGAGAGGGAGGGTGTAGGTCTGGGCAGCTGCCATGAAGGTCAGTGGAGGGAAGTGCTAGGAAGGTTCCCAGGTGGGGGACAGGCAGGGGAGAGGTCTGGTGAGCAATCAGCCAACCCTGCAGTCCCCCCAGGTGCTTCCAGAGGGCTCCCCAAGATTTAAGAACCTGGCATCCTCACCCAGACTCTGCGTGACCCTGATACAGGTGGCTTCAGGGTTTCTGCAGGGACAGGCCTATTCTGGAGCCTTGACTCCCACTTACCAGACTTGAGGAGGGGATTGCTATGTGGTAGGAGTCAGAATAGGGAAGGCAAAGTATGGTTAAGAAGAATCCAGAGAGCCCTCGGGAGGTCAAGTTTCTTTGAGGGGCACCAGGCATCTGGAAAGCGACCCCTGGATTGTCGAGCACTTGTTCTTCGCCTCGGCAAACACGAGCACGGCCCTCACATCGTGAAGCTTCAGGCCTGAAGGAAGAGACAGACAGACAGCTAATTCCCATTCCGGGTTCTAAAGGCAACATCCGGTGCATTCACAACCTGCCGAAAGCCAAGGGGACTTGAAGCACTTACTGGTGAAGGTCAAAGACCATAGCCTTCATACCGATCATGCCTCAACATTAAGAAAACAAAAAAAGTCTACATACCCGGACCAAAAGCCAACATCACGATAAACAGAGAACAGATCGAAATTATCAGAGTTCATTTTATTCAGATCCGTCATAGAGAAAGCAGCAGTCAAGAAATCAAACTGGGTCTTGCACTGGGCAAATCTGCTGCCTACCCTCTGCAAAGTGGTCAAGAACAAAGACTTGCTTTGAGGACTAAGGTGTGCCACACACGCACACACACACACACACCCCATTGTGAATTGCTTCAAACGCATGTGAAGGGCAGCAATGAACAAGGAAGATCCGAGAACGTAGTTGAATTATCTCGTTGGCGGAGCACACGGAATATGCCAGCAGAAAGAACAAATCCGTTTTGGATGAAGTCCAGCTCAATTGGCTCCTTGCACGCAAGGATGGCGAGAACTCACCTCACGGACTTTGGACATGTTATCCGGAGGGACCATTCCCAGGAGAAGGATGGCATGCGTGGGGAAAGGGAGGGGCGGCAAAACGCAGGATAAATGGACACCATGGGCTCACACGTGACAATGGTGAGGCTGCACACGGCTCAGCGTGGGTCAGAAGCTACTCCATGGCACTTGACAACAGTTTGTGTGTGCGCAAGTTATACCCCATATGACATCTGTCCCAGTAGGAGTTTGGGGAGGCTTCCTAGGACACGTGTCACCAGACAAGAGCAGGTCTGACTGGTGGGAAGGGGGCAGAGCCCGATTTTAACTTGGGCGCATCCTACAGAGAGCGCGGAGGGGCGCGCTCCTTCTGTCTCCGTGACGGCTCTCTGCCCAAGAGGTCAGGCATCGGGTCCAAGCTACATACTCCTTCCAACGCTTTCTGACCCTCCTCGGTATGTTAGCCCTGTAGGAAAACTAGAGAGCCACCTGCTTCTCGCCGTGAGGGCCCTTCCAGACTGCAGGGGAGAGGCTCCGTGCGTGAACAGCCGCAACACGAGTCAGAACTTTATTGCTTTTGACCAAGGGCTACGAGCAAGGGCGGTCATGAAGGGCTCGTGCCTGCTGCTCGAGAAGAAAGAAAGCGCTCTCTCTTGGGGCCTTTGGGTGGCGTGGGTCGGGACTGCCACAGAATGGGAGCCAGCGGACAGGGCTCTAAGTCCCAGTTGCACCCTAACGGGTGAATTTGGTCAAGACTTTGTATCTTTCCGGGTATGTTGCCTTGCCAAATAAAACGGGGAAGGGGATGAAGTTCCGCCAATGCTCACTGCCCCTTAGTCATCGTAGCCCAGAGGTGAAGACAGTCCCCCGGTACTATCGGCAGATGCTCGGACAAACACAATGTGGTAGATTCATACCCTGGACCCTGATCCAGCCATAAAGAGAAGGGGAGTGTTGATAGATACCTCCAATGACATGGGTGAGCCTGGAAGGCATGATGTGGAGTGAAATGGGTCAGACACCAAAGAACAAAGGTGTAGGTATGAAACACCTAGACCAGGGAGAGGCGCAGAAAGAAGAGTGCGTTCGTGGTTACCAGGGCCTAGGAGAAAGCAGGAATGGGGAGTTACTTGGTGAACACTGAGTTTTGGGTTTGGGGATGATGAAAGTTTTAGAACTAGATGGTGATGATGGTTGTAAAACACTATAGATATGAGGGGGCTTCCAAGGGTTCCCAGCAAAAGGAGTGAAAAGACAGTGGGATTTTTTTCCGACTTTTTGAAGCCCCGTTGGAAAATTAATGCCACTTGAACTTCACACTGGAAAATGGTTACTGTGCCCCATTTATGTTCTTTTGCTAAAATAAATGTAATTGTCTAGCCACAGTAAAACAGTTTAATATAAAAACAATAAGGCTCAGCATCCCTACCCCCAGGTTGGAGGGAGATTAGCCGAGTGAATGGGCAGTCTCTGAAGATCCCACATGTGACTTCTTTGCAAGACACTGAGTTCCACTCAAGGCCAAGGTCTTGGGAACCAGGCAGACCAGAGTTCTCCGTTCAAATCCTGATTCTGCCATTGGGCAAGTGACATAACCTGTGTAGACTTTGTGTCCACAGAGTGGGATGAGACTCGGCCCCCAGGGTGAATTGTGTATTATGACAAACTGGACCGCTGTCTTCACCCGGCTGGGGCTCCACTATGGCAGGCACGATTGTGGCGGTGACTCCAAACTGATAAAGCCAATCTGCAAACCCCTAATGGCCCAGAGTGGGAGAACTGGGCCCAAGGTCGGAGGGCACTCTGGTCATTCTATCTATCTATCTATCTATCTATCTATCTATCTATCTATCTATCTATCTATCTATCCATCTATTCATCTCTCTATCTATCTCCATAAAAAGTCAAAGCCACTGCCAACAAGGCAATTCTGACTCATAGCAAAACCCTATAGGACAGAGTAAACTGCTCCTTAGAAATTCTGAGGCTGCAAATCTTTACAGGAACAGACAGACTCCTCTTCTCCCCTCTTTTGGAGCACCTGGAAGGTTTGAACCACTGACCTTGCGGTGAGCAGCCCAATGCTTAACCCACTGCTACACCATGGCTTTATATGTAAACAGAAGGGGGCTTTAAAAATAACAAAAAAATTGTTCATCGAAGACAATGATGGCATTTTTCCATGAACATTTTGAAGCCCATGTATATGTGTGTCTATATATATATAAGTCTCTTTTGCTATTATTGTCGAGCATATACACAGCAGAACATCCACCAATTCACACTCTCTCCATGTCCAATTCAGTGACATTGATTACACTCGTCACGTTGTACACCATTGTCCCCTTTATTTCCCCAGTTGGCAGGCTCTGGTCATTCGTAACCACACAGGAGACTCTCACTGTCCCCTGCTAGCCTGCTGCTCTGGGCTGGGGGTGTGAGGAAGTCCCAAGACCCCAGCCACTCCCCCTTGGCGGCCCAGATAACAAGCACACAGACAGACGAATGGGGACTGGCCTTCGAAACTTCCCAGATAAACACCACCTGCCCCAGATAACCAAGGCCCTAATCAGCCTGTCATCTTGTCTTCGGAACCGCAGGCGCTGGTGATAAAGGGATTGTGTGGGAGCTGCATCTGCCTGGGCCCAGGTGGAAGCTTTTCGCAGGTTTTCTTTCTTTTCCCCTCTCTTATTAGCAACAAATGTTGAGCCCCTTCCGGGACAAACCGGTCCTCTGGCTCAGCTTCCCCTCCCTCTGCCTTTTGCATCCTGCAAGGAGAGTCTGGTGGCCATTTGTCCCCATGCCTCCCTCCCCATTTGGATTTCAATGGGGAGAAGATGGGATTAGGTGGTAGCAGACAGGCAAACTCTGGGTGCTCATACAAGGCAGAGGAGAGTGGGGGTGAGTTGCAAGGACACAATCTCTGTCAGCATTTATTGAGCACTTACTAGGTCTTAGGCCCTGTGAGAAGTGCTTTACCAGCAACTGTTTATTTGGTCCTCTTGTTGACAGTCTGGGAGAGGTTCCTGGTTTCCATTTCGCAGGTAAGGTAACTGAGGCTCTGACATGTCAGACGTAGCTGGTTCAGTAAAACTGGAACGGAAAGCTCCAATCCTGTGCCCTGGCCCCAGACTCAACCCCCGCAGCTGGTCCTTTCTGGGCAAGGAAAGGAAGCAGGTGGCTGTTTTCTGAGGTCCAACAAGCCTAGCAGCGAGCAGTCTCTACGACAGGGGGCCAGGGCAGGGCTGGGAGGCGGGGCATCCTTACTGACTCCCCAATGCCAGGCCTTCGCCCCCCAAGGCCAAATGGCTCTAAAAGTCCTCTAAAGCAGTGGGTCTCCAACTTCCTCATGCCTCGACCCTTTCAGACAGTTCCTCATGTGGTGGGGACCCCCAACCATAACATTATTTTTGTTGCTACTTCATCCTGTCATTTTGCTACTGTTATGAATCGGGCGACCCCTGTGAAAGAGTCGTTCGACCCACAAAGGGGTCATGACTCACAGGTTGAGAACCACTGGTCTAAAACCAATGTCTCATAGGACAGATGGGGACACTGAGGCAAAGACGTGATCGCCTGGCTCCCGAGTCCAGTTTGATGGCTCCATGTGGTCCCAAACCAAAAACCAAAACCACTGCCATCGAGGCAATTTGGACTCATAGCCACCTGCAGTGTAGGGAAGAACTGCCCCTTTGAGTTTCTGAGGCTATAAGTCTTTACCAGAGCAGAAAGCCTCATCTTCTCCCAAGGAGCAGCCGGTGGGCTCAAACATGTGACCTTGCATTTAGCAGCCCAGGGCATAATCCAGTACATAATCCAGGGGCTCTTCATGGTCCCAACCTCTCAGTTTTACAGATGAGGATATTGAGGCCTGGAGAGAAGTGACTTTTCCTAAACAGGGGGTGGGAAGCAGGGACGGGGGACTCCACAGTTCATGAAAACAGAGTTGGGATTTTAAAGCAGGCCTCAATATGCAGGCCTGCGGAGCTCCTTCCTCTCTCCCGTGTTAGAACACGTGACCAGAGATGCTCTCCAAAGCCCAGCCCTCCGAAGCATGGAGCAAGGAGGCCACCCAGATGATCCCACAGATCTGCCTCACTTCCACGGACACGCCCGCGACACTGCGTGGGGCTCCGTCCACCTCCCGGCCTGCAGAAACACAGTGTGACTGGCTCCCCCCCACCCCCCTCCCCCCAGCAGCCCCCTCCTCCCGAGCAGCACCAAGCCAGGGAGCGCCAAGCTGTGCTTAAAAAGGGCACTTAATTTTTCATTCTTAAATGCTGGGATACTCTTGTCTTCAGCTTCGCCCAAGCCCCTTGGTGGAGATGGATGGGGGCACAGAACACAGTTATCAGAAAGATTAAGCTGGGACTTGTCATTTTTTTATATCATGGAGCAGTCAACCCGACGACGGATGTCCTCCACTCCACCGGGATGAGTCCAGAGAACCTTTAGTGCCAGTAGTAAAAAAGACTATAAAAAACACCATCGGAGAAAGGGCAATGATGAAATTTAACTGCTCCGGATCACACACCTGGGGTCTGCTCGCAGCGGAACCGGGGGGTTCGGCCGCATCATCCTTTACTGCCGTGTCCTTGTCTCGGAGTTTAAGGTCCTTCCACTGAACCAGAACGGTGTGTCTGTCCATCGCAGGGAGCCTGGGACCCTGTCAACCCCACTCCACCCTGCCTGCGGGGGAGTGTAGAGGGAGGGGCAGGACAGACTCTGTCCTGAGAGGCCTTGGGGTCTGGCGGTGCTGGTCATGGGGCTGGGCGCCCGCCCGGTGTGCAGTGATGCCCAGAGGCCCACTGCAGGATACCGAAGATGCTCCGGTCACAGCTGCGGTTGAGGCCCGGATGGAACTAGGCTGGACAGGCTTCAGTTGCGTGTTCTTCCTCTTCCCTGCTGCCCTCACTCCATCTCATTTTTAGGTGCGGGAATGGCGACACATACAATCACCACCCCCCTGACCTGCCCCTCGCTCTTAGTGCGCTGATCTCATTCTTTCACCTATGTGCCTCTGGGATTTTGCACATACTGTTCCCTCTGCCTAGAACACTTGTGCCATTCACTCCTACACATCAGCAGGTCTCAGTTCCCACCCCACCCCCACTCCAAAGGAACCCCTCCCTACCATCCTCCAAGTGGCCCCAGGCTGCCTTGCCAACCACCCCAGGCTCCCTGCACTTCCCCTTCAAGGTATACCTCATCAGTGTGTGGCCGCTGTTTTGTTCCATTGTGAAGTCTGTGAGAACCTTTCTTGAAGGCTTGCTGTGTGCTGGTTACTGTACTGGCCCCAAGAGCTCTGGTAAGCACAACAGATAAAATCCCTGGCCCCCGGGAGCTTGTAGTCCAGTGGAGGTAGACCTTGTTCAGTATCTGTGGCATGTGAAATATAATTATGTTTCAGCTTCACAAGGTAAGGGTTATTGTCCTGGCTGTACCAATGGCAGGCCCTCAGGTCCCCTCGTTAGGGAATGGCAGGACCGGGATTCAGACTGAGGTGTGCTGGGCACCACCCAGGCTCTAAGGCTTGCATTGCATCCACTGCCTGCTCCTGTGGGCTCCCCTGGAATGCCTGGCACAGTATTGCCTTTGAGCCTCTACTCATGCTGTTGCCGCTGGACACGGCTAACCCCAGGCTCACCCTCACCTCCTTTAAAACTTTGCTCAAATGCCCTCTTCTCAGTAAGTCTTTGCTAACATGCTGTACACCCATACTCACACTCTAACCCCTTCCCTACTCTACCTTTGACCCATGTTGTCCTCATACCCGACCCTACTAGGAGGTTCATTCCCTGAGCCCAGGGATTTTATCCTGGCTCCAATTCCTAAACTAGGTGCTCAGTAAATATTTGCTGGCTGCGTGGATGCGTGGATGGATCCAAGAGGCACAGAATTGAGTCAGGCGGGGTCTCCACCCTGCAAGGGCTCAGTCCTGCCAAGGGAGCGCTGCATCGTCCTTCGACAAGCTCATTCTGGCAGTTCTGCGAGAAACCCCTCGTCCCCATACTTGTCCCCTCCTATCTCAGAACACAGCTCTTCCCTGGAACTGGCCCTTACTCTGAGCTCATGCAGGCTGTCTGCGAGCAGTCACGGAGAGCGCAGGCCGGGAGAGGGATGTACATAGGCTGAGTACACAGTGGCAGACACCGGCAAAGCCAGTGCCGTATCACAGCCACTCTGGGCAACCTTGCGGAGCCGGGGAGAGGAAGGGCAACCAAGACGGAAAACGGAGCCCCCAAACCCAGCCCTCCGATGGCATCTGGCTCCTGTGCCCACAATGCCTGCTGAGGTCCATTCCCCAGGACACGGGGGGCCTGGCTGCCAGTCCAAGACCCCACCCTTTGCCCTCCAAGAAACCTTGCCACTCGGAGCCACAGTGTTCTCTCCTAGAAAAGGAAATTTTAGCCACACGAGCTGTTCCAAATCTTCTCAAGAATTTTGACTGTTTATTTTTTTAAAAGGTACTGTTGTATCATATACATAGGGAAGAGTGCACAGACCACACTCAATGACTTTTCACAAAATAGACATGTTTCTATAACCAGCAGCCTCATTTTAAGATAAACTATTGCCAGCTGATCAGAAAACCCTTCAGGACCCTATCACAGACGTCTTTTGATGTTAGTGTCGGTGGTAGCCAAACCTCAGGATGGCTCCCAATGACCCTTGCCTTCTGGTAGCCACATTCTTACACAGTCCCCGGCCACAGGGGCAGAGTGGCCTGTGTGATCAGTAGAGTATGGCAGAGGCGCCAGGACCCTGCTTCGTAGGCTCGGTCATGGAGAGCGAGTGTGGTGGCTTCTGCCTCCTCCCTCCCTCCCTCCCTCGAACCACAGCCCTGGGCAGCTAGCCACCTGTTGTGCTCGCAGTCTTACCCAGGAGGCCCATCGATGGAGAGCTGAGGCCTCCCCCACAGCCACCCCTGGTTTGCCAGCCAGGCAGCGAGCCCTCAGGGAAGCAGATCTTCCATGCCCAGTCAAGCCTTCAGGTGGCTGCAACCCAGGCCACAACATGACCATAACATCACAAGAAAGCCTAAACCAGAACTGCTGGATCGCCGCTCCTGGAGTCCTGACCCCTAGAAACTGTGAGAGATCAGGAACATGTATTGTTGTTTTGAGAGACTGCTAAGGTTTTGGAGTTTCATGTTACTACAGTCTTAAAAATCCCATGGCGAGCAAGTTGATTCCAGCTCATAGCGATCCCACAGGACAGACTCCATCTGCCCTTTAGGTTTCTAAGACTTTAAGTCTTCCCATGAGCAGAGAGCCTGATCTTTCTCTTGTATAAGGAATACAATCTTCATGGACTGACCCAATGAGCAAATCATCCTGGGGATGTGTTGTTAGCTGCCCTGGAGTCGGTCCCAATGCACGGCAGCCCTCCGTTAGACGGGGCAGAACACCGCCCGATCCTGAGCGAGCTGGTCTTCCAATTGTTGCTGTCCCCGGCACCTCCTCCAGCGTCCGTCTTCCTCTTCCTCATGAATCACCCACTTTACAAATGCCCTTCTCCAGGGACTGGTCTCTCCTGACAACAGGTTTAAAGTATTCCAGAGAGCATGAGCAGGCTGGCTGTCATTCTTTCAAAAAGGATGGCTTTGTTCTTCGGGCCATCCGAGCTACTTTCAATGCACCAGCTCTGCTCCAGTCGCTCTCACTCGCTCTGTCCAGCTTGCATGGGCGTCTGAGGCCATTGAAGACCACAGCTGGGGTCGGGCGTCTCTGGGGACTCCAAGGGACAGCCTTGCGCTTTAGCGCCTTCAAGCAGGTCTTTCGCAGTAGAGCTGGCTAATGCAAGACCTCGTCTGAGTTCTTGACTGCCGCTTCCATGACCATGGATGACAGGTCCTAGTAAATGAAATCCTTCACAACTTTGATCTGTCCTCCGTTTACCTTGGTTATTGTTAGGCTAAAGACTAGCAGTGACTTCAGGGTCCCTGCAGGGTATGAGGCCCCCAAGCCTGGGCCAGGATGGGCAGGCATACTCAGTTTCTGGAGTCAGAGAGTTTAGGGGTCTATTTCACAGTCCGGCCTCCCTCCATATTATTGGCCCCTGAGATGTGATCGTGAGAAATCCAAGCTTTGTCATCAAACGGACTGGTTCAAACCCCAGCTCCTCCACTTCCAAGACCTGTGTGACCTCGAACAAGCGACTGTGCTGCTCTGAATCGCCTTTTGGGGTCAGTAACATTGGAGAGCGGATACGGAGCTAGTAGTTCGCTGTGCGAAGGGGAACTAGGAAATGCTTGGTATCCTCGGCTCTTTGGAAACACTGGAAAAGGCTGAGGCAGCTCCAAGGACCATCAGGCGGCACTCTCACTCAGGCTAAGCTGGGCTTTAGACCATTGGTTCTCAACCTGTGGGTCGCGACCCCTTTGGGGGTCACCCGATTCATAAGAGTAGCAAAATGACAGCGATGAAGTAGCAACGAAAATAATGTTCTGGTTTGGGGGGGGGGTCCCCAGCACATGAGGAACTGTCTGAAAGGGTCGAGACATGAGGAAGGGTAAGAGCCGCTGCTATAGACCTATTTGACTCCCCCTCGAGTGCCGCACCCCTCCTAGCTCATCCACGAGCCAGGGAGGTGCAACGGCCAGGTGAGCATAGCACCACGTGACGGAACGTGGTTGGAACGGGGCCTGCTTCCTTTCGTTCGCGTCGCCCGGGGCCTGTGCTCTCTTTAGCAGAGGCCTGGGTAACGAAGGCCACAGCCTATTAATTGCGGTGACAGTGATAAAGGAAGAGGGGGAGGCTGCTATTTGTCTTGCCCGTAACCTCTCGCATCATTCCAAGATGAATGAAAACTCATTTTCTGCTTTGATTCGGTCTAATTTCTCTGGGTCCCCTGGGCCTCCCTGGGGGAGGGGACTCACAGCCCCTGCTGAGAAGGAATTGAGGGGAGAGGGAGGCAGGGCCAGAGGTCACAGAGGGAGGGGGACAGGCTCCACTAGGGAGCCAAGAACTTGTGTGGCATGGGGGTAGTAATGGGGTGTTCTCAATTAAGCACCAACTGTACGGGACTTACGCAGGTGCTAGTCTTGGGCAGCACGAATTCGACTGCACCCCTGGTATGGCTGAGGTGGTAGAGAAATAGCAATTGGCACGAAGTCACCCAGCTTGTGAGGGCCAAAGCCCTCCCCTTGTGGGCAGGGGGCATTTGTCCCTGTGTCACATGGCCTCCTTCCTGGGGATGATTGGCTCTATCAGCATGGCCACCCACCCTGGAGGAGAAAGGACCATCAGGCTGAGGAACTGCACCTCCCCGCGTGCCCCCCCCCCCCCCAGCCTCTGGGACAGGAGCAGCCAGCACACGGTGAACTTTTGTCTCCAGCAGGGATCAAAGACTGGCCGAGGGCCCTGTTCAAAGAGCTGTTTTCTCATCTGTAAATTGGAGCCAGCAACACTGGCACCGCTGCCAAGGCCGCACATCTCAGGGAGAGCGCGGGCACGGGGTGCCGGGAGGTGCTGTTCCCGGAAAGAAAGCTGGTACCCGTGAGAATCTGAGCTGCGCTGTCCCAGATGTGATTCACCATGTGCCTGGGGTCACCCGACTGGGAGTCCCTGCACAGGGTCTATCCACTTACTGCCTCGCCTGGGTCTCCTCGGATGAGACCCCTGGCATGGGAAGGCCTGGGTCTCCTGGCCTTTCTCTAAGGGGGCCTTGCCTTCCCCCTCCTCCCTCCAAAGAACTGCTCAGACTGTGCAGAAGCCGGGAGATGCCTGGGCTCGTGCGGGTGGATTCACGGTCAAAACTTGGTGAAGCATGTGGGACCCCCTGACCCAACCTCCTCCCTGAGCTTGGTGCCGGCAGTGGGGCTGGAGAGCCTGGGAGGATGTCTCAGGGGGCATGACGCAAGAAGGAAAGAGCCCGGAGGGCACAAGGGTTAAGCCATGGCTGCTAACCAACAAGGGGGCTGGTCCCTCGCACTAACTTTTCCACAGGACAAAGATGGCGCAGTGAACTTCCAGAAAGACCGCAGCCTTGGAAAGCCTGTGGGACAGTTCTACTCTTTTCTCTGGGGCCACTGAGTCTGAATCCACTCCACAGCAGGCCTGGGGTTTGGTTCTCATGCATGACGGTGAGCGTGGGCATGGGCATAGATCGCAACACTGTCTGTCAGTCGCCTGTCTGGACCTCACGTCCCTGATCTGTCAAGCGGGGTGATAATAGAATATCCTTTGTACAGTTGTGAACTCACTTGTGTCAAGGACACAGAGAGCCTTGTTGACACATGCCAGAGCCTGGCCTGGACTTGGAGGGCCTGTGGCCTGGCTAAAGAAGGGCTGGGCTGGGGTGGACATATGACTGAGACGTTAGGCAGCTGCCACAGCCTGTGTCCCTGGAAACAAGTCTTCCCATTTGCCCCAGATCTGAACTGCAAATGGATCCAGCTCCAGCAGGAGACAGCCGGGTCCAGAAAATAGTCTCCCTGAAGGCCTTCAGCAGCCTCGCTCTGTCTCCAAAGGTCTGCAGGAGAAGCCCTCAGACCAGGGCCCCTTTCCAGCACCCTGGGAAAGGGGACTCGGTCACACTTTCCCCAGAGACTCTCTCTAAGGTCTCCCCTAAAACAGAAAGGTGGCCAACCTTTGTGTGCTTATAGGCACCAGGACCTGGGCACAAGCATTTTCTCTAGAGCACCTCCCATGCCCCACTGAGGCATTGCAGGCATCCAGTGCCATTCTGCAGATGGAGTCACTGAGACTCAGTGAGGTTACCCAGCTCACAGGCAACAGAGCTGGGACGTGCAACTAGACCTGGCTCACTCCACAGCCAGTCTCTTACTCACTGTCCTAACTGCCTCAAAGCACATCTTGCCCAAAATCCACAGGAGAAAGGAAGTCAGGAAGCCAGGGACTGGGCATGGAGCTTTGATCAGAGGTCATCCACCCATGGATTT
Organism: Tenrec ecaudatus; assembly: GCF_050624435.1. NCBI lineage: Eukaryota > Metazoa > Chordata > Mammalia > Afrosoricida > Tenrecidae > Tenrec > Tenrec ecaudatus. Next base: position 120,261,100 of record NC_134539.1, on the reverse strand, counting down.
GATACTTAGCAAGCGAGACATTGGGAATTCGAAGGTCATCTTAATGAGGATGATGATAACATGAATGATAATATCAATATTAATAATAATATGAAGCCATTGCTGACATTCCCTGAACCCCTACTGTGTTCTCTACACTATGCTAGGGGGGTTGTATGCAGAGTCTAATTTTTTTTAATATTAAAAGATGACTTTATTGGGGCTCTTACGGGTCTTATAATAAGCCATACATCAATTGAGTCAAGCATATAGGTACATATGTTGCTAGGGTTTCGTTCTCGAGTGGTCCTGTGAGACGATCCTTCCTGTCACTATTAGTTTGTGTGTTGTGTGTGCAGTGGCACTGGAAGCCATGCCCAAACACTGTCTAGTAGGGTGTTCAAAGATTAGTCCAGGGGTTGGAAGGCACTCAGAGTCCAGAGCAGCTGCCAACCATGGACCAGGACGTGCCCACCATCATCGTCTGCTGTCCGTGGAACCACCACGAGCCGGAGCCCGACAGCAGCGGCTAACAGCAACATTATGACCATTGCAGTAGCTTGTCATTGCTTTCGCTTTATAGGCGAGTCCACGGAGGGTCAGAGAGGCCACGTGTCTGAAGTGGCACAGCTGTCAAGTATCGGAATGCAGTGGGGATTGAAATCCTGGTCCTTTTTTTAAAAAATATTTTTATTGGGGCTCATAAGGCTCTTATCACAATCTGTACATACATCAATTGAGCAAAGCACCCTTATACATTCGTTGCACTCGTCACTCTCATAATTCACCTTCCAATTGGGTTCCTGGAATCAGCTCGGTTTCCCTTTTTTCCCCCCCAGCCCCCTCCCTCCCCGATCCCACCCCTGGTCCCTTGATAGTTTATAAATAATTATTATATCTTATCTTACACTCCCCGGCGTCTCCCCTCACCCGCCTCCCCCTTGCCAATCTCCCAGAGAGGAGGTTACACATAGATCTCCAAGATCGGTTCTCCCTTTCTACATGCCCTTCCCTCCTGGTGTCGCCACTCCCACCGCTGGTGTTGAGGGGTTCGTCTGTCCTAGATTCCCTGTGCCTCCAGATCCCCACTGCACCGCTGTACATCCTCTGCTATAACCAGGTCCGCAAGGCAAGGTAGGATTGGGGTCATGATGATTGGGAGGGGAGGAAGCGTTCAGGAACTAGAGGAAGGTTTTGAGTTTCATTGTTGCTACACTGAACCCTGAGTGGCCCATCTCCTCACTACACCTCTGGAAGGGGTGTCCAGCTGTCTACAGGTGGGCATTGGGTCCCCATCATGCACTCCCCCTCTTTCACGGTTTTGTGATTCTCACCACCACCCCACCTTTGATGTTGGAGACCTGGTCTCCTCTGTCCTTCATTGTCACCTATGTTGGTGTGCTGCTTCCGTGTGGGCTCGGTTGCTTCTGGGCTAGATGGCCGCTTGTTTGCTTTCAAGCCTTTCAGTCCCCAGATGCTATATCTCTCAGTAGCCGGGCACCATCCGCCTTCTTCACCACACTTGCTTATGCACACTTTCGTCTTCAGCCAATATGTGAGGAAGGTGATCACACAATGATTGTTTTTGTTCCTTTGTATGTGCTACATGGTCCATTCAACACCTTGTATTCGCTTAGGCCGTGTGCTTCTTCTCTGTGGGCTTTGTTGCTTCTGAGCTAGATGGCCGCTTATTTGCCTTCAAGCCTTTAAGACCCCAGACGCTATATCTTTTTTTGATAGCCGGGCACCATCAGTTTTCTTCACCACATTTGCTTACACACACGGCTGTCTTCAGTGATCATGTCGGGAAGATGGGTATCCTGCAATGGCTGCTTAGCAGGGCGAGGTGCTATTGTATTGGGGGAGGAGAGCAAATTCTTTTAAAATGATGAAGGCAAAGAATGTACAGATGTGTTTTACACAATTGATGTATGTATGGATTGTGATAAGAGTTGTATGAGTCCCTAATTAAATGTTTTTTTAAAGTACATTTCTTGCCATCATCATTCTCAAAATACTTGCCTTCTACTTGAGCCCTTAATATCTGCTGCTCATTTCCCCACTCCCTCCTACCTCATGAACCCTTCATCATTCATAAATTATTATTATTTTGTCATATATTACACTGTCCGATGTCTTCCCTGGCCTTCTTTTCTGCTGTCCCTCCCCCAGGGAGGAGGCTATGCGTAGATTCTTGTAATCAGTTCCCCCTTTCTACCTCACATTCTCGCCACCCTCCAGGCATCACCATTCTTACCACTGGTCCTGAGGAATCATCTGCCCTAGATTCCCAGTTTCCAGTTGCTATCTGTACCTATGTACATCCTCTGGTCTAGCCAGATTTGTAAGGTAAAATTTGGATCATGATAGTGGGGTGAAAGAAGCATTTAAGAACTAGAGGAAAGTTATATGTTTCATCGTTGCTACCCTGCACCCTGACTAGCTCATCTCCTCCCCACAACCCTTCAGTAAGGGGTGTCTGGTTGGCTACCAATGGGCTTTGAGTCTCCACTCTGCACTCACCCACATTTCCAAAATGATAGGATTTTTTGTTCCTTGATGCTTGATACACCTGGCCACACTTCCTTTCTAATGGTGGCGGTGGTGTTGAGAGGTGGGGCTACAAAGGTGGTGGAATTCAATGGCACAGCCGAGGACCACAGAATCAATATTCTTCAGGTCGATGCTATTGTTGGGTGCTATTGAATCCGTTCTGACTCACAGGGAGCCCAGGTGACCGAGGAGTGCTGCCCCAAAGGGTTTCCTAGGCTGAACTATTTGATGGCAGCAGATTGCCAAGTTTTCCCTCGCATGGGGCAGCTAGGTGGGTTTGAACCTCCAGCCTTTCAGTTAGCAGCTGAGTGCTTCACCATTATACCACCAGGCTGCCTTAGTGTTCAGCTGGAGGGGCCCATGTCGAAGTTTTGAACCAGGTGATGTTCTATTCCAGGTGCGGTGGTTAGGTAACTCTGGCTGCTGTAAGTAATAGGCCTCCACATTTCAATGTTATCGCTTAAGACTTGGCTTTTGTGCTAATACAAACCGTCCACTACGGGTGCTCCAGCTTGCTGAACCACTTCTTCTGCAGACTGATCCAGGAACTCAGGTTCCTTTCATCTCTAAGTTTGGGGAGCCCTTCCTTTCAGCTGGTGTATAGGAAAAAAGAGATGGTGGAGAAGGTACAGCTACTTCTTGAGCAACCAGGCCCAGAAGCAGCACAGAGAACTTCCACTCACACCCCATTGGTGAAAAGGAATCATGTGACCACAACCAGCTGAAAAGGCATCTGGGAAATGTAGTCCTAGTTGGGGAATCTCTTACAGCAAGAATGGCTCCCTTTGGAGGGTGGAACATGGTTTTTCTTTCTTTAAAATTTTTTAAACAGTTTTGTTGACATGTAATTTGCATATCATATAATTCAATCATATTAAAAAGAGTTGTGCAATCATCACCATGATCAATTTTCTTCTTTCTTGTCCTCATATCTATTAGCTTCTTCCCAACTTCTCCTGCCATACCCTTAAGAAACATTAATTCAGATATGGTCTATACAGATTCCATATATAGAAAAACATACAAAACAAAAATAGAAAAACCCAACAATGATAACAGAATAAAACAGATAAAAACCTCAATCAAAAAGAAAGCAGAGTGAACAAGCGGCCATCTAGCTCAGAAGCAACAAAGCCCACATGGAAGCACACCAGCCTGTGTGACCACGTGGTGCCAAAGGGACCAGGTGTAAGGCATCATCAAAAAAAAAAAATCTTACCCTAGTGAATGAAGGGGGAAGTGCAGAGTGGAGACCCAAAGCCCATTTGTTGGCCACTGGAGACCCCCTCCCAGAGGGGTCTAGGGGAGGAGATGAGTCAGTCAGGGTGCGATGTAGCACCGATGAAGAATACAGCTTTCCCCCAGATCCTGGATGCTCCCCACACCCCCAACTACCATGATCCAAATTCTACCTTGCAAGTCTGGATAGAGCAGAGGTTGTACACTGGTGCAGATAGGAGCTGGAGGCACAGGGAATCCAGGGTGGACGATACCTTCAGGACCAGGGGGTGAGGGGCGATACTGGGAGGGTAGAGGGTGAGTGGGTTGGAAAGGGGCAACCGATTACAAGGATCTACATGTGACCTCCTCTCTGGGGGATGGATGGAAGAGAAAGGGGTGAAGGGAGATGTCGGACAGGGCAAGATATGACAAAATAATAATTTATAAATTATCAAGGGCTCAAGAGGGAGGGGGCAGCGGGGAGGGAGGGGGGGGAAGAGGACCTGATGCAAAGGGCTTAAGTGGAGAGCAAATGCTTTGAAAATGATTAGGGAAAAGAATGTACAGATGTGCTTTATACAATTGATGTATGTATATGTATGGATTGGGATAAGAGTTGTATGAGCCCCTAATAAAATTTTTAAAAAAAGAAAGCAGACCTTTTTTTTCTCGCGTCCTTGCTTCCGAGATGACAAAGAAAAGGCGGTAACAAGGGCTGGGCCAAGAAGGGCCGCGGCCATGTGCAGCCCATCCGCTGCACGAACTGCGCCCGCTGCGTGCCCAAAGACAAGGCCATTAAGAAGTTCGTCATAAGAAACATAGTGGAGGCCGCGGCCGTCAGAGACATCTCCGAAGCGAGTGTCTTCGACGCATATGTGCTTCCCAAGCTATACGTGAAGCTGCATTACTGTGTGAGCTGTGCTATCCACAGCAAGGTGGTCCGGAACCGGTCACGCGAAGCCCGGAAGGACCGAATCCCGCCACCTCGATTTAGACCTGCAGGTGCTGCCCCATGACCTCCTCCAAAGCCTATGTAAAGATTAGAAGCTGAAGAAAAACCTGAAAGGAAATAAAGTGGAAATTGTTCATGGCAAAAAAAAAAAGAAAGCAGAAAATATTAAAAGCTAGAACCAATTCAAAATGAGTCAAAAGGGAGATCGAATAATAAAGTGTTAAATGCTAACCTTAACTCCATCTGCAATCATGCACATTCCAATGCCCCCTGTCATAGCAAGCCTGTTGACATGCCTGATCTATGACAGGGGAGACTCACTGGAGACTTAATCCACACGGGGACCCTGCAAATGGGTTTTGGGCTTTCATTGTCATCCACAGCCTTCTGCAAACGGGGCTTCAGAACTTAAGCTCTAATAACACGGAGCATGACTTCTTGGTGCCTAACTCCTGACATGGGTTGAGTTTTAGGACAGTTTCTCTGGCAGCAAGCAGAGTAATGACAGGCCATGAATAATGGGTTGGGGGGGGGGCGGATACTAGAGAGAAGGCCCATCAGGAGACGGTCGCAATAGGCCAGGAGAGAGAATAGTCTTTCCACTTGAGTCGCTTACTCAAGACAGTCCTCTTCTTGAGAGGGAGCATGTCAAATGACAGGCACAGGCCGGTGGACCTGGGTCCAAATCCTGGCTGCCCTGGACACTGATTGTATTGCCTTGAGTGGTGTGTTTAACATCTGGACTGCTCTCCTCACCTGTCATATGGAGTTGAGGACCTCATGCTTGTGCTGCCATTATGAATGTCTCACTAGCTGTCTGGAGCACAGGCAATACTCAATAAGGCTGGACGAAAGCATCACCATGGTTGCTGTTGTTATTTAAAAAGGACCAGGATTTCCCAATACAATAGCACCTCTTCCCGACATGATCACTGAAGACAGCCGTGTGTGTAAGCAAATGTGGTGAAGAAAACTGATGGTGCCCGGCTATCAAAAAAAGATATAGCGTCTGGGGTCTTAAAGGCTTGAAGGCAAATAAGCGGCCATCTAGCTCAGAAGCAACAAAGCCCACAGAGAAGAAGCACACGGCCTAAGCGAATACAAGGTGTTGAATGGACCATGTAGCACATACAAAGGAACAAAAACAATCATTGTGTGATCACCTTCCTCACATATTGGCTGAAGACGAAAGTGTGCATAAGCAAGTGTGGTGAAGAAGGCGGATGGTGCCCGGCTACTGAGAGATATAGCGTCTGGGGACTGAAAGGCTTGAAAGCAAACAAGCGGCCATCTAGCCCAGAAGCAACCGAGCCCACACGGAAGCAGCACACCAACATAGGTGACAATGAAGGACAGAGGAGACCAGGTCTCCAACATCAAAGGTGGGGTGGTGGTGAGAATCACAAAACCGTGAAAGAGGGGGAGTGCATGATGGGGACCCAATGCCCACCTGTAGACAGCTGGACACCCCTTCCAGAGGTGTAGTGAGGAGATGGGCCACTCAGGGTTCAGTGTAGCAACAATGAAACTCAAAACCTTCCTCTAGTTCCTGAACGCTTCCTCCCCTCCCAATCATCATGACCCCAATCCTACCTTGCCTTGCGGACCTGGTTATAGCAGAGGATGTACAGCGGTGCAGTGGGGATCTGGAGGCACAGGGAATCTAGGACAGACGAACCCCTCAACACCAGCGGTGGGAGTGGCGACACCAGGAGGGAAGGGGGTGTAGAAAGGGAGAACCGATCTTGGAGATCTATGTGTAACCTCCTCTCTGGGAGATTGGCAAGGGGGAGGCGGGTGAGGGGAGACGCCGGGGAGTGTAAGATAAGATATAATAATTATTTATAAACTATCAAGGGACCAGGGGTGGGATCGGGGAGGGAGGGGGCTGGGGGGAAAAAAAAGGGAAACCGAGCTGATTCCAGGAACCCAATTGGAAGGTGAATTATGAGAGTGACGAGTGCAACGAATGTATAAGGGTGCTTTGCTCAATTGATGTATGTACAGATTGTGATAAGAGCCTTATGAGCCCCAATAAAAAGATTTTAAAAAAAGAAATAAAAAATAATAATAATAAAAATAAAAGCATTTGCTCTCCACTTAAGCCTTTTGCATCAGGTCCTCTTTTTTTAATATACATATGTTCTTAATGCAATGGATGGATATATGGATTGTGATAAGAATTGTATGAGCCCCCAATAAAATTATTTTTAAAAAGACAGAGTGGCCAGGCATAGCATTTCCATTATTCCATAACACAACTTGTTCTTCACACATGGGAGTTTGTGTGTGCTGGTCCCTCTGCCTGAAACATGCCCCCTCCTCCCTGTAGAAAACACCTCTTTATTCTTCAAGCCCATTTCAAATGCTCCCTCGTTGAAACCTTCCCTAACTTTCTGTAGCAGAAGAGGTTGTGTTTACAGAAACCTCTAGAAGAGCACGTATCAAAGGGCATGGTAATTATTTGCTCCTGTATCTGATTGTCGACCAGACTGTAGACTCCTCAAGGGTTGGAATTGTGCTCCATTAATTTTTACATTGCCAGTGCCTCCCAAGATACTTGCCACACAGAGCATGCTCAGCAAAGAAATGACTGTATGAATAAGCCAGTAAACAACATGAGCTGCAAGGACGATGTTCCAAACTCTGAGCGCTTTAGCCTCAAGCAGAAGTCCCCTCCCAGAGTTGGAAGAGGGAAGCCTAGTTTCTGTCCTTCAAAGATAAATAAATAAACTCTCAGGGGCCTAGCCTGAGGACCAACCTGTGTCCTGAAAACTCCTCCCTGAGCCAGATGAACCTCTGGGGTTCATCCCTGAGACTTGGGTACAGGGTTGCAGAGAGGCAACAAGTTCTAGTTTCATCAGACTGATTCTTTCACCAGCCTCAAGGATTACTGGTGACAAAAAGTCTGGCTTCAGCTGCGTCCTTGCATGATGATCATGGGGAATGTTTACTATCAGCTGCCTCCAGGTTGAACAAACCTGAGTTCAAATCCTGGCCTCACCACTATGCATAGAACTGGGACATATTGCTCATATTCTCATCTGCCAGATGGGAAAATTCTGCCCAGCTGACATCAGCATTGTAAAAGCCATTACTGGGTAGGATTGGCACTCAGGACATCGCCGATCCCAGAGCATCCTGTCTTCCTCCCTCTTTGTCCCTGTCCCCACCTCCAGGCCTGTGCAGCCCTCAATCTCTCTGAGAAGTTCAGTCTCTTCTGCAATGCATTCAGGTGGTTGTTGTTTTTCTTCTACTAAATTGTGAGTGAGGAATAGAAGAGCTTCTTGGTTTCAAGTTAAGGGACGGCTGAGATTTAGAAAGAGGTCTGAGAGATAGGGTGATTACGAGAGGAGGAGGAGAGGAGGAAGGGGGGAAAGGGAGGGAAGAAAAGAGAGAAGCCAAGAAGGAAGGGATTCCACGGTAAAAAAGAAGAAGAAATTAAAAAAAAAAAACACAGAAAGAAATAGGTCCAAAAGGTCAAGATAGTAAGAGATACAACAGAGAAAGAAAGATGGAGGCAAAACGGAGAAAGAGCAAGAGAGAGAAGCAACAGGGGCTGGGGACATGCAGCTAGCTCCGAAGAAAGTGGGTCAGAAGGGAGGGTCCCTACGCAGGGGGGTAAGGGTTGGTGAGGACAGAGACAAAGCTAGCCATCCTCCCACCTCCCGCTGAGTAAGACTTTCAGGCCCCCAGTGTTCCGCTGCTGAGAAAGAAAAGCCTCTCTCCCACATTCCAATGAATTTGATATTCAATCAATGAAGATTAACTCGCTGGAGGTAAAGGGGGTTTTACATCCAGAAAGAAGTCAGATGCAATTATGCAGATGAGGAAATTATCCCATGTATGATAATTATGTGAGAAGGTGGACTTCCACGCTGATTAGCATATTTCCAAGACCAGCCAGAGAGAGAGGCTGGGAGGATGAGCAGGGCTGACCAGAGATCGACAATCAGCCATGCACTGACTGATTGAGAGTCTCACCCGAAGAAGCGGGTTAGAGCCTTCTGGCCCCTGATTCCCTTTGCTGGCGAATAGGACACTTTAAGATTAGATCAGTGGAAATGGGAGGTCTTGATCCTGCTGCACTCATGGAAACTCCCTGAAGCTCATCTCGCAGATGGGAGAACACTGCAGAGCAGGCCTTCTCAACCCTCAGTGGGAGAACCGCTGCCCTGGAGGTCCACCTCGGGGCACATCACATTCAGTGGGTCTGGGCGAGGTTCTGCGTTTCTAACAAGCTCCCAGGTGTGTGATCTAGTCCAAGGTTCTTGGCCTTTGTGGCACATGAGAGTCATTTGGGAAGCACTGTAAGACTCTCACACTTGGGTCCCCTCCCAGACCAATCTCTGGAACAAGGGCCTGCGCACTGGTGGTTTATTAAAGGTCACCTAGTATACGCGGCCTGGCTTTAGAAAGTCTGACTTGATAGGCGTCTGGGGTCCTAGGGCTTGGACATAACGTTGTCCTGAGGAGTCCGTGTATCTACAGTCTCCAGGGACACTCAGGTCCCAAGAGCTTCAGAAATCCCAGACCTGGGCGGAGGCCAGAGCCAGGGAAGAGGCATCTGAGATTTAGACTCTTCACTCCCTCCCTGGGAGGCTGAATCTCATCTCTTTGGAACGCTGGCTAGGTGACCACTTCTCCACCGTTCCTCCCCAGCTCGGGGCAAGCACAGCGGAGAGCCTACCAGTGCAATAAACCTTGGAAACAATGCTAACTTGAACTCAATGCTTCTAAGTAGCATGCTAGGGTTAGATCCTGGCCTGAACCAGATCCTACCTACACTCTCCAGGATATACATGCTGCTGGTTCTTGTCCCTCTGCCCCAAGAGTAGGAGGTCATGAGGAAGGTCACCTCCACCCTCTTCAAGGAGGCTAGGGGTGTGGGCACCAGTGGCACTTCCACTGCAGGACCTGTAACTTGTTGGTGGGCAGTAGTAGGGAGTTCTGTTGCTCTATTTCCCCTTTTGAAACAAAGTGGTATTTAGCCTGGGCCATCTCCAAGGAATCTTCCAGCACTGGGCAACCTGCCTTCCATTGCCCCAGGAATGACCCTTGGAGAACTGTCCTGTGTCTCCAGCTGCTAAGCAACGTTGAACCTGACATGAGGGCCAAGTGGACCACAAGTCCAACCCCTCATCCAGTCACCAACCCATGCCCTCGGACTAAAAGGGGCACCACTGAATGAGGGGATCTCAGTGTCTTTGAGAAAGAACTCAGTCTCTGTGGGTCTCAGTCTCTTGATGAAGGTTAAATCCTTTCCCACCATCCTTATTGCTTTGCATATACACATCTTCCGCCCCCCCCCCACCGCGCTGCCAGCCCCACCCCCAGCTCTTCTTTGGCTACCAGTCTTTCAAATAAACAAAAACCAGGAGCTAGAATACGGGCGTGCAGAGGTAGGGGCTTGCCCAGCCTTCACCCCTGTGTATGTATCTCTATCTATAGAGCTTCCTAGGATTTCCCCAGCCAGGGCAACCTAGGATGTAGGGGCAGGAGAGAAAGAAAGGAAGGGGGTGGTGTTGGGTGCAGTAGATGTGTATAAATGTATCACTGGGTCATTCTGCTTGTGTGTGTGTTGTAGATTTCTGTGTGTCTCTAGTTCTCTGTGTGTGTGTGCCCACACCTGTCTTTGTGTGTGGGAATCGGGGGGGGGGTATCTCTGTATATGTGTGGGTCTGGATAGGAGCCAAGCAGCCTATGTGTGGGTGTCTGTGTCTGTACATGTGCTTGATCAAGTATCCATAGGATTAGTATTACTGTGTGTCTAGGTGGGGGCATGTGTGTGTGTGTGTAAATGGGTGTACATAAGTGTGAGGGAATGAGTGTGTGTCTGGGTGGGGGTGAGTCAGAGTGTCTGCATATGAATCGGGATAACTGTCTGGTTGGGGGAGTATGCATAGTTGTGAAAATATGTGGGGTTGAATCAGTGCGTGGAAGCATAAGGATATCTGAATATGTGGCTGGGTGTGGGTTATCTGCATAAAGGGTGAGTATTTGAGTGTGTTACAGTGTGGATGTGCTTATTATTCACATATGTTGTAGGATATGTATGCTTACTGCTGGGGTGTCTGGATGAGAGCGTATCGTGTGTGAATAGTGAGTGTGTGTCGAGGCACATGTGTATTAGTATGGAGGATGAGTGTTTGCATGTGTGTTTGGTGGGTGATCTTGTATGTGTGTTGTAGTGGATATCTACCAGTATACAAGTATAGGGAGTATCTGTAAGTGTCCAAGTGGGAGGTACCAATGTTGGTGAATTTTTTTTGTGTAAAATGATTAATAAAAAATAAAAATATATAAAAATAAAAGTTCTTCTTTAAAAAATTGTGTGCATGTGTATATGACTGTGGAGGTATCATCTTATCAGTAGATGTACTGCGGAAGACGTGTGCATGTGTGTGTGTCTGGGTGGGGTGGATCAGTGTGCATGAGACTATCTGAGCAGATAGCAGTGTGGGGGCTGTCTTGGTGTGTGTGTGTGTGTGTGTGTGTGTGTGTGTGATGTAAATGGGCCTGTATCTATGTGTGAGTCTGAGTGGATATGATTCAGTGTGTGTGTCTGGAAGTGAATCTCTATAGCATTATGTCAGTATGTGTAATGTAGGTATGTGTGTGCATCTGTGTGTCTGGTGAGCAGTGAATCAGCATGTGTGGGGTGAGTGCCTGTGTGTGTCTCTGTGAGTATCGTGTGTGTGTGTGTGTGTGTATCTGCACCTCTCAGGCTTGGCTGGGCCCTAGCACTGTAAATCCATCAACTCCACATGATTTTGTCAATTCTGACAGCTAACTTCAACATGACGACAAATCTGGCCCCAGAGGATATTAAGCAAAGACACATGAGCCTATAATTTTCTGCTTCCACGTGTGAGATGCTATAATAATCAAAGGAAAATGAGTTTCTAACTACCCCAGTTCTTTGTGCTGTTGCCTTCATGCCGGCTGCACTAATTGAATCACCCGGCACCACTGTATCAATGGTAACTGGAGTATTGGGGGGTAATCAGGCGTGCGGGGGGGACCAGCTTGGAGAGGTGTGGGGGCTTTTGTTTTGTCCCATCTGCCTCATGCGCCAAAGCCGCCGCCTGTATTTGGCTGGACAAGCGAGCGACAAGCCAGAGATGGCAGGGCGACCCCACCCCCAGGGGAGGGGAGGGGCTGCCTGGGGGCGGGGGCACCTGTACCCAGATGCTACAGCTTGGACCCTTCCGTTCCAGAAGGAGAGCTGGCTACAAATATGCATGATGCAGACTCTGGAGATTGGCCTACCTGAAGGCCCTTCTGTCATTTGTCTTCTCCGGGGCTTGGTTTCCTCAAGTAGCACACGAGGCCACAGGGCCACCTACCAGGCTGGTGGGGAGGCTTAGTGAGAATACGAAGATTAAACATTCCCAGCTGCCTCGCAGGGAGGCGAGGAGGCACTTGGGAGTTGTCCTTGTTTTTGCTCTTACCTAATGCGGACAGTGCCTGGCCAGGCCTTCGCAGACTGCTTCTTGACAGTCAGACGGGGCTCATGATCCCATGGAGACCCCAGGAAACTGAGGCTCAGAGAGGGTAAGTCCCTTGGCCCCTGGGCAGAGACACAGCTGTCTCCATACACACAGGCTCATTGTGGGGGGTGGAAGCAGGTTGCGTGTATGTGTTTTCAAAGAGAGAGAAAGAGCAGTCCTTGGTGGCTCCAACCCTGGACAGTTTTATGATTGATAAAAATAGATGTACTAAAAATAATAGTCACTCTACCCACGGGCACCTAGGAGCTAGAAAGGCCTCAGCCCTGTTTTACAGCTGAGAAGACTGAAGTCAAAAAACTAGGTATGGAGCCCCGGAAGTCTGCCTCCAACACCCTCATTTTCATCTACCATCTCTTTTCCTGAGAGCTCCTTTGCCCTTCAAATGGATCTTCTCAACAAAGACTCTCATTTGACCCTCTCTGCCACCGGAGAGACCGTTTCTCCTGACTGAGAAGTCAGGATGGGATGGCGCCCCGCTCCCATCACCAACTCCACTGTCCCTGCCCACGCAGGATGGAGCTCACCCTGTGCGCCTTCACGCTCACCTCCCACCACTTCCAACCGGAAAGTGCTATGTGCCTGGGACCGGACCGAGAAGTTGGGTGCTCCATAGAGCTAATCCGGGTCACCCCACACTGTTGTACAGCCCTTCACTGTAGACAATGCTACAACAGTAAAGAGCGCGTGTGCTTTTGAGCCCACACCGGTTGAATCCTAACACCATTGCTGGTTGACTAACCGGGGGCCTTGGGCTTGGTTCTGAGCATCTCTATGACTCGATGTTCTCAACCATCAGAGAAAGAAGATTTCCCCGCTAAGATGAGGACCAAAGCAGGAACGGCTCCTCCAACCATTTCTAGTCCCCGCTGCCCGGAAGATGCTAGCTGGCGCAGCAAAGCAGAAAATGCCATCAAAGATATGCATAGCGGGAAGAGAAAGGGGAAATTGGTTTTGTTCACAGAAATAAAGATTATCTAAAGGACTGACCCCCCCTCTCCAAAAAAACCCTAAAGCTATCATAACTGATAAGTAGAATTAGTAAGGTTGAAGAATACAAGGCCAATATTTGAAATTATCGCATTTCTGTTTGCTACCAATAAACAATTGCGGTTTGAAATGAACACGGGGCACAATGCCACCTCCTGAGACTCCTGAAAGGAGTAATCCGAGCTAATATTTAGGTAGAAATGTCTAGCACAGAGACTGGTGATCCACCAATGCAAAATTTATTTAATTCTCAAAAACAAAAAAACCAACCATGAGGTAGATCGCCACTCAGTACGTGATCATTGCCCTTCCGTGCACAGCGGAGGCAATGGCGGCACAGAAGTCAAACAACTCACCCAAGGGTTTCAACTCCAAACGGGGCTCCAGAGAATGCAGGTTGAAAATTATTGAGTTTGTCCGGCCTTTCACGTCACAAAAGAGGAACCAACTGACTGAAAGTCACACAGCACGCCAGCGACAACCACCATTACCCACTGCCATTGATGCCAGGCAGAGCACTGATTCTGGAACAGTCCGTCTCTTCTTTCTCTCACAGAGAAGCTAGTGGGGTCGAACTGCCAACCTTTCGGTTGTGGCCAAGTCAGGATTCATCTCTGTCCCGGTGTTTCTCGTCTAGTGCTATTTACTTTTCAGCCCTCCAACTTCATCTAACGTCTTGTGGGTCCGTGTGAATCTGCACAATGCTTCATTTCTTTTGATTAGCTCACTCACCTGAGCACTGCCCACTCCCAGTTGAGCCCCCCATTCTCCACAGTGTTGGGGACAGGCAGTCCCGGGGTGACGAGCATCCTACCAACTGAGCTGTAGATGCCAAACCTCATCAAACCAATTATGTTAAAAGTTTGAGGTGCAGACAATGTTTTGTCATTACGAATGAATCAAAATATGATGATGATTACTGTATTATTATGCTAAAGATTTGTTAGTATATCTGGAAGTTTTTCTCTCTCATTTTTTCATGTACACTATACACTAAGACAGCCATTTTACTAATCAGTATTAGATACAAACAATACTGAACCGTTCGGACATACTTATCCATTCAACTGAAAAGGAGGCTTCAGAACAGCACTGGTTCCTAAACTGGGGACCGCCTGTATTGCAATTGGCTTCCAGAGTGGCTCAGGCCTTTGGTTACCAACAGCATGGCACAAAGGCTGGTGACGATTCCATTTGCATTTATAACTAGCAGCAGGTCTGCCTGAGATTATCCCCTAGTGACACCCCTTGTGCTCACAGGCTTCCTGATAAGCTTTCCTGGGAGGAGGAGAACGAAGAGCTGATAAAGAATTGCAGCCGACACCCGTTCGCCATGGTCTGCCCCACAACCACAGAGATGAGGTGTTTCTGGTGTATCCTTAGTAGTTGTGCCAACTACACATCCTGGGGTCTCATGTATCCACAACTTGGGATCATCAAAAGTGTTGTCATGAACATTGGCCTCACAGGCTGTCCAGAGAAGGAACCAAGAGCCACCACCTTCAGGGGTACTCCCTCCTCACCCCACCCCTGCCCTTTCCATCCTCTGTCTCTCTATCTTCCTGCTAAACCAGGTTCAAGGTGCAAAATGCAACCCAAATAAATGTTAGGCCAGCCTCAGCCGGGAGCGCATCCAAGAGAAGCCATCGGCAGTTCCAATGGCACTGATTCGCAGCAAAGCCAATCCTGAACGCTCGTGAATGAGCAACAAGGTAGGCAAGGCACTTACACCACACTACAGACAGCAAAACAAAAACGCAATCGCCACCAAATCAGTTCTGACTCCTGGTAACCCAAGTGTGTCAGAGCAGAACTGGGTTCAATGACTGCTTATTTTCAGAAGTAGCTCACCAGGTTTTTCTTCCAGGCCCCCTCTGGGTGGACTGGAACTATCAGCCTTTGGTTTTCGGTGAGCCCAGTAACAGTTTGCACCACCCAGGGACTGCACAACAACAACTCACTGCCATCGAGTCCATTCTGGTTCACCACGACCCTACAGGACAGGGTAGAACTGCCCCTGGGGCTTTCTGAGACTAACTCTTTAGAGGAGTTGAAAAACCTCCTTTCTCCCACGGAGTGGCTGGCTGGTGGTTTCAAACTGCCAACCTTCGGCCCAGTGTGTGACCCACCGGAGCTCCTCCCAGCAAAACTCTCCCCAAAGCCTTGCAGCTCACCACACGTCCCCATCCTTTGCCCTTTGTCTCGCCTAAAGTTCCAGGTGGCTCTCCCCTGCATGCCTCGACTGCCCTCCAACTAGATCAGGTCTAGCTATTCTGACCCATCTTTTGCTACTAGTCACTTTATGTTCTTTCTTGGGTGAAGTTTCTTCAGTTCTGTATCGGCACCAATCACCTTGATCAGCTAAAGGAACAGGGGGCGGGAGCAAGGCTGTAAAAAGTATCACCTTAATATTTTGATTCCTGCCTGGTCCACAGCCCCTTAGGTGGCTCACAGTCCAGTAGAAGGCAGGCAGGTACAGTGAGTACAGCCAGCTACAGCACCCAACAGTGACACACGCTCTCTTCCAGGCAAGCCCCAACTCCACAGATGGGAAGAGGTATCATTGAACCACACCTTGAGACAGAGTAGACATTTGCCTGAAGAGCGAACAGAAGAGATGCCTGGGTTCTGCCACCATTGACTTGTTTGCTCCCCGCAACTCCAAACTCACGTCCAACTCGATTCCAACCCATAGTAGCCCTATAAGACAGGGTAGAACTGCCCCTGTGGGTTTCCAAGACTGGGGGAGTAGAAAGCCTAGTCTTTCTCCGGCAGAGCAGCTGATGGTTTCAAACTGCCGACCTTGTGGTGAGCAGCCCAGTGTGTAACCCACTATGCCACCAGGGTTCCTTATCTCGTTGACTACTCTCCCCACTTTGCTCAGTTGGAGACTGAGGCCCAGATAGAGAAGGGAGCTTGTCAAGGGCATCCAGGATGTATTTGGATTCTGGCTTGGGAGCCCGGATGGCGCTGTGACTATGCATGGTACTGCGATCCGCAAGGCCAGCAGTTGGAAACCCCCAGCCGCTCTAGGGGAGAAACATGGGACTTTCCACTCCTGTCGTCTCAGCAACTCAAGGGCAGTTCTACCCTGTCCTATTGGGTCGCTATGAGTCAGCATCGACTTGATGACAGTGAATTTGGCTTTTTTTTTTTTAAACCTCATGGTAACCAGGTGAGGCTCCAAATAGAGCCACCTGTGGTGGTGGCAGTGGAGAAGGAGGAGACTCTGGCCACCAAGACCTGTGAGTAAAAGGAAACGCAAGTGGCAGACTGGCATGTTCCTGTGCCACCATGGTGGGACAGGCAGGAACAGGTCCAGATGTGGTTTGTGTTTGTTTGTTTGTTTGTTTGTTTGTTTGTTTGTTTGTTTGTTTGTTGCAGAACAGAGCTCTTGGGCGATAGCTAAGAACCTGGAGAAGCTGATTGCCCTTGTGAGAGTAGCGGGCCGAGGTGGGGAGCCATATTCCCCAGGCCCTTCCATGCCGCTGGAAGTTTCTGTCAGGTCAAACACTGAGCTCAATGAAAATGCGGTTTAAAGCACGTAAGCGAACCAGATAAGAAGCACGTGCAGTGACATTCGACGTCAAATACAGCAGTGACCAGCCCCTTTAGCTGCACTGCGGCGGGGTGGGGTGGGGTCCCCAGGCCTGGCTCTGGTGCTAAAGGGATGTGCTGTGGGGGGCTCCGGGCAAGGGACCCAGCCGGTCCAGTTCAGCGTCTAGGTCTTCCCAGCCCGGGGCTGCCAAGGACTGTCCCTCCCTGGTGTGATGGGTGAGGAGCTGTCAGATGGAGGAGGGGGCTGCAGAAGGCACGAAGGGGATGGAACAGAACATTTGGGCAGTTGGGGCCGATTTGTCGCCATTTTCACGGGCAAACTTGCGAATTAAATGGCATGAAATTGAGCACAAACCAATTCTCCCCTCCCCGACCCCCCACGGGACAGCCCTGGCCCAGGAGGGAGAATGTGAGGGGGCGGAGTGGGAGGGGTGGCCGGGGGCACCACGCTCGGCTGCTTCTGGGTGCAGATGGAGCAGAAAGGAAGGGGGCTGGGCGCAGCGCCTCCTCCAGTGCCCTCCCTCCTCCCCCCTCGCCCTACCCCCCCTCCTCGGCCTAGCCCAGGGTCTGTGAGCCCGGACTCTGGTCCCAGGCATCTGAGAATCAAGACTGGGAGGGACAGTCCCCGCGCTGCCTCTGGGACCCATGCAGGACCCCTCTCAGCCCCCTTTTTCTCATCTCAGCAACTCTCTGCGGCCCCTTACCGTTATTGAGGGAAAATTCACAACACGGACCACTTTCAAGTATATGTCAATACATTCACACAAATGTGCGGCCACCTCTCTCCAGCTGGACACCATCGTCAACACTGCCAAAGGAAGCCGCCTACCTGCTGCGCTCCTCATCCCCCACCGCTGCCACCAAGACCTGTGTGCAAAAGCGAGCAGTGGTGGCAGCCTGGCACTGCTACTAGAGGCAAGCACTAGCCATCTTCCAAGAGAGGCTTTATCTTTTCCAAGAGAGGCTTTATCTTTATCTTTGCTGGATTTTTTTCAGATCACATGTGTCCCGTTGTGTGTGACTTCTTTGATTTAGCCTAATTTTTGGAGGTGCCTCCAGGCTGCGGCATGTATCAGAACGGCATTCTTTTTCCTGGCTGAGTAATATTCCATTGCATGCCTCTATCTGCCGCCATGTTTGCTCAGTGTGAAGGAAGGGGGCATGAAGTGGTCTCCAACTCAGAATGAGACAGAGAATCTCCTGAGGAGGCAATAGGAGCAGGGGTTTCAGATTGGGTTCAAGTGGTGTGGTCTAGGGTGAGTTACTTATTCTTTCCCAGACACAAACTCTTGATCTGTAAAATAATAACATCCAACATTTATATGATGTTGACCATGTCTTCAATGTCTTGTCTACGTTTTGCCGGTTCATTTGATCACAGCAGTACTTTATGAGCTAGTATGGTTACAAATTAGATACCCACTTGACAGAAAAGAGCTGTGAAACCAGCCACCCAGTGAGTAGAGACACTGGAATTTGATTTTTTTTTTTTAAACCTTCTGCTACCTCAAGGGGCCCAGGGAAAAATCCAATGAGGAGCTGGTGAGTGTTCCGAGTTGAATTCATAGACGTGCACAGCAGTATTGGCTACTGCCATCCCTGCCCTGTTTGTGCGCTAGTGAGGGACAGATTGCTCAGAGGCAGAACATTAAGCAGAAGTTCAGCCTCTCATGGGCCTGACAGATGGAAAATGGAAGCCCACGGAGGAGAAGTGACTTGTACAAATCACACATCAAGATGGGGCTGGGCCAAGGCTGAGCAAGGTCAAGGACTCCAGCCCTTGCCTGCAGGCCCTGAGGAGAGTCTCGGATTTTAGGGTGGGTTGCCTACCTTACTCTTCATGGGAAGAGGCATCAGCCTGGTACTTCCAGCCCTCTGGGCGTTGTGGGCTCTAAAGCCCCCTCACCCCCCCCCACCCCATCCACCACCCACCCACCCCCACCCACCACCCACCCCCGCCAACGCCATCTTTAGCCCCAGTCTAGGTTAGAGAGAAGGTAGAAGCCTTCAACCTGGGCACCTCCTCCTGGGCAGAGCTTTGCCCTATAATTAGAGAGATATGTGTTTGTCTCGGCCTGGCCCAATGAGTCCCTGAAAGCTGGGAGGAGCCCCGCAGGTGGCCAAGTGGAGACAGGCCCCATGGTGCTTAATAGGACCTAATCTCTGCCAGTGTTGTCGGAAATGAAAATGAAAAACAACCACGATTTTGTGGTTTAAAAATTAGCATGTGTGCCTACCTCAGAAGCCCCTAGCCTGCATTACCATACAGATTTATCCCAGGCCCAGCATGCCGCCAAAATACGTAATTACACACAGGCCCGAAGTAGAAAAGTTGCTCTCCTTTTTGCTGTCTATATACAATAGCTTTTTTTACAAAAGAGCGCAACATCTGGACTCTTGTGCAGATCCTCCTTCAGGAGGGTTGCTGACCAGGATGGATTGGGGAGAAGGAGCGTCTTAATCCCATTTTAGTCCCATTTTGTGAGGTGGGGGCACGTGGATGCAAGAACTTAAGAGCGAACGCTCTAAAAAGAGACCTCCCTAAAGGGGGTCCAAGGGAATAAGTGTCCACTGTCTCCACAACTGACTACCTCTCCAGCAGGAGGCCAGAAGAAGGGCTGAGTGATGCCCCGCCCCGTTACTGAATGTTCAGATCCAGGATTCTCCAGGGAAAATCCACACAAACACTGGGGGGACGGAGGAAGAGATTGTGAATTCTAATGGAATCCAAACTTTCTGAAGACACAAGTCAGAAGCCCGCCCCACCCCCCAAACAATTACCCTGAGGAAATCTTTCTCTCTTGAGCCAACTTAAACGATCGATCGTCTGAAGTCATCTTTGAGCCAAATAATAGCTTAGCCAAATTAAAAGAGAAGCTCTACATTCCTTAAAGAATTGTCCGTATGAGAACAAGAACTCCAAGCCATAGCTGAAGGTGGGGTGGAGGAGGTAATGGGTTTGAGTGAATAATGGTGGAATCGCTTTGAAAGGTAGACGCAATGGATGTCGTGTGAAATTGTTGCAGTGGTGTGTGTTTTGTGCGTGTTTTCGTTGTTGCGTGTTTTTGTTGTTCCCCCATCTCCCTGGGCTGGGGGAAGGGACCAGGGAAGGAATCCTTGGTACCGAGTGTGATGCCCTCTGGGCTCCAGACCCATTCATTGTTCCCGTCAACATTCCCTTCTTTAGTCATCCCTGGAGGCCTGAAAAGGAAGAATTCTTTTTTAAAAAAATCATTTTATTGGGGGCTCATACAACTTTTATCACAATCCATACACCCATCCGTTGTGTCAAGCACATTTGTACGTTTGTTGCCATCATCATTCTCAAAACATTTGCTTGTTACTTGAGCCCTTGGTATCAGCTCCTCATTTCCCCCATTCCTCCCCATTCCCTCCCTCCCTCATGAACCCTTGATAATTTATAAATTATTATTATTTTGTCATGTCTTATACTGTCTGACGTCTGCCTTCACCCACTTTTCTATTGTCTGTCCCTCGGGGAGGAGGTCACATGTAGATCCTTGTGATCGGTTCCCCCTTTCCACCCCACCTTCCCTCCACCCTCCCTGTATCGCCACTCTCACCACTGGTCCTGAAGGGATCGTCTGTCCTGGATTCCTTGTGTTTCCAGATCCTATCTGTACCAGTGTGCATCCTCTGGTCTAGCCTGCTTTGTAAGGTAGAATTGGGATCATGATAGTGGGGGGTAGGGGGGTGGGGAGAGGAAGCGTTTAAGAACTAAGAAGGTTATATGTTTCACTGATGCTTTACTGCACCCTGACTGGCTTGTCTCCTCTCTACGACCCTTCTGTAAGGGGATGTCCAGTTGCCTACAGATGGGATTTGGGTCTCCACTCTGCACTCCTCATTCACAATGATATGATGAAAAGGAAGAATTCTTGTTCGACTCCTCTTGAAAGAAAGAAAAAAACAACCAAGGGTAGTAACTTGGGGAACCCAGGATTCAAGCTCACTATCCTACAGACCACGCTTTTTACCATGCAGAGTGCTGGCTTCATTCAGACTCACTGCCATAGAGTCTAACCCTACTCAGAGGGACCCTGTAGGACAGAGTAGAACAGCCCCTGTGGGTTTCCAGGATTGTAACTTTTTGCAGGAGTAGAAAGCCTCATCTTTCTCCTATGGAGCAGCTGGTGGGTTCAAACTACTCACCTCGCAGTTAGCAGCCCAACACATAACCTACTATGCCAGCAAGGCTCTTCTAAGTTCGTTAGGTCCACCTTTCTCCGACTGATGACTGGAGATGCTAGTTTGACGTTCTGAGGAAGGGAGAACGGAGTCCTTGATGCAGTGGGGTGGACCAGTGTTCAACTATGAAGACTAAAGAAGAATGAGGTCTTAATAGGAAGATGGAGGTAGAAGAAAAACGGAGAACACAACCATTATCACAAAATTTGATACATGATTGATAGAATGATGAACCAATGTCCTAAAATAAAAAAATCAATGTCCTTATTCAGGACTGGGTAGTGGGAAATGTCCAGATAATGTGAGAAATGAAGAAATCAATGTCCGAATGTGGAGAATCAATGTCCTAATCCAGAGTTGGTTGGGGAAGGGAGTCAACACTCAAAGGTTGGGATCAATATTGCAGTAAAGATTTAGTTAAGGTAACCAATGTCCCGTGTGAGGATCAATGTTCCAATACAGAGGTAGTTGAGAGGAATCGATGTCCCAACAAAGGGATGGGGAAGGGAGTCCACATCTCAATGTAGAGATTAATGTCCCACTACAAAGTTGAGGGGGATCAATGTCCCAGTATCAGCATCAATGGCATTCGATGATATGCAAGGATGGGTTTGGCAGTTGATGTCCCAATGTGAGATCAATGAGCATTAAAGTCTCCTGATAAGAATGGGTGGGAGTTTGAATCCCCAGGGAGAGGCCAGCCTGCCCATGGGGGGAAGAGTAGGGGACATTCCCGTGCCCTCTGAGGGTTTTTCTTCCTCTCAATTGCTCTAAAGGGAAGTTCTCCGACTCCTCCACCCTGCTGCCCTCTGTCCCCATCTCTTCTGCAGGGCCAGTGTTCTGCCGCTGTGTGCCACAGCCGTATTGTCACCAGCGGGGCCCTCATCGTTGTCGTCGCTGTCAGCTACCATCAAGCTGGCCCCAGACTGATGACAACCCCAGATCCTAGAGTAGATAGAACGGAGGCGTTCTTGCCTAGAATCTTCTTGAAAGGCCTTTCTTCCACGGTGCTCTTGAGTAGGTTTCAACTGCCAACCTTTCCGGTGATAGCCGAGGCTAAAGAACCACGGTGATGCAGTGGTTAAGCACCTGGCTGCTCACCAAAAGGTCTGTGGTTCATACCCTCCAGACTTCCCATAGGGGAAAGATGGGACCGTCTACCTCCGTCAAGATTACAGCCTTGCAAACATCATGGAATGGTCCTGCGCGGTCCCAGCGGGAATCCCTCTGGCAGCAACAAGCTTTAGTCTCATCTCCAGAACCATCCAGAAAGTGAGTCGAGAGGAAGGAGCCCAGAAGAGGCCACTCATTCGCCAGTGATCACTGTGCTGTTGCACAAACAACTCGAAAGTCTGTCCGTCTCACCCTCCCTTGGCAAGTGGTTTTCAGAAACGGGCCCGGCGATTTAGAAAACAAGCAGATTGCAGGTATTTTCTGCCGGGAGATCGGACCTTGAGCTCCTCAAGGCTTCCCCCAGACATAGAGTCACAAGCAATCCCATTCTTATCTCATCCGTCTGACACCTGTCCAAACACAGCAAGAATCCATGCTGGTTGACGTTGCGTTTGTTGTTTGAACTACACGTTTTACCAATGAGAAAAGGCAGACCCCGGAGAGCAAACTAATTGGCCCACAGATGAGAGGCAGAGATGGAACAAGAAGCCTGGTTTCTTGCCTAGCAGTTGAGCCCTTCTCCAGCTCTGTTAGACTGGCCTGGCAGTCTCCCACTAATAGTACCATCCCAAGGCAGCTAGTTTCTAGAGGGTTATCAGACAGTTTGAGCAAAGGGGTTCAAGGCATCTCCCCCGGAAACCTTCTCTTTCATGCGTCTTCCAAGGCATCTCCCCCGGAAACCTTCTCTTTCATGCGTCTTCCCCATCACCCTCAAATTCCCAGAACCTGGGGTATAGGTCAGAGAGCCCCTGTTGCTTTCCAGGGCTGGAAATGGAGTTGGATGTGAGATGGGCAAAACCTCCCAGCTTCCCTCACTCCAGGGGGCTGAGGGGAGGGTGTGATTTTTTCTTGTGCTCAGACAAAGGCTGGGGCCAAGGCATCTGTCGGCTGACTTTTGTGTCTCGCAGCTGCTCCGACAGTCAGACCCAAGGCAAGTGCCAACTTGGGGAGGAGGGGAACACCCACATGTGCGCTCACATGCCACTTCTCCCCCTCGCCCCACACAGGCATCCACAATGCCCCCTGTGGTCCATCCCCCCCTCAACAAGCCCACCCTGTGCCCTCCAAGGCCAAGAGTCTCTGGGATGGGTCTCCATCTCATGTGGCTCCACTGCCCTTCCCCCATGTAGTTGTCCTGCCAAGTCCTGCTGCCAGGGCCCTCGGGCACCTTTGCCCAGCCAGGAGAAAGGAGGAAGGGAAGGGGCTGTCTGGCAAGACAGGGGACCCTTGTGCCGGATGGGGTGTCTCTCACTCAAGCTTCTCTTCCTGGGGCCGGGAGGCTTGCTGGAGACTGCCAACGTGGCTGAAACCTTTGGATTTTTAGCCTGGGAAGGAGGGAGGCTGGCTATATGAACTGTGAGATGGACAAGCGTTAGAGAGAGGGGAAGTCCAGTGGGCTGTCAGACTTCATGTAAACAGTGGATGCGTGTGTGTGTGTGTGTGTGTGTGCTTGTGTAACAAAGGGTTATTCACATTCAGGCATATTTGCAAGCATTCTTACACACACACACACACAACAGAGCAAAGAGTTCTGAATGCCAAAACAGTCAGAGCTGCTTGTCTTCCTTCGGTCCCAAACCGTGTGTTTATCTATGTACTTCTTCACTGAGATCGCCTTGGTGCCTGCTCCCCCTGCACAAAGGAACATTTTTGAGGCAGCTGGGAATCCTCCTTTTGGGGGACCCATTGTAAAATCCATTTGGTCTTCTTCATGTTTTATTTTTAATTCTGTGAGCAGAGCAGGGTACAGCGAGGGCAGCAGTCTGGGGGTCGGGGTGGGCCTCTTATGGAGGGGATGCATTTCTGTGAACGCTGCTTGGTGGAGAAATGTAGTCATTTTACACAAAGATGCTCCTTCTGAGCCCCGTCCCTGGTGCAGTCCTCTTGACCTCTCCCTCTCCGCTCCCAGGCTCCCCTTGCCTCGCAGCCCAGACCTCTCCCCCTCCCTCCCTCCCTCCCTCCCTCCACCCTGGCAGCCCCCGCCCCTCCCCAGGGCCCCCTCCCCAGATGCAATCCCTGCTGTAATTTCGGGGGATTGCTTCATCTCGGGTGCAGATATATTTGTGTCAAGGTGCAGCTGCACAGATAGCCCTCCTCTATGCATAGTAAGAGGGTTTCAGAGAGAGAGGTTGTGCCCAGAGCAAGGCCTTATCAGAGCAAGCTGCCTGCCATTTATCTGATTCCCCATCAAATAGGAAAGCGGGCCGCAGGCTGCTGCTTCCACTTTCCTTGGGAAAGCCATGGGGGGAATAATAATTTACTCCAATCTTTTTGTTTCCAGCGCTCACCTTCAGCCTGACACAGCCCCCCCGGTCTCTCCACCCTCCGTTGCATCCAACAATGCCAGCCTGGGGTAGGAGTTTGGGCCCCAGCCTCTAAGGGGTTGCCTTGGGGGACCATACACACCACCCCTAGAAATTCCCTTGCTGGTGAAATGGACCCTCACAGTGGGTTGGCATGGGCCAGAGAGATTCCCTTTGGCATGCGGGAGTGTAGACTCCAGGAAGGGAAGAGCAGGAACCCTAGGGGAGGGGGAGGGGAGGTCTGGCTGCAAAGGAAAACCTGGCTTCCTTTCTGCCCACCCCTACACATAGGCAAACCTCTCTTTCTCTCTCTCTCTCTCTCATACACACACACACACACACACACACTCTCTCACATGTATGTGCATGAGTTTATCAGACTCGACCCTACGAGCGTCCTTGTGCATGGAACCTTTATCTGTGTGCGTCTGTCCATCTGTCTCTCTATCTGTGTCCGAATGGAGAGGAGCAGAGGACCGGAGGCGGTTTTGTTCTATGTCACAGACTCCGACCGCCCATCTTCGCTCACAATCTCAACAGTCATGAACAAGCCCAAGACAGGATGACAGGGACCGTCTGAGAGGGGTGAGATGGGCGAGGGAGGGGCCTGGGGGGGCGGGGGCTGGCCGCCGGTCACCTCGCCTGGCCCTCCCTGGCGTTGCCGCTCAGAGGAGCAGCAGGCAGCCCATCTGGTGCAGGAGCTGTAGAGAGGTGGGCTGTCAGGAGGGGGCCACTCCCCACAGGCCACCCATAAATCACAGTTATGTGGCCAGGGGGCAGAGGGTGAGCAGGGGCCAGGGGGCAGCTGCAGCCACACATGAGGGACAGGGCAGAGCGGCCAGGGTCAGGTGCGGCTGTAAATCGTCATCTAAATGGTTGCAAGCAAAGGCTAATCAGGGCACGGCAGCCGAACATGCACACCCGGCCCTGCCCGGCCCCCACGGGCACACGCACGCCTGTGCAAGTGCAGGCGCGCTCACAGATACAAAGGCAGGCCTGGACAGGCTCTGAACACAGGACTGCGCAGACCCAGAGCGGTCACAGCCACATCTGGGTACACAAGGACACATGTACATGCCCAACGTACTCATCCCAATGCCCCAGGCATCTCGGGGGGCCACTCCTGTTTATTCCGGCTCAGGTGGGGGGAAGGGGAGGGCTCCACACAAAGACCTACTGATACACCTTGGTGTATGCACTCTGGTTCAGGTAGGCCTGCAAAGTGGTAAGCAGACAACACCCAGAGCAATCAACCTGCAGGGCAAGCTTCCTAGCAAGAAAGGTGAGGGGTTAAAAGGGGAGATAGTAGTGGTGCTGAACTAGCTCTGGGGCCTCCACACTGGGGGTCCCCTCCAAGCCTCTCCCCACTCAGCAGTCCTTCTACATCACTGCAGCCCCAGACAGCGAAGTGTTCACTCCTGCTGCTGTCTGAGCTCTCCCTGCTCCCATACTGGAGTAACGCTCATTAATGGATCGTTCACTAGCAATTTTGAAGGCTCTGAAGTGGGAGCCCTGGTGAAGGGGTTACGTGTTGACCTGGAATTCACAAGGTTGGCAGTTCAAAACCACCAGCCAACTCCTCAGGAGTTTTCTACTCCTATCAAGAGTTATAGTCTCAGAAACTCACAGAGCAGTGCTACCTTGCCCTGCAAGGTCGCTAGGAGTCGGCATCGACTCAATGGCAGTGAGTATGGTTTGGTTTTGAGGAAGTCCTTGAAGGAGTTGTGGTAGGATCGTGGGGTCCCACAATGTCTGTGGTTCAAACCAACCAGGTGCTCTATGGGAGAAAGTTGAGGCCATCTATGCCCCTCAAAGATTTAAATTCTCAGAAACCAAAAAGGGCAGTTCTACCTATCCTATAGGGTTGGGAAAGACCCAAGGTCAATGATTTTGGTTGGGTCTGGAAGCCCCTGGGTGACCCAAAGAACTTACACTCAACTACTCTCCCACCCTGGGAGCCCTGGTGGTGTACCTTACCAGTTGGACTGCCAAGCACAAAATCGGCACGTTGACCCCACCAGCTGCTCCCTGGACCAAAGATGAGGCATTCTGCACCTATAAAGACCTACAGCCTCAGAAACCCTCTCCTTAGAGTTGCTACGAGTTGGAATCAACTTGATGTTCATGGTCTTTTGATTGCCAGGCACCATCAGCTTTCTTCACCACTTTCGCTTGTGCACCCGTTTGCCTTCAGCAATTGTATCGGGAAGGTGAGCACACAATGGTATGATTTTTTTGTTCTTTGATGTCTGATACGATGCCCATGATCTAGGACTGCCAAGAGGAGCACACCAGTCTGTCTGGGAGGAAGGAAGTACAGCCAGAAGGCTCCTTAGAAGCAGCAT
Source organism: Tenrec ecaudatus (assembly GCF_050624435.1). Classification (NCBI taxonomy): domain Eukaryota; kingdom Metazoa; phylum Chordata; class Mammalia; order Afrosoricida; family Tenrecidae; genus Tenrec; species Tenrec ecaudatus. Next base: position 120,234,306 of record NC_134539.1, on the reverse strand, counting down.
GGTGGGGCCCGTCATCAGGAAGAACCAAACCCCAGAGAAAGGCTGAGATCATGCTTGGTAGTCGAGGCTCAGAGGCAAAGAGGACACTGCTCAACAAAATGGAATGAAACAGTGATTAAGACAATGGGCTCAAACGTCACCATTGTGAGACGGCACAGGACCAAGCAGTGCTTTGTTCTGTTGTACACGGGACCGCTGTGAGCCAGAGCTGCTTCAAGGACACCCAGTCACATCAGTAATTACCATCAGGTCTGGCTGTTGGAGCCCACCCATGGACACCCTGCAAGAAATCCTGGCAATTGGCTTCCATGAAGATAGAAGCCAGGAAAACCCCTCTTGAGCAGTTCTGCTTGTAACACACGGGGTCTCTGAGCATTGAGCAAAAAACAAGAGACAGGTGAGCATATGCTTACAGCCCCTGGAGAGTCTTGCTTGAAGGGAGGCCAGTGCAGGACAGTGGGGAAAGGGTAGTCAGAGGAAGCACACGAGGCCGGCTTTCTGGAAGAAGATATGTCTACACGGAGGCCTGGCAGCCAGAGGTGGTGCTGGAACTGGCTGGGTGGCAAAATGGAGTGGAAGAGGGGCCCTGTCTGCCCCTCCTACAGAACGTTGGTAGCAGTAAGCATATCCCAGAGGGGACAGAACTGGCCCTTGACCACACAGTAAGTGATGAAGCCCAGCAGGAGCACCTGTCTTTGTGCACAGAGGCCAGCAGTAAGACCACCCAGACTGCACACATTCACTTGGAGCCCCCTCCCTCCAGGGGGCCCCCACTCTTGGTTTTCCTCCATTAATCCTCGAACCTTGATCCTGTCTATGCAAAGCCAGCCCTCTGCGCGGGAAAGAACAGGTAGCTGGTCCTCGCTTTCCCAATGGATGAGGATGAGGAGAAGCCAAGGGGACTGAAGTTAGTGCCTACTGCTCTTGAGACCGCTCCCCCAGCCCTCCGTTCTCAGGCCTCCAGAGGCTAGTCTGACTCATTCCCCACTGCAAGCTCCTAAAATGTGCTCAGTGGAGCTGAGTTCATGAACCCTTGCTGGGGCTGGAGAGGAGAAAGGCAGGGCTCTGAGCCCACCAGCCTCAATTCCACCACGTGTCTGCTTGCCCTACTGGACTTTCAGACGCTTTGTCTAACAATCTATGAAATAGCATTGATCCATTGGACCAAGTTCAAGATCAGCTTGGTGGTCAGAGCTTTCTCACACCTGTACCTCTCTGGCCTTACTAGTCCAATCCATCATCACCTCAAATCAACCTCTCCGACAGCCTCTCACCCAGCATCTTCATGCTTAAACAGTCCTGAGCGCCTGCGGGGTTGCCATACACACAGCATCTCATTCAAGCTTCCTGAGGCTGCTAATGGTTAAGCACTCAACTACTTACCAAAAGGTTGGAGGTTCTAACTCACCCAGAGGTGTCTATGCAGAAAGGCCTGGCAATCTGTTTCAGAAAGGACACAGCCTTGGAAACCCTATGAAGCGCAGCTCCACCCGCCGTACGTGAGGTCCCCGGTCACCGCGAGTTGGGATTGACTTGTTTGCTGCAACGGATTTGGGTTTGTTTGCTGGCTTCTTCTTTTTCCCTAAAACTCTGAAAGATGTCGCTCCATTTTACAGATGAGGAAACAAACTCAGAGAGCTTAAGCCGTCTGCTCAAGGTCACCGTCACCTTGGGAAGTTAAAGGAAAGCTTATTCTAGGTTCAACCTGGGTCTGTAGCCATCGAATCTAGCCCAATCCCCTCCGCCTGCCCTACAACAGTGAAGCACGGAGGCTTCACAGGAGGAGTGGGTTTCGGAGGACTGGGTGGCAGGAAGAAGAAGAGAGGAAAGGAGAAAGGGACCCAAGCACCCTCAAAAACAGAGAGGAGGGACGAGGGTTCTGGTCGGGAACCAGAGGGTTCAGGCAGTCGTTGAAGGAAGAGGCTGCTCTGTGTGTCAGGTGCTCAGAAGCAGAGGCCAAGCCCGACCACTTTGACTCTTTGCGTCTTCCCGTGATGGTCGGCTCCCTGAGGTCAGGCCTCAGTGCCTTTGGGAGGAGAACAGTAGAGAGTAAGCAGAGGCGCTGAGCTCTGCCATCTGTTCCTCCTGTAGCGCAGACACGCTTCTGCACCTCTCGGAGCCCGAGTCTCCTCATCTCCTAAAAGGCAATAATAACACAAGTATCTGCCTCCTGGGGGCATTGAAGGATCGAACGTGACTCCCCCAGGAAGCTCTGCATAAGGTTTTCAGCGGCTTCGTCCTCTCAAGTGGGGAGCCAAGTGCTCCCTCATTGTCTGTTCTTAGCCTGGAAGCTCCACTGAAACCTGTCGGCTTTGGGTGACCCTGCTGGCATTTGAAATACCAGTGGCATAGCTTCCAGCATCACTGCAACACACAAGCCCCCGCAGTCCGACAAACGGACAGACACGTGGCTCAAGCGCAGGAAGTACTGCGAAGATGGCTGAGCACCAGCAGTGTTTCTTTCCGATGTGCATAAGGTCACGATGGCACCCAACAGCGCCGCCGCCAGGACGCTGCCTGTAGAAGCCCCTCCAGAGTGCTGGCAGCTTTCTTCCCACCCTGAGACAAAGGGGAGACGGTCGTGCTAACCAATCACAGAAATAGCTGGGGTGGGCATATCCTCTCTAGAGGCTGCTAGGTCTGCATAGAGCCTCTCTCCAGGCCTGGTTTACAGTAACATGGCCTGGATAGCAAAGCCCAAATCAGACCCCTGCCCTGCAGTGAATCCTGACTCCTAGCGCCCTTCCCTCCACCCCCACCCCGCCACAGAGAGTCTCTGAGGCTGTCCATCTTTACAGGAACAGGTAGGAGTCGATCTTTCTCCAGCTGAGTGGCTAGTGGGTTTGAGCCACCCACTGTGAAGTTATCAGCCCATTTTTACCCAACCTCTTCCCTTCCCCACTAGCTTTCTTGTCTCCGTAAGAGGTTAATGAGTGTCTCGTTATCTGTGCTATTAGCACAGAAATACCACAAGGGGATGGCTTTAACAAACAGACATTAATTTTCTTACAGTTTAGGAAGTAAGAAGTCCCCAGTTTTGAGCCCCAGTTCCCAGGGAGTCTTTCTTCCTCGGTCAGCTCTGGAGGAAGCTGTCTCCTCAGCCTCGGCTTCCTCCTTCCCTGGCGATCTCTGTGGGTCTTGACGCTTTCTTCCTCCATCTCCACTTCTCGGTTGTTCCTTTAATCGCTTATGTCTCAAAAGAGATTGACTCAACACACCGCCTACATTAACCGAACGAAAACAACCCATTCCCAATCGGGATTATAACCACAGGCATTGAGATCAGGTTTTACGACACACATTTCGGGGAGACACAATTTAACCCATACCATTCCACCCCTTGTCCCTCCCTCCTAAAATTCACGTTCTTGTCATATGCAAACCACACCCATCTCATCCCATTCCTCCCAAAGTCTTTAATCAACTCCAAGTCCAAAATCTTATCTTTCAAATCATCTAAATCAAATGTGAGCAAGACGTTAGGCGTATTCCGTCCTGGGGGAAATTTTCTTTTCATTGGTGAAGCTGTGAAAACCCGAGTACAAGTGATCTGTTTTCAAAGTACCACCATGGCCGTGGCACAGCCATCAAGTCGATATTTCCATAACAAATAGGATACACCAGAAAGAAATAAGGGATAACAGGCACCAAGCAAGTTCGAGGCCCAGCAGAAAAACTTACAGGAGCTCTCAAGATTTAAAAAGAATTTTTGGTTCTCTGAGACCAGCTGGGCAAGGACCCCACCCTGCAGGCGATGTCTTCTAGATTTTTGGTGGAAGTCCATTGGCCTGGGCTTCCGATCGCCCTTCTATGCCCTCCAGGACAGCCACTCTGCCTCCTCAGCCTAGTTCAGCTGAGTGATGGCCCTGCCCGTTCAGCCCCATAGGCCCCATCCTTCTGCATGGAAGCCCCGCCCACTCAGCGTTGGGTGTGGCCTCCTGCTCTGACGCACCTGAACGCAGCCCCACGCGCCCCACGCCCTCACCGTTACAGAACCAAGTTGGTGAAGACACAGCTCTTTGGAATCTAGGCGGCTGCGATGTCCCCCTTTGAGATCCACGAGCCCCTGGACCCTCCCTTTGAAGCTGAGGTCCTGCTTCTTGTGCTCTTCCATCACTTCGACTGATCTCCAAGAGTCTCTATTTTCTTTTCTTGGACGGCAACAGTGTATTTCCTCTGGCCCATTTCCTTCCTGTGGAATGCCTGCCGTAGCCTTCCTCTGTCCCCTTCACTCTAAACTGATGAGTTTTCCGCTGTGGTCATTGATTAGATCCATCAGTCACAGGGTCAATCTCTTCAGCAAAAGAGGGGGTGAAAATTCTAGGACCCATATCCCTAGTTTATACAGCAGACCTTTCTAAAATTGTAAGTCCCGTCTTCGTGTTGCACGGTTCCTTTTAGGTTTATCTCTTTCCTCCCTTGTGTTGACTCTGACTAGTAAGGAAACCCCCACAGCTCCTTTAAGATCTCCCTTAGAAACCTCAGCCAGATATCCAAGTCCTTTACTGATCAGTCTGCCCTTCCCCAAACATTTTAGCATACTTCAACTGTTTTTTCACGGCATAAAAGCATGGTCCCTCCCCCAGCATCCAGTCACACACCCAACACTTTCTCTTAAACAGCACTTCTCAACCTGTGGGTCCCAACCTGTTTGGGGGTCAAACGAACCTTTCACAGGGGTCGCCTGATTCATAACAGTAGCAAAATCACAGTGATGAAGTAGCAACGAAAAGAATTTAATGGCTGGTGGGGAGGGGTCACCACAACATGAGGAACTGTGTTAAAGGGTCGCAGCATGAGGAAAGTCGAGAACCCCTGTTTTACACTCTCACCGGCAGCACTTTAAACATCCGTATTTCTAGCAATATCTACCAACAGATTCTTTGAGATAATGTAGGTTTTTACTTTTCTCAAAACCAAACCTTTATCCCTCCGTTGATTCTGACTCACAGTAATCCTAAATAGGGTCTCTGAGACGTAAGTCCTTGTGGAAGCAGACAGCCCTCTCTGCCGCTGAGAGACTGATGGATTTGAACTGCCAACCTTGTGGTGAGGAGCCCAGTGTCTAACCCACACCACCACCAGTGCTCCTTGCTCTTCTGGTCCCTGCCTACTACCCAATTCCAAAAGCACGTCCACGTTTCAGGTATCTGTTAGAGCTCTTCCAGAACCACAATCTTCCTTGTCTCGTCACGACAACAGAAACGGCCTTCGCAAACACATGGATTTTCTCACCCTTGAGGAGGCTCCAAGTCCAAATTGAGAGCCCTGGCCCTAGAGGGAGTCTTCCTCTCCATGTCACCTCCGGATAGAGGTCCTTGTCTCTTCCGCTTCTGCTTCGCCGTTCCTTGGAGAATTCCATGTGACTCCCGTCTCTCTGCTCCCATCTCTGCTTCTCTGTTGCAGGCTTTATGTCTATAATAGCTCAAAAGAGATTGACTCAAGATATGCCCTAAATGAATCTAGTCTCATTCACATAACAAAGGCAGCCCCTTCCTAAATGGGATTAGAACCACCGGCCTAGAGGTTGGGGTTGACAGCATGCATTTGGAGAGGGGCGTGGAGGAACACAGTTCAGTATTTAACAAGCAGAGAGGAAGGAGGGGAGACATGGACGCAGCCCCTTCCCAGCAATGCTCTGCTGGTTAAATGTCTGTTTCCCAGCACAGAGCCCACTCCGTCCACTCACCTCCCTCCCACCTGTGCAGAGGCCTCTGCCTCCCCTCACAGATCACAGGGAGTGGGACCAGTGCTCCCCGTCACCACTGGAGACAACAGCCAGATACAAATTGGCAGGCAAAGGAGGAGCAGTCAATATGGATTAGGAGGAAGGGCCTCCCCGAGCCCCAGGCCTGGGGCCCTATTGATCCGTTTCTCCATGGAGAAAGCAGGCTTGGCCAGTAGCCAAAGGGTCCTCAGGTGGGGGCCACAGGCTCAACCCATCCTGTCACCCCCAACAGCGTCCTGAGGACCTGAGGGAGAAAGGGACAGGAAAGCAGAGAGGGGTGGGGGGAACTCAGCCTTGGGCTCAGTGAGCTTCACACCCCCGGCAGGTTGAGTTTTCTTGGTTTTGAGAAAATGGTCAGCAGCTTGTCACAGTCCACTGACTCCAAACAGCCCTCTGGAAACGTTGTTGAATTTAAATCCAAACACACAGAGATACCCATATACACGCCTGTCACTCTTCCTGCTTCTTCCTTAAGTACAAACATAGTTATCTCCTGGCTACATACACTCCATGCGATTCAATTCAGCCCAAAAGCATTTATTGAGTACCTACGTGTGCCAGGCACTGCCAAGACAGGCAGCGAGCATTGTGCCCTGAAGGAGCCTGGCGTCTAAAAGGAGAAACAAAGGTGGAATGAGGTCATTACAGGCTAGGGTAACAGGTACAAGTATAGGAGGCCCCACACTGCACAGAGGAAGCAGTGATTCACTCTGGGCTACGGAAGGACACTGCTCGGAGGAGGAGAGCGCTCAGCAGGGTTTGTAAGGGTAAACAGAAGTGGCCCAGTGAGTAGGTTAGCAAAGGGATCCTTCTCACTGCCTGCCTCCCACTACCATCTCTAGCCATATATTGTGCTCCTCTTCCTCCTCCTAACTCTGCTGCATCCCATGAGTGCCTTTTACCCACATCTCCGTGCTGTTTCAATTGCCTGAATGCTCTCCCCCCACCTCCCTTCTCTAGTTAACTTCCAGTCAGTCTCACTTCAGAGAATGATCCTTCTCCCCTGCATGGGGGCAAACCAAGAGGGGGACCCAACAGATCAGCAAGGGGAGCAAAGCCACAAAGTCCGTAAGGTATCCCGATTATAGACTTCTGACTCAGGGGGCAGCGTTTGGCACCTCATCGGAACTGGTTGGGGGATATTTACAAATGTCAGCTGTTGGACATGGAACTATTTATATGTTTTTCTTTTTTTTTCTCTTTGGATGGCTATCCATGTAAGATAGACAGGACAAGCAATCTCAAGGAGACAGCAATGGGACCAATGGTTCTGGGGGGCATGGGAGGGGAGGAGATGGAGAGAAGGGAGTGGTGATCTATGACATCAGGGACAGGGGAATAACAGGGATCTAAAATTGACAGTGAGGAGAATGTAGGGTCCCTGATGATGTTTGATCAATTGAGCTGTACCTGAGAGGAATTACTGAGAGGCGAACGAAGGGTGATCATGATAGTGAGGTAGCAGGAAAGAAAGAAGAAATAGAGGAAACAACAAGGAAGCAAATATAAGTATAAATATAGATATGTAAATATATAAAGCTAGAGATATGCATACTTATCTATGTTAATCCAACTTGGAAACTGATGGGCTTTGGGCCTCTACTTAAATCCTGCGTCAGTACATGAACAGTTTGTTCTAATAACCTGGCATTCTGTGATGCTCACCTTCCTGACACGATCCCTGAAGAGAAAATGGGTGCATAAGTAAATGTGGTGAAGAAAGCCGGTGGTGCCCTGCTATTAAATGATATAGTATCTGGGGTATTAAAGGCTTGAAGTTAAATAAGTGACCACCTAGAAGAGAAGAGAAGTAACGAACTCCACATGGAAGACGCCTGTGTGATCATGAGGTGTCAACAGGAATGGGCATTAGAAGTTCAAAAACAAGTTATCAAATTGACATGAAGGAGCACAGGCAAAGTGGAGACCCGAAGCCCACCTGTATGATAAATGGACAGTCCCTCACAAAAGGACCACATGGAAGGGATGATACATCCAGGATGCAGTAGAGCACTGATGAACTACATAACTATCCTCTAGTTCTTTGCAATTTCCTCCACCTACTCGATGGCCTTAGTTTTACCTCACTAATCTTGCTAGACCTGCGTATGTACATTGGTACAATTAAGGTCTTTAATACACGAAATCCAAGATAGATAAACCCATCAGAAACAGTAGTGGGAGTAATGATTCCTTGAAGGTACAGGAAGAGAGGAGAAGGAAGAACTGATGGCAACGATGATTAGTATAACCCCACTTGAGAGGGAGGGGATAAAGGGGAGCTGATATCAAAGAGTTCAAGAAAATGGATTGTCGATGATGGCAACAAGAGTACAACTGCATCTGATCTAATGGAACTATGGATTGTAATAATATTGGTAAGAGCTCCCAATAAAATGTGAGGGGGAAAAAGGTCCCTCTATAGTCCCTTTCTAGACACTGTCATTGCATCCTATGTCCCTCCCCTTCCTAACTCTCAACACATTTGTATTCACTGTCTACTCCATGAGGGCAGGGGCGGCACCTGGGATGGCTGGGACAGTGGTGCTTGATCCATCCTTGGGCTGGCTGGTTGCTTGGGTGCTTGGTTGAATGGGCAGGTGGATGGATAAATGGGAGAGGTGGTTTGTCATGCCTAACCCACATGTGTATCTAGAGTGAATTCTAGAACATTAGTAGTTCCAGCCCCTTTAATATAATAGAGGCCTATTCTGCACTTCAGGGGCCCTGGTGGAGCACAAATGGCTAAGCATTAGACTGCTATCCAAAAAAGGTAGCGATGCGAATCCGCCCAGCGGTCCCATGGTCAAAAGACCCGCTGATGTGCTCTTATAAAGACTGCAGCCTAGGAAACACTATTAGGTGGTTCTGCTCTGTGTGACAGGGGCGCTGTGAGTCCCAATCAGATTGACAGCATCTACCAGTAGCTCTCCATCTTACAAAGCTGAGACACAGAGGAGGAGCCATTGCTCCAAATTGTTCAGAAGGTGGAATCAATGGGTCTGCTGGGATTCTACCCCCGATGCAATCCCTTAGTCTAGGGCTCTTCCCTTGGGTACATACCGCCTACTTTAACCCAAGAGGGGCTAGGATGTGAGGCGACAACATTCTCCATGGGTCTACTAGGTTGAACTTGAATCTCTGGATATGTCATGCACTGTCCCCCATGCCCTGCCCCCTTCTTCCACATCCCCACCCCAACCACCACAACACACACAGCACCTGTGCCCATCATAACAAGTGACTGAATAGTCAAATCAAGCCAAAGGGGAAATCATTGACCTATGGGAGCCCCTGGGTGGTACAGTTAAGCATATGACTGCTAATTTGAGGGCTGGCCGTTCACACCCACCCAGAGGTACCTCAGAAGAAAGGTCTGATAATTGGCTTTCCAAGGGGCTCAGCCTTGAAAATCCAGGAGCACAGAGTTAACTAGACTAAAACATGCTTGGTTTAGAGTTGGTATTGACCTGTGTAACCCGGAAAGGCAGGCCCGGCCTTCAGGGGCAGTTTAATCCAGATATTCAGTCAATAGTGCAAGATCTCTCACCTCAGCTTCTCCCCCTGTGCTAGCCACCTCCTCTCTGCGTCATAGGCTCCAGTCAGTGTTGAGCAGGGAGAGATGGGTGGGGACTACGGGGCACGACCACAGATAGCTGCAGAGAACTGGCAAGGGAGAGGGAGGAAAGCCTGCCACTCTTAGAGTACAGATAAAACCACCCAGCAAAACGCCGCAATGATTCCACCACCAGCCCAATCCCTGGGATCAGAAGACTGGGGCATCATAATCGAGCAAGCCTGGATCTCATACCAGAGGCCAGGAAAGGGCATGGGTCAGTGATTGACAGCTCAAGGAATGACATGTAAAGGGAAGGAGCAGTACTCCAAAGGAAGGGGGGTGCTGTTACCCACAGAACAGGGGAGAGGTTAAGCAATGGTAGCATGGCATCGTGTGGGGTAACTAGGGCACATTAGGAAGAGTACGTAAATATCAGGATGACAATGCCTTTCATAGTATGCCACACAGGTACTCAGCCTCCATTGTCCCCCAAAATCTCATTTACATTTGGACTCTGAGTCTCAGCTCTGCCATTCATCAGCCCCCTGGCCCTGGCATTTAACCCATTTGAACCTCAGTTTCGCTATCTATAAAATGAGAAAGATACAGCTCACCTCCTGGAGCTGGGGCCATTCTTTAAGGACTCTGGAAGGGTGTGCAACGTTCGCAGCAGGAGAAATGCTTGCTCGATGATTCCAGGTGGCGACAAGGAACAAGGAGAGGCCCTGAGCAAACCAGCAGGCATCCTGGCAGAAGCAGGAGCAGACTGCCTTCAAGTCTGACTGGGCAGGAAGGACGGGCTGGCGCAGGGTGCCGGCAGGTCTGTTCTGGGAGCTCGCCGGCCTGGCCACTCTGAACCCTGAGAAGGGCGTAGAGAGAGGAGTTAATGGATTACAGGGCCAAGCAGGAAGAAGAGGGGATTTTTCATTTTAAAATGTTCAGAAATCATTCATATTTGCTTTGCAGGACGGCGTTGGGTGCTGTCAGCTCTGTAATAACTTCCAGGCCTTTATTTATTGTTTTGCTTTAATGATTTCATGTAGCTCTGGTGTGGAGAATTTGCAGTGTCTTGTACAGAAGGCCCCAGATCCTGGCAGGCAAGCGAAGTGGGCGGGAGGGGGGCACGTTCCCCACTAGGGGGTAACCACCACCACACCCATAGACCCTGCCCCACCCCCCTGGAATAGGCTCAGCGCTAGGTGCTTTATGGACGAGCCCCAATTCTCAGTCACGGAGTGCTCCTAGCGTCCCACTTTACAGAAGGGAAAACTGAGCCTTGCGGGGTGGGGAGGTGACAAATTTCACCACTTGGCTTTGCACCACCAATCTAGGATTGAAACGCGGGTCTCCAGCTTGGGTCGGAGTAGGAATCACCAGGAGGACATCTTTAAAGTCTGGCTTCCATGCACCCAGTCCCCTGGAGAGTAAGGTTTGAAGGTTTAGAATGGGGACTGGGCTCCCAACGAATGGCAGACACATTCTGGGACTCCACTGGTGACTGAAACCACACTGGTCACGCTCCGCCGGACCCAGCCCCTCAAGAATGGGCCTACAACCGGCCCACGGTCTGTCGCTCTGACAAATGTCCCATCAGCTACTCCTGTCCCCCTGTCATTCTCCACCCTGGATCCCTAAGGGTTTGCACTCCCCATCAGACCTCTAGCCCCTTCTGTGAAGCCAGAAGAGGGAGGGGCACCAGGGAGGCTTTCTTGGTTGCCATGGTGACCCCCCACCTCCCAGTCTGTGGGGGAGGGAGCTTCATTGTGAGCTTCTAGCCAAGGCCTGGAGGGAAGCAAGCTGTCCTGGGCAGGGAGGGGGCAGAGGGGTAAGATGGTGAGTACAGTCACTGGGGAATGAGAAAGAAGAAACAGGGGGGCCTTCGGAGCTGGGGAGCAGCCAGGGTTCCTCCGCTCAGGGCAGCCTGAGCAGAGAGCGCCAACCCCTACAGATGCTGGGGCTGCCAGCTTGCAGCCCAGGGGGTGGCAGCAGGGTGTGCAGGCGCTGAGGCTGACAGGGCCTGATGCTCCCTGAGCCCAGAGCTGGCAGGAGACCCGGGGCAGGTGGTGGCAGAGATGCAGGGACAGGCAAGCCGGGCAGAGAAGCTAGAGCAGGCCAGAGTCCCAGTCCCAGGCTGGGAGGACCTCGGAGAGCAAAAAGATGAGAGAGGTAAAGAAAGCCAGTCTGCGAGTCCCTCACAAGCCCTCATTGGGCTGGGGCTGGCACGTCCTGGGACCCCAGCCGGCTGGGCTGGGCTGAGCTGGCAAACTGCATGGCACAGGCTGTGGCAGAGGCAGATGGAGCAAGGTGGGGGCCTGACCCCCAGCCCACCGGGGAATTGCTGGGATTGTCTGTTCGTTGGGGCCCTCCCACCGTCCCGTCAAACCTCTCCTCCTCTGGGAGCATGGCTGGGGAAAGGGGGGAGGTGGGGGAGCTGTGTTTTAGAGCCAGCTTCTCTAACTCCTCCCGCGCCCTCTTGGCTTTCTCTCCCTGCCCGGGCACAGGGAGCTTCCAGCTCCAGCCTGGCTCTGCTGGGTGAGACCGGGAGGCTTGACGTGGAGAAGGGAGGAGGAGGGAAAGCTGGGAGGCGACATCTTCGATGGGAGTAAAAGAAAGATGGGCCAAGAGGCCTGCTGGGAGATTCTTCCTGGCCCCAGCCTTGTTTCCTGGCCCCTCCTTAAAGCAAGCATTGACTGTGTGCCGGACCCTACTAAGCACCTTCCATGAAGTAACAGGGATCCTCACTGCAACCCTAAGAGCCGTGTCATTAGAACCCCCATTCTACAGGCAAGAAAGTAGAGGGACCTGCCCAAGGCCCCAGTTAATACTTGTCAGAAGGAAGATTTGAACCCGGGAAATTAGAGCCATCAAAGTCTGTGTTCTTAGACAGCACTCTCTAAACCTTGTCATTTCTAGTCTTTGGATTCCTTTTGTTTTTTTGGGTCCCACCTGTTCTCAGTATTTCTCTAACCAGCCCCCCCACCCCCGCTTAGGGACTACGTTCCTATCTGAGCAGGCTTCCAAGCCAGCATCATGGCATGAATGGCTGGTCATGGGTGAACACATATCTATGGAGCAGATGTTTATTCATACATAGAGCTGTTGGTGAGTCTGCACGCATTATTGCACACCTGTACCCACTAAACAGGTGTATTTGTGTGCAGGTGTATATGCACACGTTCACACTCATGTACACACCCAAGCATGCTCAGGCACATGTGCAAATCCACCATGTACCATCACTGGGTAATTAGTGTTCTCACCCACAGAGCACTAATTGTGGCAAAAGAATCTCAAACAATGGGTGTTTTGTTTTGTTTTTTAAATCTGCTTGACTTTGCAATAAAGCACTGCTTGGCATATGGGATTCTTGGCAATCCATTGACCTTTCTAGGTTTAGCTTGGGCTGATGTGGTTTCCTGCGTATCTGCAGCTTGGCAGCCCTGCTTCCTGAGAACCCGCCAGATGCCAGGCCTCTGGCAAGACACTTCCCAGGAGCTCTCACAGGCAGGTCTGCTTGGCCTCATTGCGCAGACGAGAGCTCTGAGACTCAGAGCTGCCATTTGTCCAGGGTCACACCAGCAGGAAGAGAGAGCCAGGGGGAGGATTCGAACCCCAGGTCAGCCTGAGGGTCTGTAAAGCTTGAGTGGCTGCGGGTGGTTTGGTGGTCAGACTGGTGACTCGCAGGTAGACCACACCTGTCTGGAATGTGGCTGCCTCACCGTCTGGGCATGTGGGGGCCACCTCTTGTGCAGCGTGGTTAGTGGGTGTGGATGGGCTGCAAGGCCGTGAGCAGCAGGGTGTGGAAGGCTCCTCCCTGTTGATGAAGAAGACGATAATCATGATCTAGGCTACACTTCTAGCCACTGCAAATTAGGCACTGCCATTCCTGCAACATTTCATGAGGCTCCATTGGGTGTCTGGCACCTTCTGAGAGCAAGCCAGACAGGAATCAAACTCAGACCCGGTCAGACGGAAGAAGATCTTGAGATAGACGACATGGGGTTTGAACTTGAAGTTCACTGGGAGCCCTTGAAGGTGGTTGTGTAGGGGAACGTTTTGAGAATTGTGAAGATTACTCTGTAGTGGTAGCAAATGCGTGAGAAAGATACGTGCATACACACAGACATACATCTTCAGATCCACGCACATATGTTCCTGTGTACACCAATAAACAGGCCCCAAAGCACAGTTACTCCTGGAGCCCAGATTATATCTTCCAATTTTGAATTGTGTTGGTTATTTGAATATATGAAACACTGCCATGATCTTCAAGAGGCATGTAAGAGGAGAAACCACAGAGAAAGGTCACCTCCCATCCTACACCTCGGGCCCCCAGGTCCTCCCCAAGGAGCTTCCTTCCAAACATGTTCTGGACAGAGATAAGCAAATATCTACCTGTGCTTTTGTGCCAAAGGAAAATCTTCCACACGTTTGTCTGCCCTTGCTTTTCTCACTTAGTGAGACACCTGCATAGTGCAGGACTGGGCAGTGTTTCCTTCTATTGGGCAGAGTCGCTGTGGGTCAGAACGAACTCCATGGGACCCAACACCAACAGCCACACACCTCGGAAGATCTGTACGTACTAGTCCTTAGAGAACTGCTTAGATTGTCTTAACAGCAGCACACAACTCCGTGACACTCTGGTAGCACAAGGGTTAAGTATTAGGTTGCTAACCAACAGGTCAGAAGTTCCAACTTGTCCATGAATCGGATAAAAGGGACTAGCTGCTCCCACCAAGATGGCAGCCTAAGACACTCTATGGCACAGTTCTACATCAGCATGCTCCATCGTTCTGAGTCAGAACCGATTCAACACCACCCAACAGCCATGATGTACTACTTCCGGGGATCCCAAGGAGGCAGCTAACCTAAATTCCTGGCGAACTGCTTCCATAAAGACTCACTCAAACAATTCTGACTCAGAGAGATCCACCTACAGGGCAAGGTAGAACTGCTCCTGTGGGTTTTCTGAGACTGTGACTCTTTACGGAGGAAAAGTCTCAACTTTCTCCCAGACATAAAGACTACATCACCAAAACCCCGACCCTACAGAGTACTTGTATCTGTTTCCCATGGAGTCATCAAGCATCTGAGCTGATGCCACTGCAGCAAGTTTGTTCTGGATTATTTCACTGGATTATTTCTCGTGGGCCACATGGGGTCAATTCTGACTCATAGTGACCCTACAGGATATAATAGGGTTGCCATAGGGTTGCTAAGGCTTGAGATTTTATGGGAGCAGATTGCCACCTAGGTCTTTTCCTTCTTGAGATGACTAGTGGATTTGAACTTCCAATTTAAGCAACCAAGCACTCAACCATTGCCCCACCGAGACTTTCCTAGGCCCCTACAGTTGAACATCTACATGATTTCTGATCTTTTGTGATTTCTCACAAGAAATGTTGCAACGAACTACCTTAACTATATATAATGTTTTTACATATTGATTCATTCAACATTTACTGAGCACCTACTCTGTGTCATGGTGGATTACATATTGGGCTGCTAACCACAAGGTCAGCGATTCAAATTCACCAACCACTCCACAGGAGAAAAAAGAGGCTTTCTGCTCCCATAAAGAGTTGTAGCCCTTGTCTGACCGTGTAAGATAGGACAAAATAATAATTTATAAATTATCAAGGGTTCGTGAAGGAAGGGGAAGCAGGGAGGGAGGGGGAAAAATGAGGAGCTGATGCCAGGGGCTTACATGGAGAGCAAATGTTTTGAGAATGATAAGGGTAATGAATGTACAAATGTGCTTTACACAACTGATGTATATATGGATTGTGATAAGAGTTGTATGAGCCCCCAATAAAATGATTTTTAAAATAAGTAAATAAATAAATTTTTTAAAATAAAAGAGTTGCAGCCCTTTGGAAAGTGATCATGGTAGCAAACGTACAATTCTGCTGGACGTGATTGAACTATGGAATGGTTTCATCCCAATCAATAGTAATAATAAAGTTGCAACCTTGGAAACCCATAGAGGTAGCTCTACCCTATAGGATTACTCTGAGTGAAAATAAACTCAGTGGTCATGAATTTGGTTTAGTGTGGTTTGGTTCTGGTTTTTGTTTTACTCTGTGCCAGGCAGCCATCCAGATGCAGCACCAGCACAGTGAACAAGCTGGGCAGGATCCCCTGCCCTCATGAAGCGTACCTTCTAGGGCACGTGCGTATGTATACCTGTGGGGTAAATTCCTAGAGGTACAATCACTGAATCAAAGTGTCTGTGGAGTTTGGTTTCTTTATTTTAGTAGATAAAATTCCCCCTATAGGGTTGTTCCTACCAATTTACCCTTGCCTGTTTCCCCACACAGGGAGCCCTGGTGGTGAAGGGGTTATGTGTTGGGCTACAATCTAAAAGGGCAACAGTTTGAAACCAGCTGCCCCTCCAAGGGAGAAAAATAGGACTTTTTCTATTCCCATGGGCAATTACAGTCTTGGAAACCCATAGGGGCAGTTCTACCTTGTCCTCTCAAGTCACTATGAGTCAGCATCAAATCCATGGCACTGAGGGTTTGGTTTTGTTTTAAGCTGTTTCTCCATATTGTCACCAACAAATAGTTGGTTTTTCTTTCTTTTTTTATTAAATCATTTTATTGGGGGACTCATACAACTCTTATCACAATCCCTACATCCATCCACGGTGTCAAGCACTCCTGTATATTTGTTGCCATCATCATTCTCAAAACATTTGCTTTCTACTTCAGCCCCTGGTATCCGTTCCTCATTTCCCCCCCTCTCTCCCTGCTCACCCCTCCCCCATGAACCCTGGATAATTTATAAATTATTATTATTTTGTCATATCTTACACTGCCCGACGTCCCCCTTCACCCACCTCTCCACTATTGGATGGTTGATTTTTCTGATGCTTATCTATTTTTTATTGAAGGGTAACATGAAAATTTGCTTACAAGTTCATTCTAAGCTCTGTCTGCCTAGCAAAACGTCTACTGGAGTTGGGATCGACATTGGTCACAACAACACGATCTTGGGTTCTGTTCACACAAAGGAAGCACCAAGCCTACGCGAAGGCACGAGTTGTCCTGTATCCCCTCTTCAGAGGTTTTTGGACCGAGAGAGGCATGCTTACAACAAGTAACCAAGAGAGTGAATGGACTGGAAACCAAGTCACAGAAGGAAAGGTGATGTAACTGGTGTCTTTGAGCCTGCAACAGATCAGACTACACATGTCATCTTGGACAGTGGGACAAGCCTCACAATGCAAAACCAGGGCCCGTGATGAAGGCTCCGGGAAGCCAGGGTCAGGTAGAGTGGGTCTTCCGTACCTGAAGCTGGAACGGATTGCTTTGTGAGGGAGTGAGCCTTTCGACGCTAGAAATGTGCAATGCCTCACTGGACGGCCGTATCCCAGAGATGCCAGGTATCTTCATGATCTAGTGCAGCTATAACAGAAATGCATGACTGTAAAACACAGGCTTGGGTGGATGACTTGACAACAGAAATTCACTCTCACACAGTTGAGGATAGGCTTTGAACTTTTCCCAACCCAGAGGGCCCATCATTCTACAAGACCACAAGGAATCTTAAAATCCTTCGCTGCACACATGATAAAAAAGGAGGTGGGAAATTGACATGCCTTGAGCACCTACTTGGATGAGAGTGGTTACATGACGTGCCTAAGCATGCACAGCATCTCATGGCAGAGTCAGACTTTGAACCCCTGTCTTCAGATTCCAAATCTCTTACCACTGAACCACCTTTCCCCTGTTGGACCTTTAGATACATGTTTATTGTTTGTCTTGCCTGCCTACTCCGGGGGAACACATTATATACAAATTGTTAGCAGCCCTGGTGACATAGTGAGCTAAGTGTTGGACTGCAAACCACAAGAGCAGAGGTTCAAACCCACTACCTGCTCAACAGGAGAAAGATGAGACTATCTGCTCATGTAGAGATTTACAGTCTCAAAAACTCCAAGGAGCGATTCTACTCTGCCTTACAGGGGTGCGATGAGTCAGAATCAGCTTAATGGCAGAGGCTTTGAACGGTTTGTCTTAATAAGGAAAGTTGCCAGGTCTTGTTGTATAGAAAGTCACTTTCTCATGAACAAGTCAGCCACCATTTCTGTATTGCCCCCTAATACTACTCACTGCCGTTGATGTTGATTCCAACTTAGTGACCCTATAGGAGGGGGCAGAACTTCCCCCTGTGAGTTTCTGAGACTATAACTCTTTAGGGGAGTAGAAAACCTCGTTTTCCCACAGAGCGGCTAGTGGTTTTGAACTCATGACTTTGTGGATAGCTGCCCAACACATAGCCACTATGCCACCAGGACTCCTATCAAATGCCCCCCAGCCAACCCCCTGAGTTGTACAATATTGAAATCGCATAAATCCTGTAATAAAGGGGCATACAAAGTGCCAGGGGAAACACAAGCCACACGACTGCATCTGCCGGAGAAGCAATCCAGGAAAACTGCCTAGAGGAGGTGACAGCTGAGCAGAGCCTTGAGGAATGTGTAAAAAGAACAAAGGGCACAAGAGAACAGCTTTCATGTTTATCCCACTAATGCTTATTGGCTGCCAGGAAGAGATGACTAATTCTCAGTCCAGTGGGACAGACAGACAATCAACCAATAAATTGCCAGAGGGTGGATGCACATGGAACATCTGGGAAAGCTCTCAGAGAAGTTGCATCGGAGGTTTGCGGGGAGAGAAATAGGCATTTTCTAGTCTGATAATAAGGAAGCTAGAAGAGAAGGCTCCGGGGCAAATGGAACAGCATGTGCTAAGTTTCTGAGTCTTGGAAGCTCACCCTGTCTTCAGGTACCCAAGGCAGAGCAGAAAGACCAGAGTGTGAGTGCTTAGAGCCCTGGGCCTCCTGGCGGGAGGTGGGCTTGACTGCAGGGGCCTGTAGGCAGGACCTCCCAGGTTTCCAGATGGCTGGGGAAGCAGCTTGGGTGTGCACGGGGACTTAGCAGGTTTAGCAAGCTCCTCTTCAAAGCCACGCCCCAGATGGAGAGCTGCTGGGGAACCACGCACGCCATAAATTCCCGCTGCGTCCCTTGCTGCAGCGCCAGGAGTCACCCCAGCAATCCAGTCCCACCGCTGTGACCCCGGCTAATCCAGCCTCCTGGCCCAGCTGACACACACTTCCACTTAACATTTTGTTAGCGACTCTATAAACGAGCTCTCCCTGACCTTCAATCCCTGGTTAATTGCTGGTTTCATGTACAAGACTAGCTTAATTTTACGTGATAATTACCTGAGAGTGGCAATACATATGGCATGGCATGTTCAAAATGTCAGGCCTGGAAAACTACCAAGTGGCCACAGTCAAGGGGCAAAGGGAGGAGGCTGCAGGGGCCAGACCAGGAGGGAAAACTCCCGGTGCAAACAAAAGTCTGGAACTCCGGGGCCCCAAATGGGTCCAAGGACCCTCTGCTGGCAGCCAGGGTACAAGCCAGAGGGGCAGGACATGCATTTCTGGGCACTCATATACACACATCACCAGGAAAGGAACAAAGTCACAAGCTCAGCTCCTGGACGGAGACTCAGTCACCCCATAGGGGTTCACTGGGTCCCCCTGGGCACCAGGGAGTGTATGGGCTCCTGTCTCGGGTTTGAATCCCCATCCTACCCCCACGGACACTAGAAATGCATGGAGGACACGTCCGGGTTGTCACAATTATTTAAGGGGATGCTCTTGTTATTATTGTGTGTTATTTTTTTAATCACTTAATTAGGGGTTCATACAACCCTTATCACAATCCATACATACATCAATTGTTAAAGCACATTTTCACATTCATTGCCCTCATCATTCTCAAAACTTTCGCTCTCCGCCTGAGCCCCTGGCATCAGCTCCTCATTTTCCCCTCCCTTCCCACTCCCCCCTCCCTCATGAACTCTTGATAATTTACAAATTATTATTATGTCATATCTTGCACTGTCTGACGTCTCCCTTCACCCACTTTTCTCTTGTCTATCCCCCACGGAGGAGGTTATAGGTAGACCTTTGTAATCAATTCCCCCTTCCAACCCACCCTCCCTCATGTTGTGTGTAAACCCTGACCCACAGCAGCCCTGTAGGACTATGGAAAATTGCCCCATAGGGTTTTCCAGGCTGTAATCATGTGGGAGCAAATAGCCAGGTCTTTTTTCCCAAGAAACAACTGATGGATTTGAACTGCTGACCCTCAGGTTCCCAGCAGGGTGTTTAGCCACAGGGCCACCAAGGCCCCTTCGCAGGGATGCTGCCGGTGCTTAATATGCAAGGCCCAGGAACACTGGATGGCCTGTAATGCCCTGCAGTCTCCATTAATAAAGATGAAAAATAATAATTATTATAAAAATGAGAAGCTGATACCTAGGGCTCAAGTAGAAAGCAAATGTTTTGAGAATGATGATGGCAACAAATGTACAAATATGCTTGACACAATGGATGGATCTATGGATTGTGCTATGAGTTGTATGAGCCCCCAATAAAATTATCAAAAAAAAAAAAAAAAGAACTACCCACCCCAAATGTCCATGGTGGCCCCACTGAGAAGCACCCTGTAGCAGACCCCTATGGTTAAGTCAGAGCCACTGCCATGCAGAATCCTACTAGCCTCTGTCTGCACTGGTAGAGCTTATAATCGGGGAAGTGCCTGTGGACATGACCTTGTTTAGAAATAGGGCCCTTGAAGATGTTGTCAGTTAGCATGAGGTCACCGTGCAGTAGGTTTGGTCCTCATCTACACTGAGTGATGTCCTGATAAAAGGAATGACACAGAGTCGGACACCTGAAGGAGACTGCCAAATAAAGCGAGAGGCAGTGACTTGCAGTGACGCAGTCCTGACTCAAGGAATGCCAGGGACCGCTGGCCGTCACCAGAAGCCCAGAGAGAGGCATGCAGGAGACGCTCCTTCAGAGGAAAACACCCTGAACTTGGACTTGCAGCTTCCTGGCCTGTGAGATGATGAAGGTCTGTCCTTCTCAGCCTCCCAGTGTGTGATATGTGTCGGCAGCCCAAGGAAACAGACTGGAGGGAGGGGCAAAGGAGACAGGGGGTCCTGATCACCTGGGAGGCCCAAGTACACACACACACACACACACACACACACGTTCAAATGCATACTGGCCATAGGTTCAAGTTAGAAGCACAGTCCCCAGATGAAGGCAGGGTCTAAAAACCTCTTTAGCCTCCTCATCCACAGGCTTGTGGACTCCAGGGCTGTGTGGAAGTAAATTACTTGCTTAATGAGATTTCAATTAACAAAAACAAATTAAAATCACTTTGGTAATTAAGGTGCTGTGAACCTTACCAGTAGCTCTCCCAACAACCTCAGATTTCCTGGGAGAGGATGGGTGAGTGGAGGGGTCCACCTGGGGCCCTGGGGGGGTTTCATCTCAGGAGGCCCAGCTAGAGTCCTTCTGCAGGCACCACAAGGTGGGGTGGGAGGGAGGGGTCCGCACCCACTGGGTAAATGTAAACTTAAATTCTAATCACCCCCTTGGTGGTTGCATGAGCCAAAACAAATAAACAAGCTCACTGCCCTTGAGTTGATGCCATCGAGTTGATGACTGATAACAGCCCTATAGGGCAGAGTGGGACTGCGCCTGTGGATTTGCAACACAGTAACTTGTTTTTTCTTAATTGATCATTTTATTGGGTGCTCTTACAGATAATATAACAATCCATAAATCAATTATAGCAAGTGGACTAGTATACATGCTGCCATCATCATTTTCAGAACATTTTCTTTCTACTTGAGCCCCTTGATATCAGCTCCTCTTTATTCCCTCCCTCCCCCCCCACCCTACCACTGAGGGAAGCCCTAAATAAATTATGTATGATCATTTTTTCATATCTTACACCATCCAAAATATTCCTTCATCCACAGTTCTGTTACTCGTCCCATTGAGGTAGTTATACATCCATCATTGCTATCAGTTTCCCCCACCGTCCTTCCCCACTCTCTTCCCCTACCCACGTGGAATCATTACTCTCATTACTGTTTCTGAAGGGTTGATCTATCCTGGATTCCAAGTGCGGAAAGCTCTTATCTATACCAATGTACATACCTTGTCTAGCAGGATTTGTGAGGTCGAACTGGCGCTATGATAGTGGGGGGAGGAAGCATTAAAGAACTAGAGCAGCGGCTCTCAACCTATGGGTCACGATCCCTTTGTGGGTCGAACGAACCTTTCACAGGGGTCGCCCGATTCATGACAGTAGCAAAATTACACTTATGAAGTTGCAATGAAAGTAATTTAATGGCTGGGGGAGGGGTCACCACAACATGAGGAACTGTATTAAAGGGTCACAGCATGAGGAACGTTGAGAACCACTGAACTAAAGGAATGTTTTGTGTTTCCTCAGTGCTACACTGCACCCTGGATGAGTCGTCCCTTCCATGTGTCCCTTCTGTGAGGGGGTTCCCAATTACCAACAGATGGACTTTGGGTCTCCACTCTGACCCCTCTCTTTCACAATGATAAGATTATTTGTTTTTGAACTTCTGATACCTGATCCGTTGACACCTCATGATCACACAATCTGGTGTGCTTCTTTCGTGGGAACTTGGTTGCTTCCCTGCTAGATGGTCACTTGTTTAACCCCAAGCCTTTAAGACCCAGAGACTATGTCTTTTAATAGCTGGGCACCATCAGCCTTCTTCATTACATTTGCTTATGCATCCATCTTGTCTTCAGTGATCATGTCGGAAAGGTGAGTATCACACAGTTCCACGTTATTAGCACAAAGTGTTCTTGTGTTGAGGGAAGACTTAAGTAGAGACCCAAAGTCTGTCTGCTATTTTTGTGCTTTACCATATAAATAAATAAACATAGCCAAATACCCCTATCTTTATATATTAATATATTCAATTTGTACATGTCTATATCTATACCTTTATATATAGCTGTAAAGATGGTAACTCTTTACAGGATAAAAAACCCTGACTTTCTCCCAAAGAGAAGTTAGTGGTTTCAAACTGCTGACCTTGCAGATCACAGCCCACTGTGCAACCACTATACCACGAGGGCTCCTGTGTGTGTGTGTGTGTGTGTGTGCGCGCGCGCACATGTGTGTCAGTTCATGGTAACTAACCTATCTGGGGCTCTGTTTCCTCACCTGTGAAATGGGCATGATTGGCCTGCAGGCAGACAGAGTAAATGGATACAAAGCATTTAAAAGAGCTTCCTCCTATTGATTTTGACCTGCTTTCTACAGTGCAGGGGGTCCTCGGGTGACGCCATCCCATCAGCTAGTGCTCTGGGCTATGGATTGGAGTGGGTGGCTCCACCCTGGGGCCTCCTCAGAACAAAGTCCTGATCATCAACTTCCACAATTGCAGCAGTTGAAACCCAGCCATGGAGCACAGTCCCCTGTGACACTGGTGGAGCTGCCAAGAATCGGAATGGGCCCAGTGACAGATGGCTTTGTCCTGGGTGGGGCTGAACCTCAGCCAGGGTGATCTGTCCAGCTGTCCAGCTTGCAGTGCCTGGGACTCCAAACTCGTCCAGAGCAACATTGCTCCTCTGAGCCCACCAAGTGCTGATCTACCATAGGGGTCCCCTTAGGGGGGAAGTTCTCTGCCAGCTTCTGCCCCAACCAAGCCCCCATCTCATCCACCAGACCCTGGTGCTTAGCCCTAGAAGCTGTAAAACTTGCTTCTGCTCAAATGGTTAGAGAACAACTCCTCCTTTCTCTGAGCTGCAAACTCGCCCACAGCCTCCAATGAGAGCCCAGTGGGGAGGGGGAAGGAGGGTGGCGAGTGAGTATGGAAGGCAGCTCTGGCCCCGTTCCACAGATGGGGACATTGACCTAATGACTTACCCAGTGACTGAAAGGGAAGGAAAATGCCCAGTGTTGGCTGGAATTCAAAGAGCCCACATTCTCCTCTATTGCTGATAGAACTGTAAATGCGTACAGCCCCTCTGGAGGGCTGTTAAGCCCTCGTGGGTAGGCATTGAACTGCTAACCATAAGGTTGATGGTTCAAACCCAACAGCCATGCCGTGGTAGAAAGATGAGGTTTTCTTCTCTGATAAAAATGTACAGCCTCAGCAACCCTCTTCTAGGGTCACTATGAATCAGAATGGCCTCAGTAATAGTGGACTGGGGTTCACTGGGTTTCTGGAGGGCTCGTTGGAAAAACTGCAGGCAGCAAGAACCTGAACATGAGTATTATTTCTGCATTCACAGTGCTAGAAATTACTCCTGCAGAACTCCTCCCCGATGTATGAAAGGTTCTGGAGTGGCAGAACGTTCCTCCCAGCGTCACCTGTCCAAACAAAACTCGGAAATGACATACATGTCCAACACCTGGGTAAAATTGGCCATGGAACATCATGCAGCCCGGGAAAAACATGCTCTGCACAAAACCATAGCAAAGAGAGTGTGACTCTCTGTGGAGAATGGGCCGAAAGGCATCGTGCTCTGCTCAGTTGTTCACCTTCAGAAGTGCCCGTGCTGGTGCTTACAAAACGTGCCCACGGGACCTTGACTCATCGAGATTTATTTTACACATAATTTGCTGTGTGCATGCGTAACGGCTTTTTCAACTTTGATTTCTCTCTTTTATATATACATCATTTTATCAGGGGCTCTGAGACCTCTTATCGCAAATCCATACGTCCATTGTATCAATGTGCATTTGCACATAGGTAGCCATCATCATGTTCAGAACATTTTCTTTCTACTTGAGTCAGCTTTGAATTCTAAGACACTGCTTGCCACCTTCAGTTCAGAGAAACTAAACCCCAAATTTAAAATTGCATTATTAGCTTTCCCCAAACTAAGTGTATCATGCCAAACCAAACCCCAACTCGCAGCCACTGAGTATATTCCAGCTCGGGACAGACTAGGGCTACTTCATGTTCCCGAGGTGTAAGTCTATCTCGAAGAGGGACCAGGTGGGGTGGGGGGGGAGCGGTTTCAAACGGCAGACTTTTTTATTAGTAGACAGGGGCTTTCACCACGGTGCCGCCAGAGACACGTAAGGAAATACCAAATCTAACTGAAGTCTTCAATGATGTTCAGTGTTGTCGTTTCGTCTTGTTTCTAGCACGTGTGCTTTTGAAGGGGTTGCAATAAAAGCTGTGCCTGCTACGTCTTAAAACCCCTGGGGCTCAGCTCCCTGCCATCGAGTCGATGACTACTCATCGCGACCCTGTACGACAGGGTAGACGGCTACTGAGAGATACAGCAACCGGGGACTTAAAGGACTTAAAGGCTTGAAAGTAAACAAGCGCCCATCTAGCCCAGAAGCAACAAAGCCCACATGGAAGCAGCACACCAACATGTGTGATCGTGAAGGGCAGAGGGGACCAGGTCTCAAACAAAGGCGGGGGGGGGGGGGGAATCACATCACCGTGAATGAGGGGGAGTGAGTGATGGGGACTCCATGCCCATCTGTAGACAGCTGGACATCCCTTGCAGGGGGGTAGTGGGGAGGAGATGAGTCACTCAGGGTTCAGTGTAGCAACAATGAAACTCAAAACCTTCCTCTAGTTCTTGAATGCTTCTTCCCTTCCCAATCATCATGATCCCAATTCTACCTTGCGGACCTGGTTATACCAGAGGATGCACAGCGGTGCAGTAGGGATCTGGAAACACAGGGACTCTAGGACAGACGAACCCCTCAGGACCAGCGGTGGGAGTGGCGACACCGGGAGGGAAGGGCGTGTAGAAAGGGAGAACCAATCTCGGGGATCTATGTGTAACAACGGGAAGGTGGGTGAGGGGAGACGCCGGGCAGTGTAAGATAAGATAAAATAATAATTTATAAACTATTAAGGGTTCAGGGGGGAGGGGGAGGGAGGAGGAGGGGAGTAAAAAGGAAAACAAGCAGATTCCAGGAACCCAAGTGGAAGGCGAATTTTGAGAATGACGAGGGCAATGAATGTATAAGCGTGCTTTACTCAATTGATGTATGTATGGATTGTGATAAGAGTTGTCTGAGCCCCAATAAAAAGATTTATTAAATTAAAAAAAAACGGGGTAGAATGGCCCCTGTGGGCTTCCAAGATGCTAACTCTTTATGGGAGTGGACGTCTTCATCTTTTACCCACAGAGTGGCTGGTGGTTTCAAACTGCTGACCTTGCGGTTAGCAGCCCAACACATAACCCACGATGCCACCGCTAAAATAGATGGAACACATATTCTTATATGTAAGGCATCTGTTTTATACATACTGATACACACACACTCTCCAAATGTTTTCTCTATGACCATGTAAATTGCAGCTGGTTTTTGTTTCATAGGCTCTTAAAGTCAGTGAACAAATCTTTTTCAAGTGTCCATGAAGTGCCCTGATAGACAAGCCAGAGTCTCACCCTGCCTTCGGGGAACTCACGCCCGTTGGTAGAGGGACACTGGACTTGAAACAGCAAGCTTAGGGTGACACAGAAGGAAGGACAGGCCTACTAGAGACACTGGAAGTCTACAGGGGGGACGGGGTCTGCAATAAACATTTATTTCTTCTATAATTAGACTAAAATGAAACCATTTATATGTATTTTCAATGAACCCCAAGGGCCCCATAGCTAGTTAGAAACAACTGAAAGTAAACCTGGCTTCTATGCCTTTTTTTTTTTAATCTAACACCAATACCCTGGGTACAAAAACAGCCCCACTCTGGATAAAGGAGACAGATGTCCCCCTATCTATGCACCTCTGGTCAGACAGAAGAGCTCAACATCCATTTCACACACACACACACACACCATCCTGGGTGTCTGGGTGGACTAGGCACCTGTGCCTCTCCCCACTCCTCATCTCCAGAGAAGAGACCCTAACATTCATTCCCTGGTCTCATGGAGCTCTCGCTCTCTGCTACACAGGCCTCTAGTGTCTTTCAGCACACTCTGGCTCCCTCTGCCATCCAGGAGCCAGACATGGCCCAGGGAAGCACACCTCAACACCCAGAACCTCTCCCTCCACGCTGCTCCCTCCACGTCCTGAGAAGTGCTGACCTTGGAGCACACCTCCCCCAGCCCCCGCCCACCCCTGCCTTTGCCTTGAGGAAGGGGAAGGCTGGGTGTCATCTCCCCAGGCATGTAGGTTCCTGACCCTCAGCTCAAGCTGCTGTGACCATGGTGACCCCCACCCTGCTACACACACACACACACACACACACACACACACATACACACACACACACACACACACACAAAGCTGCTCAGACTCCACGGATCATGTTTTGTGCTGACTTCAGGCAATCAAGGGAGGAGGATACAGAGTTGTACTTTCCAAGTAGCTGGCAACCCTTAATCAATGTTAATTGGCTCTAATTAGCATATGTTAATTAATGATATTTACTACAAATTAAAGGTATGAGTGCTCCCAGAGGGTTTCCTGTTCATCCAATTAGTGCCAATTAGTTGCAATTAACACGTGTAAATGAGATTCCATTGAACCCAAAACAAACAGCACAGAATCTCTCAGATTCCCTCTTGGACCTTTTCAGGCAGCTCTGGGAGCCCAAGGGTAGGGGGCTGAAGCAGTGAGAGGAGAGAGAGAGAGCAAGACCCTGGGCTGGCCTCTTGGAGCAAGATGAATTCTCGGGGTTCCAGCCCCGGAGAAGGAAGAGTTCATTTGGGCAGAACAAGATCTGGGCCATAGCTGCCTGGCCCCAACAGCTCCTAGAGAGATCTCTCTAGAAAGGTGTTTGACCTTCACTGTCCTGAGGCCAGGGGCCATGCTTCAGGCACCTGTGTGCTCACCAAGGCTTACTCCCGTGTCTGGCACGTAGTAGGTGCTCAGTAAATGTGACTGACTGAACAGTTGGGTCCTTTGCGAGGCCTAACGTCTTGCGATAAATAAAACTAAACGCTGAATGGATTAGAGACACGTGCCATGGCCTCTTCTCAGTAAGATCTTCCCAAAGGGCCTGCCAAGGAGCAAAAATCATTTCCCGCTGTGAAATAATTTTACTATGATTTGTGTTGTGCTACAGAGATCTTATTTCACGGCTAATATTACCATTTCCTCGTTTTATTTCCTTTTGACTCTGCCACTCCTCTGACATGGTGGGCACTGGATAGAGACACGGTCAGAAAGGACCATGTTGACCAATAAATGATGGCCCCCAAACTCTCTGGATGACCCCACCCAGTGTCTTATGTTAACTGGGAGGTGAGCAGCTCCTTCATCCCTACCTCGCCTTCCTTACGCACACTCTCCACTTCGGTGCTTCCCAAAGTGGGCGAGACTGCCCCCCACTTGGGGGGAGGGCTGCAAAAGCAGATACCTACACTTTATCCTGGATCATGGGCTGTCATGCAAATGTCTTGTCAGTGAGGGTGGGGACAAGGCTACATAACCTTTTTTAAAATTATTATTCTGAAAAGACCGTGATAGGCCACAAAATTTGGGGGAACCTATGTGTTTAAAGTACTTATGGTGCACAGTATGCCAGGCAGTGTACCAAGGGCTGGGGAACAGGCTAGAGCAAACCACACACAAGTCCCTGCCCGCTCGGTGGACTGGCACCTTCCCAGGGAAGCTTCTGGTGGTTGTAGGGCCTGAGTCACTCCCGTTCCTATCTCCGTCCTGTCTCTCAGCAGCTGTGGGCAATTGTTCTGAGCCTCAGCTCGTTTACCTGTCAGGAGGGAAGGGTAGCATCGATCTTACAGTAACGGTTTCACTGTGGCTGTGACAGTGGGCTTTTAAACATATGGGAAAAACAATGGGAAGGACGGAGCAGGACCTGGCAGTGTTTCACAGGGCTGTTCCTACGGACTCTGAGTCGGAACTGACTCACAACGACACAGTAATGGAACAGGGAAGCTTGAGCCCCCTCTCTAGATCCAGTCTTTGTTTAGGGCAGGCTTTGGAGTGAAGCCACAGGCTGGGTGGGAGAGAGTGAGGTAAAATTCCAAAGATCAGGCCAAGGGCACCAGCAGAAGTCAACCTTCAATTGAATCCTCCTTCCAACAGCCATCTCAGCCAGCCCAGTCAGGCCTAGCCTGGGCAGCACATCCCCGTTTACAAAGCAGTTTCACCATCAGCCACGCAGCCAACCCCTGGGTGCACTGAGGAAGTAGGACAGGGAGGAAACTGGGGTTCAGAAAGGGAAAGTGCTTCCTGTATCACATAGCCTTGAGGCCAGAGCCCTCTGTTGCCCGCCCCCCTCTGCCCCAGCATGAGAGGTAAAAGTGAGTGGGGTCCTGAAAGGGTCACTCCAGCTTGCCAGGAGCTGAGCAATCCCACAGTGGACCTTTACCTGCCAGGCTCCAGGGCACCCCAGCTCAGGCAAGCCCCTGCCAGGCCCCAGGCCTCAGCACTGGCTGTTTTTGCATCCCCTCCCTGGCCATCAGCATCGGTCCCTCCAGCGCCTGTCACCCCAGATCATCCCAGTTCCCCTTCTATAAAGCAGGAGAGCCTGGCTGCATGGCCTCGAGTTCTTTCTGCCCAGACTCTCTCAGGCTTGGGATTTTGTGCAGGACTCGCCTCAGCAGTCCATACCCCAACATTCTCAGCTGAGGAGGAACGGAAGAAAACCTCCTCGCAATCCTCCCCCCCACCCCCCAAATGAGAGTCCCACTCAGCCCCTAGTCTTTTCCCCACTGCTTCCACCCCATCGGTCACCTCCACCTGACCTCCTCCCGGGCTGTGATGAGCCACCAGGTCTGGTCCCAAGAGATGAACCTTCAGAAGAAGGTCTCTCGCTTTGAGCATCTGCAGAGCCCATTTAGAACCAGTGGCAGGAATGGACCTGGACCCACTGAATCACAGAGTTCCACTGGCTTATCTTTGTGGAGGGAGTTTGCTGGGGCAGGCATATTTGCCCTGTGACCCCTGGGGCCTCAGTAGTTCTTCCCCAGAGCCTTACCCAGGTCTAGGAGGGCATATTGGGATGCAGGCCAGGAAGCGAGGAGGAAAGACCTTTCCAGTAAAAAGGTTAACCACCACTGTCTGCACCCTCAAAGTGCCAGGCACAGTGCTGGGCGTTTGTTTACTGCCTTGTTTCTACTTAATGATGTGTGTATTGGGAGGGGACCCACAGGGGAGTGACTCCATTTTTATCTCCTGGTGCCGTAGACATCTGCGGCTGGACCTGTCTGGCTTTGAGGACCCATGTCTAGCCGAATTGGCCATAGGACAGGGAGGAAACCGAGGTTCAGCCAGCGAAAGTGCTTCCGGTGTCAAAAGGTAGTAGTAAAAGGCGTAAAAACGACTGCTGGATGATGACAACATAGGTACAGATGTGTCTGGCACCGTGGACATATGTATGAATTGTCATACAAGCTGTAAGAGACCCGATAAAATAAAATTTAAATTTAAAAAAAGGGACTGCTGGGCACCCTCCCCCAGCAGATACACATGCACACACACGCACACATGCACACAAGCATGTGCGCACACGCACACGCACAGCTCATAGTACACACAGTGCACTCCTGGCAAGATGGTTGCTGGCTCAAGCATTCTGCACAGAGGACATAGCCAGGACCCGGGGGCTGCCGCTCAGAGCGCTGAGGGTAAGAAGCGCAAGGAGTTGGGGACATGGAGCAGGGTGACTTCTTGACTCTCAAGGACAAGCGCCATCCTCCAGAGCAGCAATCCGGCGCCGGGAAGCCCGGGGATGGTGGAAGGGACACGAGCCATGTGCCTGCTTTTGATCCCACTAATGCCTCTTGAGAAGTGATATCGCTCAAAAACCAAGTTCCTGAGATGAGACTAGCCTGGCCACTTTGGAGGGGACAGACTTCCGCTCCCGGAATGTAACAACAGAAAATAATTAAGGTCTAATAAGGTCAGTGTTCCACCTTAACACCTTTTCAGTTCCAGTTAAAACCTCTACTAATTTGCCAAGAAAAACCAGCCTCGCTTGGGTCTTATTATTTGAATCACGTCCTGTCTCTTAATTTAAACGAGAGACTCACATAAGATTTTTTTTTCCTTTTAAATTACAGTGCCGACTTTCTTCCAGTTGATTACGGTATATGACTCTCTGTTGGAAGGCCATTATTTTTTGCTATGATTTACAAAGCATTTAAAGTGAAATCAATGTAATAAATATTGAAGTATTGTAATAGATAATTCCATATATTTAACGGAAGGCACGGTACAGCGCTGGCTTGAGCAGCCAGGAGAGGGACACAGAAAGCATGGGGTGGAGGGTGACCTGATCGCCACTTGAAGGGGTGGGCTCCCTTTTTCTTGAGGACTCCTTTGGCCAGATTAACTGAGCATGCCCGAGCAATGCTGCCCTGCCTGTGTCCTCCAACGACCAGGGTGAGCATGGAAAAATTCGCCCACCCCAGCGAGCTAGAGAGGAGGAGGTCCCCCGTGGGCTGGAGGCCCTCAGAGCAGGCGTGAGGAGTCCTGTGAGTCAGGGCAGCATTGCAGAGGGAAAGTTCAGGGTGGCCAGTGGGTCAGGGACAGTCTTTCCTAGCCTCTTCTCTTTTCTTCCTCCTCCTTCCCTCCCCTCCTTCCCTCTCTTCCGTGCCTTCTCTGCTCTTCACCGTCTGTCTCCCTCCCCTGGCCCCCTTCCATTCCCCTCTCTCCCTCTCCAGGCTCAGCTGTCCCTGGACTTCTAGCTGCAGCCAGCAACTGTCAGCCTTGGAGCTGGCTGAGTGGGCGAAAGGGCAGATGCAGAGCTCAGTTCGGTACAAACAGCCCAGCCTCTAGAACCCAGTAAGCCCCCGGAGGAGGAGTTTGGTACCCCAGTGTCTTCCAACCCTCTCAGGTGTGTGAGAACGTGCTCAGCCCAGAGGCAGACACCCTCCCCCTGCAAGTCAAGAAGTAGGCCTGCTCCCCACCCTCCTGCCACCCCCCACAACCCCCTGCCAAGCACAGGCAGCCAGCCAGGCGTACAGCACCTCAGCCATCTCTCTGGACTCTGACTGGAACACGGAACAGGGGCCTCGATGCAGGAGCAAGGCTCCCCAGGCCTGCCTGAGGCTTGCCCACCCTCTCAGCTGCCTTCCTCTGGCCTGCTGCACCCCATAGAGGGCCAAGGAGCAGCTTCCTTTCTAATCACCTCATGACCCACCTCTGCCCAGGGAGCCCTGCCTTCCCTCATCCATGGAGTCACACACCTGGCCCCACCCAGGTGTGCTTTTCTCCCAGGTTCCTGGCTCAGTTCAGAAACTTGACGTGAAGGGGGCACCAGCTTATAGGTGGACACTGATGGCACACCTCCAGGGCAGGGATTGGCACGAGGTCTGTAGGATAGAGTGCTGTGGAGATCTTAAGAAAGGCTCGCGGACTTCACACTGCAGCTTGTAAAACAGCGTGGGTAACACACACACACACACACACACACACAGCAGATTCAGAGGATGAAGATGTACTGCCCTTTGCTTTCCCAGCCAAGCCTGAACCTAAACCCCAGTCCCTAGCACCGAACAGATTCTCCCATAAATCCCAGAGGGACAGTCAGTGGGAACGGGAGCAGAGAAAGAAGATTTACAGCAAACTTGCTTCCTGACACCTCTTTGGCCCATGTCATAAAATAACAATATCGCCTGATAAATCATACAGAGGCTCGGGGCACCTCCCCTTTGCCCTTGTAAGGTCTTTAGAGGGAATCAAGGGAGGTGGTCCGAGAGCCAGCTGGACTCTCCCTGACAACATCAGTTCTAGAGGGTTGGGGATCTCCGAGAAGAAATAGGGAGAGATGGAAAACATTAGCTGTCACCATCCAAGAGAGTGCCGTGGGAGACGGAGCACACGCTTAGAGTAAAACCTAACTTCAGTGTGTAACTGGGGGACTTGGCAAGTTACTTGACGTCTCTGGGCTGCAGTTCTCTTCTCTGCAAGCACGGCCCTATGCGCTCTGCCTTGTAGGTCCTGTGGGAAGATGTTTCCCGCATCCAGGAGACAAAGCACTGTGACCGCGTTTTCCGCAGATCCTCTTCAGGAGAGGCCAGACCGTCCCCTTCTCTGCGATTGGTGCAGTCCTCATGTGCAAGATTCCCGAGGCAGGCTCCCCATTTCCCCATGAGGTCACGGTGGGCAAGTTCTTCCCCGCTCCAGGCCTCAGTGTCCCCTCCTGTAAGATGCAAGGATTGAAAATACTTGGGCTTTCGGGTCATAACATCATGCAATCCCACAGTTAGGAACCACACCCAATGGGCCCTCAAACCGAAGAGCATTGAAACGGTCATCAAAGCTGCAGGTGGTGAGGCAGGTTGAGGCTGACGTGGGCACAGAGACCGAAGCAGAAGCTGTCACCATCCCGAGAAGGAACTAAGGGACTCCATCTGGCCATTGCTCGTGGCCTTGATCACTGTAATCCAGTGACTGCTCTGATTTCAGACGGACACAGTCTATTGACGTGATCTGTGGAGTCATTGCATTGAGTCAACCTCACCCAAAGGGAGGGCTGGAGACGTCTGCCAGCCTCCACCCTCACACCTCGAGAGACCTTCTTCTCAGCCGGTGCAGCCCCCTCCCTCGCCCATGCTTCCCACCCCCGCCCCTTCCCCCCTCCCAAGCTTTTTTATTGTTTAAGGGGGTCTAATATCTCCCTAGGAGTTTTCTCTCAGCCTCCTGGCTTCTCCCCCCTCCCTGCCCTTCTGCTTCCTTCCTTCCTTCCTTCCTTCCTTCCTTCCTTCCTTCCTTCCTTCCTTCCTTCCTTCCTTCCTGTCCCTCCTGCTCTTCCATCTTCTCCAGGTTCTCCGTTTCCCCCTCTCCTCCCTTCCCCAGCTCCTTGCCTACCCTGCCCCTATTTGTATTCCACCCCCTTTTCTTCTTCCTCTCCCCTCTGCCATTTCTTCCCTTTTCCTCCTCCTCCTGCTTCACCTCCTTCATTGTCTTCTCTCCTCTTTATCTCATTCAGGGGACCCAAGGTGGCAGTAGCTCAAGGAAGGGAGAGAGAAAGAGAGAGAGAGAAACAGAGAGATGGAGGACAAAGACAAAAACAGAATGATTGAGAAAGAAGAGACGAGAGAAGAGTGAGGGGGGCGGGGGGGGGGCTGCTCTGGCCAGGGCCCTCCAGCAGAGGAGGATCAGGAGTTCACCCGAAGGGCAGCTGTCAGAGGCTCAGTCGATGGATGAGTGAAAGTGGAGCAGTGGGGTGGGGGGAGGTGAGGGTGCTGGAGAGGGAGCTGTCTTGGGGTAAAAATGAAAAGAGCACAGGGGATGACATAATGGGACTGCTTACTAAGAAGCCCCACCCATGGCGCCCCCATCAGCCCCTCCCTCCGAGTGTGCAAATGCTTCTGTACCCTGGCCCCCACACACCCACACTCCGAAGGTCTCCCTCTGCAGATGCCCATTTGCTCTCCTGACCTGTGGGGCAAGACAGAGAGCAGGAAGACCCCATCCACCAGATTCCCAGGTCCCTGCCCCACCAAGTCCTCCCCATCTCCTACTGAGGGGCAGCAGGGATGGGCCCCAGGACAACGGCTCCCAGGATGATGTCTACACAGATTAGCGCCCCAAAGCTGGCAGGCCTATTAGGAGGCCTTTGTGGGAGAAGGGGCCAGAGGAGGAGAAGGGGATTTTCCATTCTCCCAGCAACTGGATTACACAGTTAGGGGATCAGGGAAGACCGGGATACTTAAGCTGCCTCTTCAAGGCCCAGCCTCTGCATGGGCTCTTAGCCTCTCCTGTTTGCAGCCAGGTTCAGAGAGAGCCTTCCCTTGGCTGCTGGTGAAAGGTGCTTTTGTAAAGTGCATCAGATTTGGCAGGGAACTGAGTCTCACCTCTCCCCTTCCCTTAGAACCGATACCTCCTGGGCTTTTAAAGGGACTTAGCTGCCACCATCTTTATCAACGTCCACCTTCCACCAAGATCCCCTAGGCTCAGAGAAGGGGCCAAAAGGAAAAGTTTGGCGCAGATAGGTGCGGTGACTTGCTCTGGGTCACACAGCAAGTGAAGGGCAGCTGATGCTTTGCTGACTGAGGCTGCATTTCTGGGAGGGTGCTCTCTGTGGGATGAGCCTGGCTGGCGGCTGTGCAGATCTTCTTCTCTAGGAGGAGGTTTGCTCCTGAGTTTCCCAGCCCAGCATGCGCTTTAGCGGAGGACAACTCTGCTCCCCCTGGTTTCCCAGACCACAGGCTGCAGTAATGAAGGGGAAGGGTGGTGGAAAGGAGATTAGATTTAAGGA
The DNA here is from genome assembly GCF_050624435.1 of Tenrec ecaudatus. NCBI lineage: Eukaryota > Metazoa > Chordata > Mammalia > Afrosoricida > Tenrecidae > Tenrec > Tenrec ecaudatus. Next base: position 120,199,997 of record NC_134539.1, on the reverse strand, counting down.
ACCCAAATGCTGCAGGTTTACACCGTCAACCCCTTGTGTGCCATAGGGTTTCCCAGGCTTCATGGAAGCAGACTGTCAGATCTCTCTCCTGAGGTCCGTAGGGAGATTTGAGCTGCTGGCCTCTGGTTAGCAGCCACGCACTTAAACGACTGAGTCACCAGGGCCAGTGTCTTCAGGCCTAGAGCCAGCCTTAAATCCATGTGGCTGTGTGTCCTCGCCCTCTCTGAGCCTGTCTTCTTATGTGCAAAATGAGAGAGGAGCGGGGAGGGCTGCTCTTTCAGGGCTATTTCAAAGGTTAAAGAAGTTTAGACTCTGCAAGAACATCAAGCCCAGCATCTGGCATGTACTAGCTGCTCAATAAGACACATAGGAGCAGAGCTGAAGAGAATTTTATTTCAATTACCAAGGAGTTATGCCCATTCCCCTAAAGAGAACAGGGCTTGGCTCTACCACTCCACCAGACAACTGGTTCTTCCCACCAGGAGGGCAAATCCATCATGCTCAGCAGCTATTGGCCTCTTTCACCTGGGGTAAGGTTATTGGGGGGTCATGCCCCCACACCCTGTGTCCACTTTCCAGGAAAAGATCCTACACAAGGAGTTCAATACACCACCACCCCCAACCTCCACCCAGGGTAGCCCCTAGAGGCCTTTTGCTGACAAAAGTGCTCATCTCTGACCTTCCTGATGGCCTATGTCCCTTCCAGCCAGAAAATGTTATGATCCTGTGACCCCTAAAAGCCCTCCTCAGCTAATGGTTTTATGATCTTCCCTATGGAATCTTCTCCCTGCCCCCCAGCCCCCTTTCAGTAGGCCCTCGTCAAAATAAACAACATTTATGACCAGAGCAGGATTCAAGGTCCGCATTGCAAACAAATGCAGAGCCCTTTGAAGGTGCCTGGGGAATCCATCACTTCCTAGGGTGTGATGGGCCCCAGGCCTGAGAGGAGGTGGGCTCTGAACAGAGGCTTAGCCTTGGGAAGCTGGGCTCTGGCCTCTGGATTTGGAATCTGAGGACCATGCATCACCCCAGGTTCCCTCCCCAGCCCTGACCCTCCATCCCTGCAGAGGGCCTGGGCCTGGCCTGAAATACCCTCTGTAGTCAGCACCCTTCCCTGCCCTGGGTACAGGCCTCTTTGGGGACCAAGATTTGACTCAGTGTGTCAACAGGGGAGAAAGAGATAAGACAAAAGGGAGGAGGGGGGTGCAAAATGAACAGACAGTAAACAACCCAAGTCAGGGGTTTGAATCTAACGTTCTAAACCCACCAAAAAAGTCTCAGTCGGTCAGTAGCTCCAGCGCACCTGGCCAGTGGAGTAACCGCAGAGGAAAGCAAACAGGGCCACTAGCCCACAGGAGCAAAGGACCCACAGAAGGAGAGAGTGGGTGCCTCTGCTCTGAGTTTCCATGGCCTTAGCCAGCCATAAGGCCGAGGGGAAAGTGGAAGCTGACTCCCCCACCCCAAATGAACACCTCTTCCTCTAGCCCACCCAGGTGAAAGGCAGAGGCCCTCCTGGAAGAAATGGTCCCACAGGCTACAGGCCAGCTTGTCTCAGCTCTGCCTTCAGTGGGAAGCAGACGCCTCCGTCCTCGGCTAGGTGAGGCCCAAGCCGATTTGTTTTCAAGGGGGACTGCTTGGGCCTGGGGATCTGTTGTCTGCAGAATATTAATGTGGGATTCCCCAAGGCCCGGGTCTGTGAGCAGCTTTCTAGGACACAGCTCTGTGCTTCCTGCTACCACTGCACCAGCCTCCAGAACTGGGGCAGGGGCCTAGGGGGTGGGGGTGGGGTGGGAGGTGTTGGTGTTCGCCAGCTCAGAGCTGGGGGTGGCAGGGAAACTTTCCTCAGAGGCCTGGCCCCTATCACTTAGCCTGCTAAAAATATTCCACTAGCCAACAGGTTGGGTAAAGAGCTAGACAGGAGATGGGTGTGAGCTGCCAAGGTATGTATTGTAAGTTATACCATCTGCGCCGATTGCACATACGGTAATTACTGTTTGACCAATAAGAGTCAGAGAGATGGGAGATTGGGAAAAGAATAAAGGTACAGAATGGGAGCTGGAAATTCGGGGAAGAGTATTTCAGGGATACGGATCATTTGCTCAAAATCTTCCTCAAGTGAAAAAGGATTCTTCTGGTGGCATTTTCTGATCATAGAAAGGAATTCAGAATTTTCTGTAGCGTCCTGGTGCCGGCATTCAAACTCACTGCCACCTAGTCAATTCCAACTCCTAGTGACCCCACAGGACAGGATAGAACTGCCTCGGGGAGTTTCTGAGACTGGAATGCTTCACAGGAGTAGAATTCCTCCTCTTTTTTTGTTTTTAATCATTCTATTGGGGGCTCATACAACTCATTTTTTTTAAACGTTTTATTAGGGGCTCATACAACTCTTATCACAATCCATACATATACATACATCAATTGTATAAAGCACATCTGTACATTCTTTGCCCTAATCATTTTCTTTTCTTTTTTTACATTTTATTAGGGACTCATACAACTCTTATCACAATCCATACATGCATCAATTGTATAAAGCACATTTGTACATTCGTTACCCTCAGCATTCTCAAAACATTTGCTCTCCACGTAAGCCCCTGACATCAGCTCCTCATTTTTCCTCCTTCCTCCCCACTCCCCCTTCCCTCATAAACCCTTGGTAATTTATAAGTTATTATTTTGTCATATCTTACTCTGTCTGACGTCTGCCTTCGCCCACTGTTCTGTTTTCCGTCCCCCAGGGAGGAGGTTATATGTAGATCCTTATAATCTGTTCCCCCTCTCTACTCCACCCTCCCGGTATCGCCACTCTCAGCACTGGTCCTGAAGGGATCATCTGCCCTGCATTCCCTGTGTTTCCAGTTCCTATCTATACCAGTGTACATCCTCTGGACTAGCCAGATTTGTAAGGTAGAATTGGGATCATGATAGTGGAGGGGGGGAGCATTCAGGAACTAGAGGAAAGTTGTATGGTTCATTGTTGCTACACTGCACCCTGACTGGCTATCTCCTCCCTGCAATGAATTCCTCCTCTTTGTAACAAGTCCTGCTTGAGGTTTTGAGCTGCTGACTTTGTAGCAACCTTGTGTAAGCACCAGGCCACCAGGCCTCTCTGTACACAGTACTTTGCATATTAAAGATCCTCCAAACCATAGACTTGTCCTGCTAGAAGGGCCTTGGAGGTCATCTAGGGCTGTGGTTCTTCACCTTGGTTAAACAGAAAATCACCTGGGAGCTTTTTAGAGTAAATAAATAAATAATCAGAGGTTGTGACCCCTCCTCCAGAGATAGGTCCAGGGCAGAGCACAGGTGTGTGTGTACACATACACATACCTATGTATATGTAGGAATATATATATTGGTATGTTATCTATATATACAACAATTTTGTTTAACAGATGTGGAGACTGAGGCACAGAATGGCAGGCCTAGGCTCACAAAGCTAACCCCCAAAGCAGAACCAGGACCAGAGAAAATAGTCCGATATCCTGGCCTTTCTAATATGACTAAATCAAAAATTGATTCATTTCTAGAGGTCTCTGTGTCTGCAGACACCAGCTCCTACCCCTATCCCACCCCCTTCCCTACGTCCTCATATCTCTTAATCAGAGGCCAGGCAGGCTGGCATCCTTGCCCCACCTCTCCACTCCATCATCCCCATAGCTCCTACAGTATTGTTACATAGTTCCCGATTCAAAAACCAAGAGTAGCAAAGTCGCTGTTGCTCCTTGGCTAGATGGACCATAAGAGTTAATGTCATGTCAGAGGGCCCCAACCCAGGTGTGTGTGTGAGTGTGTGTAAATGTACACCAGTGCACACTTATGTGAGAACCCATGTAGAGGGTTCTCCTACACATGGACACATATACTTCTGGAACCATCAGCACTTGGCCATGAGAGTTTTTACATGTGTACGTGTAAACAGCAAGTGTGGGATGGCATGCATGCTCAAGTCAGCATCAATCTCTGCAGGAATGTAGATAACTGTGTGAGAAACAATGTATAAGTGTCTCAGGAGTCTACAATAGTGTCTGTGGTGTGTACCGGTAGACGTGTTTGTGATTGCGTGCAAGTGCGTATCTCTGAATCTATATTGACATAAGACTGGTAAAGGCGTGGATGTGAAAATACATCCCTGGCTGCCTATACTTGTGAATGAGTGTGACTGGGCATCTGTATGTGCAAGGGCAAAGTGCAAGCTTATGTCGAGAGAGAAAGGATTTCTGCCGTTTCCATTGCATTTCTCCTAAGTAATCATAGGAAATATTTGTGTCGGAAGGCAGTATCTTTCATGCCTAAATATATCTCGGCATATAGAAATGATGGTGTGCAGCCTGAGATGCTACACATTAACATTGTTTATCATTGATGGAATGAAATAACCCATGCAAGGCCCTGGTAGCATTTCTCACAATTTTATTTAACAGTCTCGGCCGAGCAGCCTTTGGCAAGCAAGCAGATGTACACACACACTGTAGATTACTGCAACGAATGCCCAGCTTGTAGGTCATCATATACAGCATATACATGATATACAGTATAACAGAGGCATGTCATCTCAAAATCCCAAGTGTCCCCATCTTTCTTTGGGCTCACCTTAGGTCCCTTCCTTCCCCAAATCTGATTAAAAGCCATCTCTTCACACTTCCCTAGGAGTTCTCTGCATTTGTGGGGAAAAGAGATAAAGTGGAAGGTGAGGATTTGGGGTGGGGGGGAGAGATAACACTCTAAGACCTGGTTGCTGGAATGTTTTCCACTCCTCCCTGTTCTTTCAGGGGCAGGCGGGAGTCCCCAGCAGGAGTTGAAGCCAGGAGACTCCAGGAAGCCTTTTGTAGGTTAGTCATTCAGAATACATGAAAAGTACATTGTACTTGCCAAATTAGGAGTGAACCCTAACTCATAGAAATGGTTCCCTGTTTGTCATCTTTAAGGGAACGGTAAAGACTCACTTGAATCCCAGTGAGAACCACCTTGCACAGAGTAACAGGCCTCAGGGAATAAAACAGAAACCAGAGAGCTGGGGCAGTTGGGGCTTCATCTGAAAGGCCAAAACAAGAAAAGGGGAGCAAAGATGGTGGAGCCACAAATGAGGGTCAGCCAAACTAAAAAAGGCTCTCTTGCCAGTCACTGGACAGTGAGAAGACATTATGTATTCCACAAAAATAAGGAATTAAATGGTCTTTCCAATTTTTGCCAATCCCCCCCCAAAACAAACAAACAAACAAACAAACACTTCAGTGCTATTGAGTCCATGCCAACTCCCAGTGACCCTATAGGACAGGGTAGAACATTCCCCATGGGTCTCTGAGACTGCCACTATTACAGGGAGTAGAAAGCCCCGTCTTTCTCCCTCAGGGTGGTGGTTCTCAAACAGCTGACCTACAAGATAGCATAACAACCTGTAACCCTAGGCCGCCAGGCCTCCTACATTTTTGCCCAAGATTCCTTCATCTCCCAAGTGGCAGGGCCCACATCCCAGTTGCAACCCCAAAGCCCTGCTCTCTGCATTCTATTGCCTACCACCCTGATCATCGGGTGGTCCTCAGAGTACCAAGACGGGAGGAGGCGAGGAACACTTCCATCCGCTTGCTGTCCTGTGCTTCTCTGTGCCCTCAGTGTCTCTGGTGAACTTTTCTCCTCCCCAGACCCTCCCAGCCGGCGGCCCATAAAGCCTGGCTAAGTCCAATGTAAACAGTAACACCTCCCCAAATCTTCTGCCACCAGTCACAAAGCATCACCAGAATGATCTTCCCTGGACAGTCCCAGGGCCCTCCCCCACCATTTCAGCTGCTAGAGGGGCCACCAGGGCCACCAGCTGACTGCCCCCACCAGAAAGTATAATCTTCACACCAACAGAAGTCCGGAAGTCCGCTCTCCTCTGGAGCCTGGTGCTGTGGGCTGTCTCCTGGGTGAATACAGGAGGGAGGGGAAGAGTTTCCTAGTGTTTGGATTACAAGGAAGAATGTTGAAAAGACACACACATGTGCACGCACACACACGCAGGCCCGCACAGACTCACGCCCTGACGATGCAGACAAAGCACGAATCATGTCCGTGGCGGAACAGTTTAGCGTTCAGTAATATTCTCAGAGGCCCAAGGTTTTCAGCCAAATCCCAGGTCTGTGCACAAGGACACTGCATAAATCCTTCCCCTTATGAAAGGCCTGTCTGCGCAGATGGGACCACTCTTAAGTAAACTGGGGCACCCTCCTCCATCCATCTCAGGCGGAGTGGCAGGGGCTGGCCCTACCAGCCTGGAACCGGCTGCTGTGAATTTGGGGCGAATAATGTTCATGTCCCCAATTGATCTCTCTGCCACAGGAGGTGTCCATTTGACCACAACCCAAATTCCGCTCCCCTCCTCTCCACTCGCCTCCCCCAAGGGGAGCTGGGCTTGTAAAGTCAGATCGCAGGAGTCTGCTGCCGAAATGGTGGTGGGGAGTCAAACCGGAGCTGCTGAGAGGTGGCTAGTGTGAAGAGATGTCATTTCTTTCCATGCATTGTTGGGTGGGGTGGGGGGAATCCCTCTAGCAACTCCACTTTCTGACAATCTGCCTCATGAACATTTATTCCACAAAAGATTGGGCTGTTGAAAAAAAAAAAGACCAGATAATTAAGCACTCAGCAGAGGTAGATGGCATTGTAAGGCTGCTTCCATCCTGACCCATGGGGTTCTCCCACCACCACCACCGGCCACCCGTAGAATGGTAAGGAGGCATCCAGCCCCTGCTCCTCTCCTCAGGTGTGTCAGGAAGCCACAAGACAGGTGGGTGGAGGGACAGGCAGACCTGGGCACCCCAGGTGCTCCCCAGGAAACGCATAGACTGTGAAATTACACCAAGGCTGGACAACTTACCAGCGCATGCACGGGAACCCTTGGGGTAGTGAAATCATTAACTTGCTAATCAGCTACACCTTGCCTGCTCCTTCTTTCCTGGAGAAAAACAAAACAAACCATTGCAAATCGCTTTCACATCAGGTTCCTATGTCAGTCACTTGGTGACAAATTATGCTTTTGAAGAAATAGACTGTCTGCCTCCCCATACACTGAAATGGGTCAGTTAGGCCCCTGACTTTTTCCAGTCTTTCCCCACCAGGATTCAGGAGATCCCAAACAGACACACTGTTCTGGAGAGACAAGTTCTCATCCCCCAATTCCTGCCCTCTTTTGCCTGCTTGTTGGTGCTAAACTGCCAAGATCCACGTGGAGAAAAGAGGATTGATTAGAATCGTAATCATAAATCCCTGGCATCCACACGACTTTACCGTTTACAGAGTGTGTTCACACACTATCTGTCTCGGTCTGAAGCGAGTGGAGCCAGAAGGGAGCTTAGCAACCATTTAGTCCAATACCCTGCTGTAACAGATGAGGAAACTGAGGCCCAGAGGCCTTTCCCACAGGCCACAGCAAAAGCATGGCGTATCCAGACCCGAGCTCTCCTAGTCTAGGGGTTCTGGGGTGCCTCACAGCCTCTGCGAAGAGGAAACAAACACAGCCTTTATTTGGTTCCACAGTGGATAGAAAACAAGAAATCAGAATCAGGGGGTGGTTGGGAGGGGAGACCATTAGTCTAAGTCCCAAACACGTAGCATGTTAATTAACAAACTCTCCCCACCCCCCACATACACGCTGTCTCTTTGTCCCCTCCCCACCCACCCCCACCCCTCCCTCCAGTTTCAAGTAGGAGCCTGGTGCACTTTGGGATCTAATGTTTAATTCACCTCCAGGTCCCTGGGGGCTTTTCCTGGATTCCAATCTGGCACCTACACTCCAGGACTCGCTGGGAGCTGGGCTCATGTGTGCATACGTGTGTCCACTCAAGACCCAGGATTTAGCGGTGGAAAAACAGGCATCTTGATTCTTTCACAGATCAGATGATTTGCAAATTAATAGCTCTTTCCTCCCCAACCACCCCCCTCCTACCCTCCAGGCTCTAAGGAGGTTAAAAAACGATTTCCAGTGAAAGCAAAAAGGCAGCAAAGAATAAAATGGGGGAAAGAGGGGGAGTCACATAGGGCTCTGTCTGGAAGATGGTTCCCAGTGGCTGACTGGCACCTGTGTGTTGGTACTTGGGGTTCCGAGCTTGCATAGGGCCAGGGTGCCCACTCTGCCCAAGCCTGTTGAAAGGTAAGCTATTCCTCTGTGTGTTCCTTTATTAGTAAGCCCAACTCTTTTCCCTCTGAAACGCCTTCTTCTCCCTGTTGAACTGACCATGCTGCTGGATTTATGAAGAGAGATGTTTTAGCAGAAATCCCCCAGAGTGTCCCATCAGCCCTAAATCCCAGGCCCGCTCACCCCCCTAAGGCCCCATGACACACAGCATGCCAACACGGCTTCCTCTTGCCTATGCATTAGCCATCCATTGTGGCAACCTGACATCTCTCACACATAAAACCGTAAGAGAAATAAAATATCTGTCTCTTGGCGAAAATAAAGCTTTGCCTCCCTCCTGATGTATAGGATATAAAATAAAGCCGCGGCTCCAATAGAGGCTTTTCCTTATGCCGGAGTTGCCTTTGCACACACGGAGACAATGAAGACTGATGGTTTGGGACGAGGCCCAACCTCCTGGGGCCACATTCACCCTCTTTTATTATAGTCTCTCCCCCACGGCCCCCCTCCCTGCCTTTTCCTTTCTTCTTTACTTTCTGTCCTTTCTGCTTTGGGTTTGCCTTTTCTATGCCCTTCTCGTTCTTTCCTCTGGAACTTTATTTCTCTCTCCTCACTTTCTTTCCACAGCTAGAGTGAGACCGAGACAGGAGCCAAGTTTCTCACCTTCTCAAACAGGGCTGCCATTGCTCCTGTCCTCCCTCCCCTTCAGGTCCTCAGTTCTCTCTGGAGCTAACTCTGCAGTGGCTGCTTGGGGAGTTGCTATGGTCAGATGTACAAACGCTCCCAAGGGGCATTAAGGCTACGTTGAGTGGAGGGGCCTGGAATGTAGTTTAGTTTTTTAGGTTTTTTTTGGGGGGGGGTTGCTTTTCGGGTTTGTTTTCTGGTTTTGTGGGGGAACTGCCTTTCTTCCTCCTTCCTCTCTGTGGACCTGGTGGTGTCTGAATTTCAGAGTTTATTTATTTAGTCTCGGAGGGGGCCAACGGGGGGGGGGGGGAAACTGACATCTCATGGAGGTGAGAGTTGCCATGCAGTTCCCAGATCCAAACCCAAACCTCAACCAGAAGGTGGGCCTGGGGTCCTGTGATGGGGTGAATGTGTTTGCATGAGGTAAGGATATGAATTTGAAGGGCCCAAGGATGGGATGGTATGGATTTTTAATTGTGTACTCTGCCCCCCACCACCCCCTAAAATGAGTTGTAAATCCTAACCTTTATGCATATGGTTATAATCCCATTTAAGAATATGTTGTCTTTGTTATGTTAATGAAGCAAGATTAGGATAGAATGTGCCTCAAATCAATCTTTAAGATATAAAAGAGATCAAACATGCATTGAAGAGATGAGGAAAGACACAAGCCAAGTCATGAAGACTGCCCAGGAGCAGAGGCTGAAAACACCAGGACCTTCCTCCAGCGTCAATGGAGAGAGCAAGCCTTCCCCTAGGGCTGGCATTCTGAACTGGGACTTCCAGCCCGTGAAACGTGTGTTCGAGCCCTCCACTTGCGGTATTTCTGTTACAGCAGCAGGAGATCACTAAGACAGGCCCTGTTGGGTCAACTCAGCTACTTCCAGTCCAATCTAATACCTTCTCCCCTGAGAACTGTGTGCTGAGGGGAGCAGAACGCCCACCCAGAGAGACCAGAACTGTTCCCGGTCCCCCAGTCACACCTGGCAATGGTCATTCACCTCTACACACACACACACACACACACACACACACACACTTCCCTATGGTGTGCCCATGGGATCTACCTTTTTTATTCTCTGTCCCCAGGAAGTCCCCTGTTGCCAAGTCTCCAGTACTGTATACTGAGCCACCCAGCCCCTCCACCCCAGTAACTATGTCTCTAGAAACCCCTGTACACCTCTCTCCCCAATCCACTGTCCTACAAAGTTATTTCCTAACTCATTCAAAACTTAAGCTACGTCAGGGACTGCTGAGCAGTCCCCAACCTTGGGGAGAGCAAATAGTGACTAAAAGAAGGGGTGCTCCACCTGGATCCTGGGGGAGGGAAGGGAAGGCCAGAGGGAGGAAACACCCAGCAGGGCAGCAGTGGATGAGCTTCAGTCTGCGCTGGCTCCCCTGGGACTGTGGGACTAGGGGGATGAGAGAGAGCTGATCTGGATTCGAAGGAGCCCCTGATCACCCTAATCTGAGATCTTTATTAATGTTGGACCCACACAGCCCCAGGCAACAGCATCTACTGAATTCTGCCCCAAAAAGAAGGGTGGGAGGAGGAGGGCGAGAGCTGCCAAGTCCAGCTAGAATTCAATCCCAGCCCTAAAGGGGGTTCACCTTCTTTCGCCCTGTTTTCTTCCCTTTTGATGTCTCCTCAGATAGCAGCAGTGACCACCAGCAGTGGGTAAAAGCAGAGAGTCAATTAGCAAGAGGATTAATTACTCGGAGGCACGAGCCCCGTTTGTCTTCCTTCCCGGGTGTGAGTGTGTGCTCAGACAGAGGAACACGGGCACACACCCAAACACACATTGTTGTCACGCCGTCTTAGACGTTTTATTTATTTGTTGGATTTCTGCCCAGAGCCGCTCACACGCCTTTCCACGGGCGCTGATCTCCCCCGCAAACACGCTGCCTCCTCTCCTCTCCTCCCGCCCGCCCGCCTGTCACCCGCGCGCGCACACCCGGAGTCCCGCCCGCCGGTGGTCCTTGCACTCCGCGCCTCTCCCTGCCGCCTTTCTGTCGCGGGTGTTTTTCTGAGTCCCTTCCCTACTTCCACTTCTCCATGCCTTTTGCCCACCCCACCTACCCTCTGGCTGTGCCCGCCTAGTTTCAGCCACCCAGTTCTTGCGCCCTTCTCACTCCCCATCTCCCTCCAGTCCACCCGATACCCATTCTGCTCCCCACTCCCCAGACTTGCATCTCCTCCCCTGACCTCAGATGCCCAGGGCCCTATCCAGTCCCCGTGGGAAACCAGCGTTGTTTTCCCAGGCCAGGCGCACACCGTGATGCGGCTGAGTGGGCCTCACCATCTCCCCTTGCCCCGCCCAGACCACCCCTAGAAAAAACGTGGCCGTGGGCACAGTACATGATGGAGCTAGGTGATTAACCGCCCCCCCAAACTTGTCACTTAATGTAGCGCACTGAGTGCGGGGTCAGCCTCTAACGTGGGTATCTGTCCTGGAAAATACTGCTAACGCCCGCCAGCGAGCCAGGGTGGGCTCCCGGGAGCGGGACCGAAACTGAAAAGCCCCCCAGGTCCCCGAGCGCGAGAATGGGATCTGGAGACCAAGGCCAAAGCCAAAGAGAGTGTGCTAGAGGGGACAGAGGGGAGGAGAGGACTAGAGGTCTCGCCGGTCAGATCTGGGGGACGTGGACTTCAGCAGCAAATTGCCGCATCGGTTAGCCACTCCTGGAGTGTGTTGGGGGGTCTGTGTGTCTTGCTCCTCCTTGCTGTAGCCTGGCCGAGCAGTGCTGGGGTGCACCCTATGGCTGAGGCCGGTGAGTGCGGCCTTTGAGCCCCTGTGCCTTCTGGGGCGGTATCGCTGTCCTTTCCTGGGGGCTGTGAACTGGGCCAGAGGCAGGCCCCGCTGCAGCTCGTACCCCTGGGCGGCGGGTGGGGAGGGAAAAGCAGTGGGCCCGGGAGGCCGCAGCGACCAGACTCTCCAAGGCGACAGGCAGTGACCGGACCGGCTGAGTCCTTGGGCCGTTCTACCCCTGGGGATGTAGGGACAGAGTGGAGGTGGGACTGGAGGGCCGGCAGGCGGCAGGAAGAGGCTAGCGCGGAAGGGGGTGCCTTTTGCCCCCCAAAACTGCAGGACGTCTTGGATGGCTGGCCTGAGCCTCCCCATTCCGCGTGCCCGCATATGGTCCCTAGTCGGGGTGGAGGGGCCTTTGGGCCGCTGTCCAGAGCAGAACATGGCTCCCCTGACCCCATCCCTTGATTGAGAAAGCCTGCTGTGGGGCGGGGTGTCGGGGAAGTCTGGGCCTTGCCGTAAACGCCCGGAGTCGTGGTGCGGGCAGCGGTCCGAGAGGCGTGGCGGTCGTTGGCTGGGCAGCTCTCGGGCACTTTTAACACCAGGAACGCGTGGCAGTGAGGGCGAGCGGAGGCTGGTGCTCTTCGCTGCGCGGACACGGGTGTAAATGCGAGCCAAGCGACATTCGAGGCAGTGAATTTTTTCCCTCTCTCAGTCTCTGAGACTGGTACGTTTTAAAATAAAAGTTCGCCGAAAACGAAAGACGAGACTCGAGCGTGTTGTCAAAGTGGAGGCCTGAAAGCTGGACGTTTAGCCCTGGGTCAGAAGCCACCATGACTCCAGCTGTAGCGCCAAGGGTTGCTACCCTAGACCGGTTTCCCGCGCCATCTGGACAAGGCGACCAGCAGAGTTCCAATGCCCTAGAGCTTGCACCCTGTCCTGGTCCCCAACAACCCACCACACTGGGCTACCCTCACATCCAGGCTGCGAAGTCTCGGCCCCTCCAAACGGAACGAGCAGCTTCCACCAGCCCACCTGGGAGGGGCCTGCGGTCAGGTCCAGCTGTCGCCCCCTCCGAGGAGCGGCCTCTCTGTTTTGCATGAGAAGGAGCCCAGCTGGGGCGGGGGCGGGGGCTGGGGCGAGGGCGGGCCACCTGGGGGCGGTTGGGTCGAGGGAGCCAGCGCCTAGAACCCCGGGCAGCTGGGGCTGCGGGCATGGGGTCCGTTAGATGGCATCAGCCGCTCCAAGACAACCTCACCCAGCAGCGGCCTGCGGAGCTGGCGGGACCCGGAGGGTGAGCGAGGGTCCCACCCCAGACAGCGCTTAGCTCTTCGGGGTGTCCAAGTCCAGGTACCAGTTGGCTCGCCGGTAGAAGCGGCTGGTTCGCAAAAGCTTCCTGTCGCCAAGTCTAAGCCCAGCGAATGGGTTGCACACACCCCACCCCGTGTCACTCCTGTCCGGCATCCGCGCCTGGGGGAACCCCGCAGAGGGTGGGGATGGGGAGGCGGAGAGGGCGGCCCTTGGCCCCGCACCCAGACGTCTGGGCGGGGCCCAGAGCATAGCAAGCCACCCGAGGGCCTCCGCTCGGATTTCCAGTGACAAGGTGCTAGGACGGCCTGGGGGGAACTGCTGCGAGCGTCTGGGTAGCAGTGCGACGCTGGCGGAGGCTTGGTGGCAGGAGAGGGGCATAGGCAAGGGCCCTGGAACCCCGGAATTCCACGGCGCACCAGCGAATTCCCTGGAATGGTGTCCTCGTTCGTCCGAAGAGGGTATCGCATTTTGCTGAGACCCGGAGTCCCAGGGTCTAGACAACTGAGGTTGGGGCATTTCCCCTCATTTAGCCAGGGCCCTGGGGGGTGGCCGAACCTCGCGCCGCGAGTGGCGTGGAGGGGTCGCGGCCAACATACCTTTCTTGGGCGCCCACGTGGATCCCTTTCCACATTTGGGCCGAATGCGCCATGTGGGAGCCGCGCCCCCACCCCACCAAAAACAGCCAGAGAGCAAAAAGCAGGACCACCCAGTCCAGTTACTTTTAGACCCCACCTGAGCGAAAGCCGCCTTCAGCCGGAGACGTGGCCCCTCAAACGGACTTCGGGGTTTGGCCCGCCTGTGCACGGTATTAGACACACTCTTCGAAGCTATCGTGACCAGGACACCTAGGCCTGGGAAAGTCCTACCCCCTGGGCAATCCTCCTGGGTGTGTATCCCGAGCAAAATTCCAGAGGTTCGCGCCACCCCACCGCCCCCGTCCCGAGGAGACCTTAAAAGGAGGAGCTTGGGGTGGTCTGTGGGCGCTGGTGCCAGCCTGGGCCCTGGCAAGCGGAGGACGGGGTGTCTGTCCATCGCCCGGGCGCCACACTTTCACCCGCAACTTCTCCCGGCGCCCCGGCGACCTCACCGCCTTTTCCCGCCCCCTCCCGTCAGCACCCCCCGCCGGTTTCCCTCCTGGTCTTTTGTTTGTGTTTGTAAAAGGTGTCTCCAGATCACAGTTTTCTCACAGCTTCACGCTTAGGTCGCAACTCCGCGCCCGAGGGGCTCCCCCCCCCCAACTCCTTCCCCTCCCCGCGCAGCACCTCCGGTCCCCGCCCCCACCGGGAAACCGCCGGAATCAACGCTCCGCGAGCGCGCCGCGGGGGACAGACACCCAGGTCCCCTAGAGACCCGGACCCTGTGGACTTTGGATGGATTGGGGGAAGGGAAGGAGGGACAGGCGAGAGGGGGGAGGGACCTTCCGCGGGCAAGCGCCCTGCCCTCAAAGACAGCCGCGCGCTGGGTCGCGGCAAACTTCCAGAAGGGGAAGGAAAGAAAGAAAAAACTAGCAGCCTTGGACTGGCAAAGCCGAGCCTTGCGCCTGGGCCGCCCTGGCTCTCAAACCCACGGGCACCCCAACCCGCGTCAAGGCTCGATCTCGAGTGACACCTCCGCCCCCCACGTCGCCGGGCGACCAGCAGCCCCCGCCCGACCTCGGTCCCTCCCTCGAAGCCACCGCCCTACCGGAGCCAGGGGGGAGCCGGGCACCTCGCCGCCCGCGCAGCGCCGGGCCGCGGGTGCCGCCGCCGCTGATCCTCGAAACGCGGTCTCCCCGCAATCTCCCGGGCCGGGGGGGATGCAGAATGGTTTACAGAGGGACCGCGAGCCGCTGATTGGTCGCCAGCCGCCGTGACGTCGGCGGGCGCTGCATTAAGGCGAGGGGGCTTCCAGAGCTCAGCCAACAGCCCAGAGCAGTGACCGAGCCGCCAGAGCGGGGGAGAGTCGCGCCGGGGCGGAGGACGCGGCCGGGAGATCGGGGACCGAGGGACGCGCGTCCGGGGAGAGGCCACAGCGAGCCGCGGCCCGGCCGGCGACCGCTTCGGCCCGCGCTGAGCCGCTCACGCCGCCGGCCTACTACTGCGGCCGCGGCGTCGGGACCTTTTGGCAAAGCTCTCCAAGCCGCCCCCTCCCCCTGACTCCTCCCGCTACAAAAGAGGGAGACAAAAAAGGCGGGGGGAAGCAGGCTAGCAAGAAAACCCCGATTTGCCACGACAACGACCCAAGAGGGGGGCACAGGGGAGAAAAAAAGAAAGTCGTGCGACTGTGGGGCTGGACGCAGGCCGCCGGCGCGCGGGCCGAGCGATGCGGGGCTGCGCGGCTGGGCGGCCGCGCGTTGTGACTGGAGCCACGAGGCAAGGCCGGGCGCGCTGAGGAGCCAGCGCCTCCCGGAAGGAGCCCCGCTCGGGGAGCGCCGCCCCGGGACACGGAGGCCACGGGGGAGGACGCCGGCCGAGGTGACCGGGCTGGGGCCGTGCGGAGCGAGCGAGCGCACCTGGCAGCGTCGGTCCGGAGTTGGCTCTGCGTCCTCGATCGCCGCACACACTTCTCCGAAAGCGGACCAACCCACGCCACCTCCTCCATTGGCCACCAAGCGCGCCTTTGGCCGCCTCCCCGCGCCCCCCGCCCCGGGCTGGTCCCCGCCCTCGCCTGGCCCAGCGCAGCCGCCCGGCGCGCCCCGACCCGCAGCGCGATGCCCGCCGAGTAGGGGCCCAGGCACCGCCTCTCCAGGTTTTGTTCCGGCCCGACCGCTCGCCAAAAGCCGGGGGCCGCCCGGCGCGAGCGGCCGGCTCGCGGGTCGCAGGCCGCGCTCACACCGGACGAAAGCGGACGCACTTTGACTTCTGACAGCTCTACCTCAAGCCCGCCACAACTCCCGGGCGCCGTCCCAGCAGCCCGAGCTCGCCGCCGGCCGCGCGCTGCTCCGCTTCTCCGCTCCGTTCCCTTCCCGCCGCCCTGCTCCGCTACCTGCGCTCCTCCGCCGGCTCCGCCAAGAAGGGAGACGCCGCTCCCGCTCCCCGAGCTGCGGCGGCGCGGCTCAGCCTGGGGCCCCGGGACTCGGCGGCCGAGCGCTGCCCCAAGGCCCCCCCGCGCCCCCATCCCGGGTGCCGCGCCTCAGGTCCCGCGGGCCGGGAGAGGGCTCACACCGCCGTGTGGGGCTCCTTCTTCTTGGAGGGTTGGGGGAGTTCGCGCACGTCGTCCTCGGGAGGCAGCCCGTCGGCTCGACCTGCCCCTCGCCCTCCGGGTCTCCGCGCCCCCACCTCGACCAAACCAAAGACCATGGTGCACTGTGCCGGCTGCAAAAGGCCCATCCTGGACCGCTTCCTCTTGAACGTGCTGGACAGGGCCTGGCACGTCAAGTGCGTCCAGTGCTGCGAATGTAAATGCAACCTGACCGAGAAGTGCTTCTCCCGCGAAGGCAAGCTCTACTGCAAGAACGACTTTTTCCGGTAAGTGCTGCCCGGCCAGGCGAGCCCGCCTCTCTCGGATGCCGCGCGGCCTCTGGAGAGGCCCACCAGCTGGAGCACGGCCGGCCGAGACGCCAGCCTACTTGCGTCCTGGGAACTGTGCGTCTGGGGCTGGCTGCACGTGCCTAGGAAGAACGGGTCTGAGCCCACCTCGACCCGGCCCAGAAGCCCCCTCCAAGCTGGGCAGGAGGCAGGGCAGCTGGGGCCTGAGCTCTCCAGCAAGCCTCCCCTCCCAGCTGAGCCCTGGACGCTCCGTTGGGGGGGAGGGAGCTTGGCGGGAAGGGTGCCTGCACCCCACCCCGCCCCGCCCCGCCCCTGCTCTGGTCTCTGAGCGTGGGTCTGGCCCGCGACCGCACTGTCGCCTGCCATGAGCCCTAGAATGCAGCCTCTGGGACAGCAAGTTTTCTCCCGTCGCCGGCTGCCGAGGTTGGCGGGTGCCGCCGGGCGAAAGGTCTGTGTGACCGCTCAAAGGCACCACCAGGGTCGAGGCGCCCAGCGCTCCGGAACCCCAGGAAACCTCCCAGACCAGGTGGCCCCACCAGGAGGTCGCCTGCTCCTCCTCCTTGCAGCAGTTTCATTGTATTCACTGAAAGCCCCTCTCTCGCCCACTCACCTACACAAACACCCAGAAGAAAAGGCCCACCAGGGAAGTGTGATTCCCTTGGGTGGAGGTCAGCTCGACGCTCATTTCAGCAGATTGGGGTTCTGCTCTGCTCCCTGTGTCAGAATCGACTCGATGGCAGTGGGTCTAGTTTTTGTTTCTGTCTCTCTCTGTCTCTGTCTCTCTCTAAGTTTGTGGCGTTTGTGGGTGGGTGGGTGGGTAAGTGGGGGTATATTCGAAATTACCTAGGCCACTTTGCCCAGAGGCCTAGGCTGGTCCCCTCGGCCTCTCCTCAGGGCGTGTGGCTCTGGAGGGGTGGGGTTGGGATTATGAAGGTTGCACAGGAGGGAGGCAGGGTGGCAGGAGTTTCTGAGAACCAGAGCTTGGTGGGTTACTAAGGCCTGGCTCCAGCAAAGCATGTCGAGGCGCCTAGAATCAGGTTGGCCCCTGCCCCGCTGCACCTTCCGGGCGCCCCTGGTGTCCTAGTTAGTTCCCCCCCCCCCAGGCGGGCGGGGTGGGATCAGGCCACTGGGGTCTGTGCGCCCACCCTTCACTGTGAGAGAGAGCCCAACTCTGGGAGAGAAGAGCAGCGCTGAGGGTGCGCGTTTACCCAGGCCGCCTGAATGCACTGTCCTCCGAATCTAAAGAGAAATAAGTTTCCCGTTCACCGCTCGCCTCCTCCCCACCAGTGCTTTCTTCCTCTGGGATAGATAACGCGGGCGGGGACCCTCGCCTCAACCCTATGTGTCTCTTCTGCGACTTGGCTTTGGTGCCCGCCTTCCGCTCCTGCCTCTTCACCGCTTAACCGCCCATCCTCTTTTCCTTCCCCTTCCCTTCTCCCCGCTCCTTTCTCTGTCTTCTCCCCTCCCTTCCCCTCCTTCCTTCCCGTTTACCTCTCCCGCTCTCCTTCCTCCTGGCTTCTATCTCTCCCTGCCCCTCGCCAACCCGGTTCCCCTGCAGGTGTTTCGGTACCAAATGCGCTGGCTGCTCCCAGGGCATCTCCCCTAGCGACCTGGTGCGGAGGGCGCGAAGCAAAGTGTTTCACCTGAACTGTTTTACCTGCATGATGTGTAACAAGCAACTCTCCACGGGCGAGGAGCTGTACATCATCGACGAGAACAAGTTTGTCTGCAAAGAAGATTACCTAAGCAACAGCAGTGTCGCCAAAGAGAACAGCCTCCACTCGGGTGAGCCTCCAGGTCGCGGCTCCCTAGGGGCGGGGAGGGTCCTGAGAGACGTGGCCTCACCCAGGCCGCCGGCGCCGCCGCCGCTGCTCACCTGCCGGCCCTCCCTTCACTCTCCCCAGCCACCACGGGCAGCGATCCCAGTTTGTCTCCAGACTCCCAAGACCCGTCGCAGGACGATGCCAAGGACTCGGAGAGCGCCAACGTGTCGGACAAGGAAGGGGGCAGCAACGAGAATGACGACCAGAATCTGGGTGCCAAGCGGCGGGGCCCGCGCACCACCATCAAAGCCAAGCAGCTGGAGACGCTGAAGGCTGCCTTTGCCGCCACGCCCAAGCCCACGCGCCACATCCGTGAGCAGCTGGCCCAGGAGACCGGCCTCAACATGCGGGTCATACAGGTCAGGACCTGCGTGCGCCACGTCTGGGGAGGGGGGGAGCTTGGGTGTGGGTGGGGGACTAGGAGGAAGACGCAGATACACCAAGGGCACACACCCCCACCTGAAGCCCAGACGCTAGAGCACCAGAAAACCCCAAAGCCGCTGGGCTGTTGCTTTCCAGCTCCACAGAGGTGACACCAGCGGGGGAGGGTGAGCTCAGTAGGAGGTTAGAGGAGAGGACGCTGTTGGACACCCCAGGGAGAACTGGGACCCCACCATCAGCATGATCTGCATCGCCCCCTCTGTCTGCGGGAGGAGCCGGGAAGTCCGTGGGCACACAGGAGGTGACACCTTCCCTGCTTCTGTGTTCCTAACTTCTGTCCCTATCCCTAACTGTATGGGTCCCTTGTCCCAGAGTACAGACTAGGTGCTCATCCTGGGTGGGGAGAGAAGGCGGGGTGTATGTGTGTGTGTGTGTGTGTGTGTGTGTGTCTGCAGGCAGTTCTGCGCGGAAGTGTGCTGGGCATGATGAGGGCGTGAGGCTGCGTGGGCTTCCCTTTGCCAGAGTATCCCAGACACAGGCTGGCAGGTTCTGCCTGTGAGGTGGTGGAAGGAGAGTTGGTGTCCAGAGTGGTGGTGCCTGGGAGGCCCAGAGTCCACGTGCAGGTGTGCCCTTTGACCTCTGGGAAGTTGCATGTTGTGTCCCCGGAGGCTGTAGTGAAAATGTTTGGGGGGAGTGAGTGTGAAAATGAGCTGTGGGATTTGAGTATTGATGTGGGATGGAGCACCAACCGGAGTCTGGATCCAGGTCTTAGGCCACTATCGTGGAGCACCTAGACACTGCACAAGGGAAGCTGTGTGTGACGTAGGCTAGAGGAGGCTGAGTGTGTGTGTGTGTGTGTGTGTGTGTGTGTGTGTGTGCAGCCCTCGGAAAGCGGTGACCATGATCATTAGAAACAACAGGGCGACATTCTGCCCAGGGTCCACACACACGTAGATTACACACACACACACAGCCAGGCAGGTAGGGGTGAGAGGCCAGCTGCGCGCCCAGGGTTCAGGGGCTATTCCTGGTGTCCTTCAGGTCTGGTTCCAGAACCGGCGCTCCAAGGAACGGAGGATGAAGCAGCTGAGTGCGTTGGGCGCCCGGCGCCACGCCTTCTTTCGCAGCCCGAGGCGGATGCGGCCGCTGGTGGACCGCCTGGAGCCGGGCGAGCTCCTCCCCAATGGCCCCTTCTCCTTCTACGGAGGTGGGTGCGCGCCAGGCTGCTGCTAGTGGCTTCGCTGGAAGCGGGTGGCGCGCGCGGGAGGCACATCTCTCTTTCTACCAAGAAAGGGGGAGTGGGGACCAAGAGGGGGCAGCCCAAGGAATAATTCCCAGGGAGGTGGGGGACCCCCGGGCCGTCCGAGGCCCCTAGCAGGTGGTGGACCGCGGGCGGGGGGGGGGGGGGAGTCGTTCCGGTGAGCAAACCCAGCCTCCTGGCTCCTCCCTGGTCCCCAGACTGACCGGTCCTGACCTCCCCACATCCTGCAGATTACCAGAGCGAGTACTACGGCCCCGGGGGCAACTACGACTTCTTCCCGCAAGGTCCCCCGTCCTCGCAGGCCCAGACGCCAGTGGACCTGCCCTTCGTGCCGTCGTCCGGGCCGTCCGGGACACCGTTGGGCGGGCTGGAGCACCCGCTTCCAGGCCACCACCCGTCCAGCGAGGCGCAGCGCTTCACCGACATCCTGGCGCATCCCCCGGGAGACTCGCCGAGCCCTGAGCCCAGCCTGCCAGGGCCCCTGCACTCCATGTCCGCCGAGGTCTTCGGACCCAGCCCACCTTTCTCCTCGCTTTCGGTCAATGGCGGGGCGAGTTACGGCAACCATTTGTCCCACCCCCCCGAAATGAACGAGGCTGCTGTGTGGTAGCGGGTTTCGCCTGGTTTGCTGCGCTTGTGGTTGTACAGAAATGAACCTTTATTTAAGAAAAAGAAAAAAACATGAAAAACAAAGTCCTCCCCACCTTTTTCCATCCTTGGGGACCGCTCACTACCGGCTTGGGAGACAGGATGGGGAAGGGGGACAAGAACTAGGATCCAAATCCACCTGGAGGCGGGTCTGGGTCTGCTTGCTGGCGGGAAAGGTGCAGGTCTGGGGCTCCCACCGGGACCCCGACCCTGGAAGAGACCCCACGGGCGTGCGTGCCTGGGCCACAGGGCGGTGGCGGGTGACAGTCAGCGGTGACGGTGACGCCGGGAGTCGCGGGGAGGGAAGCTGCAAGGCTCGGACCAGTGAGGGCGGAGAAACCGCCAGCGCCCAGAACGGCCGGGAGGGTTCTGACTGGGAAGAGCCCGCTTAGTGTTCTCAGTGCAGCCACAGCGACCACAAACTCTCATAGCTTCAGAACCGCCGACCTGCTGCGCATCAGGTGGGACTATATATATATATATATATATTTTGTCTATCTGGGTTTTTTTGTTTTCTTTTGTTTTTGCCAAAATTGCAAAATTCTAAATGTAAAGCCCTCAGTATCAACTCTTCTACCTTCACAAAACTCTCCAACACACTTAATGCAGATAAACACGCAGACACACTAGTTAGAACCAGTTCCAGCCAGACCTCTCACTAAAATGACTTGAACATTAGCTGTACAAGAAAAGTATTCTACCTTCACACACTCCAAGTTAAAAAAAAGACTATTGAACTAAAAACAGTCAACTGTTTACGTATAATGTTAAATTCAGGAGTTCAGTGTTTTACTAATCTATCCTGTTTTGAAACCTCTTGTTCAAGGACAAAATGTTTTGAGCAATCAACCAAAATTGTTCCTTTTCTTTTTCTGTAGATGTTCTGACAGATTTGCAGGGCTTTCAGCTCACTGTGCTAGTATGTAAAAAAAAAAAGGTGTTGTTTACACGAGGCAAAGAGAAAATTCAGTCAGTTGCCAAATAGAATAACTAGAGCACAAATACTGTAAAGGTGCCTGGCACCAGCGACCTGAGAAAGTCTTTAAAAACAAACAAAAAAGTGTTACAAGGTTTAAAAAAAATCTTTGCTAATTTTTAGTCCTGTTGAACATACATGGAATTGTTAATAATGACTTATATAGACCCACACAGGTTTTATTTTTGTGTCTTTAAAATAAAAGTCCAAAATATTTAAATTTTATGGTCAAATATGCAGTCAACAGCTGCTACTTTTTTCCTTTATATATTAAATTTCTCATATGTCTTTTATTGTTCGAATAAACCTAAGCTCGTGTGACCTCCAGTGCATATTAGACCATTCACTGTATGAAAGAAAACATGTTGAATAAATTTGTGAGTTTTTAATAAAAATAGAAAACCCGATGTTTAGATAATCAGTGTGTTATTTTGTAATTTAATGACTGAAAGGAGAGGGTGGGGGGACCCCATGGTCCCTCCTCAAGTCTTCAGGAGGGAGAGAGAGGTGATGGATCCATTTTTGCCTTGGTTGTGTGGCTGAACCGCCTCAGCTATTGCGAGCAGAGCTTTTATCTGTGATCTCCTGCTGTTATTAACTACAGATTTGCATTCTGTGGGTTTAACTGATACAGTTGAGGAGATGTTTGCTGATAAGTGAATATAAAATTGGAAATAGAGAGCAAATCCATGGCTGAAAATGAGTGGTCCAGGTTGTGATTAGGTAAGAGATCCAGTGCATCCCTAAATGGAAAACCGGGCTTGTGAATGCCAAATTGTAAATATCTAGTCAGAGGTGATCTTTTTCTCCATCTACAATTCATTTCCCATAGATAATCCTGCTTCCTAATTTGGTGCTTTGAAAGATAACGTAAAATGGATGTACAGTACAGGGAGAAATGAAATACTTTAATCCCTATTGACAGAGCTGAGATGACAGCGTTGTTTTAGAGTTTTTGTTACATTTGAAGTTCCCCAGAAGGGAAAAAAAAAAATTTTTGCCAGGCACAAGATCCCTGTTAAGTTTCTCCGGAAGATGAATATAAATAAGCAATATAGCAATACAATTTCCATTGCGAGTTGCCAATAGGTTCTGAAAACCAGTTCAATCCCTCCCAAGCCTTCATTAGATATGGAAGGAATTGAAATATTCCATCTACTATGAAATAGGTGGGTGGGAGTGTCTGAGTGGGGGTTAACATCAGGTACTGTTACAGCGCCAGGATGTCTCCTCCGAATCTCCTAGGACGCGGTCTGGTTTCGTCCTTTCCTTATTTTGGAAATGAGAAGTTTGTACGTCAAAGGGTATGTCATTTACAGTGCTGTTTTCATACTTTGTGCAGACGCCTCCAAGTTTCTCTTTCCTGCGGAGAACGTTTCAAAATAAGAGATCTTTCCCTGCGCCCGTGTGACTGCCCCTCTATCAGCGGGGAGGGGGGACATCAGGGAGGACTCCGAGCCGAGCCGCGTTCTGTCCAAAATGGAAATGCATGAAATACGGGAGACTTTCGAAATCCCTGGCCTCTGCAGACAGCTCCTTCCATTACCTGTTTTCTATGCACCCCCTGGACTGGCCAGTCGTTTGCTCTTTGAGCGTTTATATACATTCAAACCAGACTCGCTTAAAGAGGCCTCATCGCCTTTGAGAGAGATTCGCTTCCCCCGACGTCTGCGCCTCGGGAGGCTGCATTTCCCTAGCCCGGCAGCTGGATTCTTTAGCAGCTTTCTGGCCGCCCCGCGCCTCCACGAAGGTGGCGGAGTTGGGCGCCCCGGCTGAATCCAGTCTCCTCGCCCACCCGGCGGCGGCGGCCGCCTTTCCCTTCGGCTCGGGATCCGAAACCCTGGCCAAGGCCCGAACAGGTGGCCGCGCTCAGCAGTCCAATTTGGAAGGGAAGGCCGGGAGGAGGAGGTTCAGAAGCCGCCCAGACTGTCGGCCCCGTCGGAGCTGCACTGCCCATCTCTGGGTCGGAGGTGCGGGCCAACGCGGCGGCTTCCCGGAGCCGCGGAGCCAGGAGCTCGCTCCCCCTGGGAGGCGCTGGGGGCGGAGGGGGACGTCCCAGCGGTCCCCTCCCTTACGCCCCGGGAGAGCAGCCTCAGCCCGGTCTCTCCTCGTGGTCATTTGAAAGCCGTCTCCCGATGCCTCCCCCACCTGCCCTGGGGTTCCCACGGCGGGGAGCCACCATCTGCTCGGGCTAAAGCGCTGAAGCCCACCCACCCAGCCCCTCCAAACTGGTGGAGACTTGGGCGGGGAAGGAGCGTGTCGTGGAGAGCCAGGGTGGGCATGACCTGGGGCCTGAGAGGAGAGACAGGGCTGAATTTGGTCCCCTCACCAAACTCTTGAAACCCCTACCTCTGTGGGACCATGAGGGAAGGGCTGCTACCTCCCTCTAGTCCTCTGCCACCTCTACAGCCTCCTGCCCCTGTGTCGGTCCTGGGCGGTAGGCAGAGACTGTGAACCAGAAGACTACCCTCTGACTCCTCTGGCAGGACTCCTCATCTCCTCCCTGAGCCCAGTCAGGGATTATTTCTGCCAGGGAAGCAGTCTGCAATCTCCCCCCAGCCCCTAACACCGCCCCCCCACCCCGCCGTCCATTCCCACCAGCCATCCTCCACAGGATCTCAGGAAACTAGAATGCTGGTGGAGAGGGGGGTCTGATAGTCCTGCCCTGTGTCTCAACTTCAGGTTTTAGATTCTTTCCTTTTTCTTCCACTCCTAGGCACCCTTTCTTATCATCAGCGTGGGGTAAGTGAGGGCGGGGGGGGGGAGGGGGGGAGCATTTTGGGTATGGGGTGTACAGAGTTGGAGTTGACTCCATAGCAGTGCTTTTTTTCTTCTTCTTCTGGGAATTGCATGTGACAGGAGAGGGGTGGTCCATTTCAAGGAGGCTTCCTGAGTCCGTGGGACCAGGACAGGACAGGAAGAGTAGGTGAGCAGATATAAAACATTTTCAGGTGGTTGTGTGGGTAGTTCAGCTCAGCCTGAGAATCATCAAGCACTGATCTCGGTTTGCATAATAGCTCAGAGGTGGTCTCTGCCCCAGTCTCACCTCCCTTCCCTCTTCTCTTTACTCCAGGGCAGATTTCTAAGCATGATTCATGTCCTTAGTCACAAATGGAAAGGATAGGGGGAGAATGGTTTCTTGAATGTGGGGTGGGGGGTGGAAGAAACAGTTTTATTCTTTGCTGGGGGTGGTAATTGTTGTAGCTTGGGATGCACACTGCTGCTCTGGAGGCTCCCAGTGCAAGCACCGGGGTTCAATGACGGTATAAGTCAAAAGAAGAAATCATCCCACCTGGGTTTCGTGGACAGTGGTTTTCTTGCCTGAATCCCCTGCCTACAGTACCCTGTCCTAGTCTTCATTCTTCAAGAGCCACCTGGAAGGGGAACACGGGACAGGACACACTAAAGTGCTGGTCTCTAGTCCCTCTTGACCATCAGGGCATAGGAAGACAGGGACCTGCATATCCCTTGGATCACACAGGATAGTCTGAGGAGTTGAGGGTTCCTCAATCCCCAGGATGCTTAGTTGTGGGATCCAACTGGCCTGGGTTGAACCCAAAAAGGGGCACCGCCAGAGTGCACCCCTAAAATCTTTTCTCTGGGGGTTTTAGGTCCCTACAGGCTATCTCAAACAGACAGTGGAAGAATAGAGCACTTGGCACTCAACTTATCATTCGTTATTGCAGTTTCTGTTCACATTGCAGTTCTGTTCCTTAGGCCGCTCCCCATCAGGACAGCCTCTAACTTACTCATCTTTCTATCTCATCTAGCAGTGCCTGACATATAGAAGGCAGCCAGGGAAATGCTTGATGAAGGAAGGCCAATGTAAAGGGATTGTATCTTTCTGTGTGTCTGAATGCAAGTCAGTATATCTTATGAAGACTTTGTGCTTGGAGTCTCTTTCCCCCTAATGGCAGACCTGAATTTTCCCGGCTTTTTACACCAGTTTCAAGTGTCTGACCATTTAGTCTTTGAACAGCAAAGGCATTCATATCTAGGGGGATGCCCCTGTTAAGACTACTTCAAGAAGCTAGCAACAACTGATTTTTAATGTTTAATTATGGACAACCATATTGCTGTTTGTTGTTGTCAGGTGCCATTCTGGCCCATAGTCACCGTATGCACCATAGAACACAAGGTGACACTGCCCAGTCCTGAACCATCCTCTTCATTGTTACTATGTTTGAACCCATACGTCATGCTTGGTAGAGAGACCACGAAAGTGAGGACCCTTTTAATAAAAGGCGCCCGAAGTCCTCTGAACACTTACAATACTCAACCCTAGCGGTTCATGTGCTTAGACTCCCAAGCCCAAACCCAAACCTCTCTGCCATCTAGGGTCTAGGATTGAGTAGGACTGCCCTGTGGCTTTCTGAGATTGTAATTCCTTACGGGAGTGGAATGGTTCATTTTTTTTCTCTGCAGAGCGGCTGATGGTTTCAAACTGCCGACCTTACAGTTAGGACTCGCTTAACCCACGACACCACCAGAGCTTCTCCAAATTGGCAAAGGCCAAATCTGCTTTTTTGGTGCAAGTCTGTGCTGACCCCTCCTTCCCAAATAAACCACCACGGTTTACGGCTGCATTGCACTTTTTTTTTTTTTTTTGCACTTTATTTGTAAGAAAGTCTCACATAAATCTTGTCGCATATTTTGTGATGAGCCGCCGGCCGCGCGCACCGCAATTTTCTGCTAAGCGCGGCCCGCGGCCCGCGGCCAGGAGCCCTTGCGCGCTCCCGCACTACCCAACACGCCTCATTCGACGCACGCGCACTCGCACGCGCACGCGCACTCGCGCCGGCCGCCGACAATCCCTCCAGCGTTCCGCGCGCTTCCGCCTTCATTTTAGCAACGCTCGTAGTGACGCACAAGCCCCGCCCCTTTTAGTACGGCTCCCGGAAGTTGCCAGCGCCGAGTTGGGCGCCGGGTTCTCCGCGGTCCCTGGCTGTGTTGGGGGACTAGTCGCGGGGCCGGCGGGCCCGGCGGGAACCGAGCGTCAGGGTTGGGGTTCGGCTACAGATTCACGTGCGCGAAGCTGACCGAGACCTGGTGACAATGGCGGGGCCGCAGCCTCTGGCGCTGCAGCTGGAACAGCTGCTGAACCCGCGACCGCGCGAGGCGGATCCTGAGGCCGACCTAGAGGAGGGTGAGGCCCGACTGGGGCAAGCCACGTGCGAGCCTGGGGTCGCGTGGCGGGGCTGGCCGTGGGCCTCGCCTGTTCTCCCGCCCCTGGCGCGCAGAGAAGCTGCCACGCGTGGAGTTTGCTCCCGGGGCCCGGGCGGGAGCTGGGCTCTTTTCGACACGCACTCGCCAGCCTCGGTTCTCGGGTGGGCGGAGCATCCGGGAACTGTGGGCGCAGAGCCGGTTCTGGATGGAGGGCTGTTGGCGGGGAGCCAGAGCCGGTTGGGATTTGGAAATTATCCTTTAGGAATGGGGGCGCGGGAGGAGGTCTCAATAGTTTCTTCCCTAGCTGCCCGGAAAACTTGTTTAAGATCAAAGAAAGATGTAAAATTCCTTGTGGCTATTTAAGCCTCTTTGGGCCTCAAGACCCTTGCTCTCGGGCTAAATGAAACAGGTGTTTTAGGCAGCTGTTCCAGGTGTAACAGAGCGTTCCTTCTTTAGAGTTGGGAAGAGGGGAACTAAGGAGAGAGAACTGAGTGCTGGCCCGTGCCTTCGAAATACCCCCTTGGTCCCTTGGAGGAAATGGTGCTGTCCCGCTAGGATAACCGCAGGAAAATTTCTGAGAGGTGGGGGCAGGTTTGCTAGCTACATTTGAGGGTCTGCCCCTTACGACAGCGGAATTGGCCTAGTTTTGACTGATGCAAGGCATAAAACTAACTCACCAACTTTCTGTTCAGGTGAGGGGTCCGCCTTGGGAAGTAGTGTGTTCCCTGGTCTTGCAAGTTAGCGGGGATTTTAGAATGCACATTTAAGCTTCAGATGAAGGGGTTGACTTGGGCTCTTATTAAAGTGGTTTTAATTTGGAGATCCTGATGACTTTTCCCGCTGCCCTACAGCCACTGCTGCCAGAGTGATTGACAGGTTTGATGAAGGGGAAGATGATGTACTGGCAGTGGGTAGCATTAGAAAGCTGGCATCAACCTCCTTGGACTCGGACAAAAGATATTCTGGCAAGACCACCTCCAGAAAAGCTTGGAAGGAAGACCACTGGGAGCAGACTCTGCCAGGCTCATCTGGTAAGTAGACATCCTTGCATGATTCTCTTTCTGAATTTGTAAGTGTGCAGAGGGCAGGGGAAGGTGATCTCTCAAGACTAAGCTGTGCGCCCTTGTTATTTTAGGGGAGACCCTTGGTTTTGGCACTAGAAAGGGCCTTTGAGGTAACTTAATTTCACTTCATAAGGAATCTAAAACCTAGAGTTGCTAAACACCTTATTCAGACTAACAGTTCACCTTAAAAGGAAGGGGAATGTATATTGTATATTTTTAAATGCCGTGAGTTTAAAAAGCGTGGTATCTGATGAGAATGCTGAGAATCTTGGGTTAGGGCCCCTTTCTTTGGATTTTTTCAGTTCTTGCCATTGAGCATAGTATTAGTTATTTGTGAAACTTTTTTTTTTTAACCATTGTAAAAGTAAAACAATCCCCTTCCCCTTTTCCCTACAAGAGAGGAGGGTGTGAGGATGTGAACTTAGGCCTTTGAAGCACTGTTAAGTTTCTCAATGTGGAAGAAGGGGCTGGCTCTGGTGATTTGGGCAGGTGCCGTTTGCTTTCCTTTGGAGAGGTCAGCAGCAAGTACCATATTGAGAACTCCTAGACATCATGGAGGAACTTGTCCTTCAGGATATGTCTAGGATTTAGGCCTTGGTATAGCTCTAGCAGCTCCTAATAGCTGCCTCCCATGGTCTTTGCCTATAGAGGCTGATACTAGGATCAAGGAGGAGATAAAGATGATAATATTCATTGAACTGCCACCAACTGTCAGGCTTGATAGTAAACCTTTTTTTTACATTTCATTGGCACATAATTTACATATACCATTCAATAGTTGAGACATTCATTCATACCACGGAGAATTGTAGATGGTAAACTAAGTTCTAAGTCCCTAAGACACAGCGTCCTCAAAAAATGCCTCTTTACTAGCATTATATATGGCATCTAATTTAATTCTCTAGCCTTATGAAGGTACTATTTATTCCCAATTTACAAGTAAGGAAATTGAGGGACGGGTTGACTCTGTCACGTGTTAAGGGCCATACAGCTGGTAAGCAGAAGAGTTGGGATTCAGATGAAGGATATCTGATTCCAAGACCTCGAGTCCCCCCACTGCTCTGTGTGAATGTGTCTTAGTCTGAGAGTCAGCAAGCATTTGAAGAATTGAGAAGGTTCTTGCTTTTAGTTGTTGTATTTATGTTTCTGATGGCCTTGTATGTATACTGTGATGGATATAAAGAAGTACTGCAGACGTATTGACCCATCATGTTTCATAAGGTGTCATATTGAAGAAAATTGTGGGTAATTGGTCCCCTAATTGATCATTGTTTGTTGCTATACATGTGGCCTGCAGGTTCTTTTAAGGGAGAGATGGGACGATCAATGAAGACAACTGAGTGTCAGGTGATACCTGAGCAGACTTTAATGGGGCACCTTCACAGGCACTTCACACAGGATCAAGTTCAAACTCTTTCCAAGGATAAAGCACTTCTGGATCATGTCCATGAGCAGTGTTCTAGCCTCCCCTCCAAACACTTGTTCCTGCAGCTGTACACCATCTGTACTTTTGCGGTGCCGCACCTTTGAATGTGGTGTCTCCTCTTTTTCTTCCCCCTTTTTTTGTCTGTTGAGCTATTGCTTATCTGTTTAATAAGGAAAACTGTAATGTGTTCTTTACACAGAGCCATCTCTTGACTCTCCAGGAAGGTTAGGTGGTTCCTTCCCTTTGCACTTCGTAGGTGCTTGTAACCTATTTCTCGGCATGCAGATCCACTATTCTCACCAGCCTCTAAACCCTTCACCAACAAGTTTTATATTCTATTTGTTCTTTGCTTCTAATGAGTCCTTAATAAGTACGTGATACGTTCTGCGTAAGAATATAATAAATAGGGGGGAGGGGAGACTCCGGATAGGGCAAGATATGACAAAATAACTATGTATAAATTACCAAGGGCACATGAGGGAGGGGGGAGAAGGGAGGGAGGGGAAAAAAAAAGAGGACCTGATGCAAGGGGCTTAAGTGGAGAGCAAATGCTTTGATAATGATTGGGGCAGGGAATGTATGGATGTGCTTTATACAATTGATGTATGGATATGTAAGGGTTGTGATAAGAGTTGTATGAGTCCCTAATAAAATGTAAAAAAAGAAAAGAGGAGAAAAAAATGATTAGGGCAAAGAATGTACAGATGTGCTTTATACAATTGATGTATGTATATGTATGGACTGTGATAAGAGTTGTATGAGCCCCTAATAAATTGTTTAAAAAAAACAACAACAAAAATATAATAAATAAGGCTTACTGATGTGATAGAGATTATGCATTGAGTTAGATAATGGTAAATGATGTTTTTCAGATGTGGGTTTGGGAAAACACCCATTGAAGTCTTATCCTTCTTTGTCTGGATGAGATGCGGTGTGTTCCCTGTTGCCTTGTTCACATTCACTTGGCCCACAATTAGCATTTCTCCCTAATCTGGACTGTCTTAACCTTTAAGGTACTTGCACTTCCACCCTGTATTGTAGTTTTCATTGGAGTAGGACCTAGACCCTATAGCTTGCTCATCTTTGCTTCTCCCTCAGCATTTTAGAGATTGTAGGTGCGGATAAATGTTTGCTGAGCACAGTAAGTAGCACCTTGTTTTTGATTGATGTCATAGTCCATAAGTTGAAATAAAAGATCGATCCTGGTATTTTTCTCAACATAATACCCATTTTAATCCCCCCCCCCCCTTTTTCAGAGGAGGAAGTGTCTGATGAGGAAGGGCCTAGAGCTGGAGAGGCCGACGGCCTGGGGCTGCGGGCGTCTGATGTGGATCGCTCGAGTGCTGATGATACCCAGGAGTCTGGCGACGAGCAGGAGAGAGGGCTGGTCCTGAGGAAGAAGAGCAGAAGTCGCTCTGGAAAAATACCAGGCTTCAGTGTCCAGAGCATTCCTGACTTTGGAAAGTTCACTGAGGGGATGGATGGCATTGGGAGCAGCGAGGAGGAAGACGAAAGCGATGTGGAAGAGAGTGGCATGGAAGAAGGGGATGGCGCCGACGACCTCGAGGGCGAGAGTGAGGAGGACGGGGCTGCAGACAAGAGCAGTGAGGACGACGGTGTGGTCATGACCTTCTCCAGTGTCAAAGTGTCCGAGGAGGTGGAGAAAGGGAGAGCTGTGAAGAACCAGATAGGTTTGTACATGGTTTTGCTGCCTGCTTTTCCCCCCACGTGTCTGCAGTTGATCTACTTTTTGTTTGTTTGCTTACTTGCTTGTTTTGCTTAGTTTTGGCTCTGTTCTTTCTCTTCGGTGCCCTTTTGATTCGTTTGTGACATGCTCCACTTACCTAGAAGCCTCAAGCCTCACTCCTCAGTGCTTAGCCAGCCATTTCTTCACTGAGCGCCTTAGCTGGTTCTGCTCTAGGACTTCCGGCTCCGGTGGAAGATTGCTTTGAAGAGAGGAGTATTTTATCCTCTCCTTGAGCTTTGGCGCGCCCTCTCTCATGAGCAAATATTTGCTTCCAAGATGCTGAATTTCCTTCCTTTAATAGAGAATGTTACCATAGCATGTCACTGTGATAAAGAAATGCTGCTTCAAGAGCTGGTGTGACTTCCTGCCCCTCCTCCCCATGCTCTTCCCCTCCCCACCCAGGACGATTTTGTGATTGTGATGGCTTTTCGTTCTCTCTTTCTCAGCACTCTGGGACCAGCTCTTGGAAGGAAGGATCAAACTGCAGAAGGCTCTGTTGACCACCAATCAGCTTCCTCAGCCAGATGTTTTTCCTATTTTCAAGGACAAAGGTGGCCCAGAATTTGCCAGTGCCCTAAAAAACAGTAAGGATACTTAAGTGATATTGGGATAGGGAGAATCATTGGGCTACATTGTGATACATGGGCATTGATCTATCGGAAGCACCACAGGGTTAGAGAAGAGATTTTGTTTCAGTGCAGAGCAATAACAGTAGAATCCTTTTGCCAGTGAAGATGAATGTGATGGAAGTGGATTGGGCACTTGCCTATTCGGCTCTCATTTGCTCTCAGTTCTCCTTCCTCTTAGCTCTCTAGACTATTTCTTTAGTGCTTAAGAGTCCTGGTGATGTACTGGTTACGTGTTGGGCTGCAATTTAAAACCACTAACAGCTCCTCGGGAAGACTGGCCTTTCTACTCCCATAGTTTTAGTCTCAGAAGCTCTGAATCAGCATTGACTTGATGGCAGTGAGTAAACCCACGTTTGAGTCGATTCCAACTTAGCAACCCCCATAGGACAGTAGAACTGCCCCACGTGTAAATATTTGTGGAAGCAGACTGCCATATCTTTCTTCCTCAGAGCACTGGTGGGTGGGCTGGAACTTACCTGACCTTTCAGCCTTCCAGGTAGCAGCAGAGCACTTTAACCACTAGTGGTCCCCGTTCCTCTCTAGTGCTTAGTGCCTCACTGTTTGAAAACCCATGGGTGTAAGGGGAAGAGAAATGGAGAGAATGAGCAGACTCATTGTACACATTGCCCTGTCATGTTCTTCAAAGATGCTTTTCTTTGCACTGGAGGCTTTTCAAACAACGTGCTGAGAGGATGCTCCTCCTCTTTCCCTCTGGGTGGTAGATAGAGCGAGCCGGGCAAGAGGATGCCTGCAGATGGAGAAACAAGTTTTGGAAGAGAATTGCTGAGGTATGAAAGTCAAGAATTTTAGAAGGAAAAAAAGAGAGTCAGGGTTTTTGGACTCCTAGTTCCTTCATTTTACAGGTGAGAAAACAGAGGCCCAGAGAGAATAACAGCCCAAGTTAGAGCGCTTGTTCATGCACGGCAGGTACCAAAGCCCAGCTTTTCTGCCAGGCAGGCTGGGCGCCTCCTGCTTGTGTGCCCAGCGACTCCGCACCGAAGCTGGGGTGGAGGGGTGGAGGTGAGTGTGTGCACTGTGGTGGGTCTTGCTGGTTCTTATTTGCTTGTCGACCCTTTGTGCCTTCACTTGCGCTTTAAACTGTCGTTTTATATCATCGTGGACTTAGAGCCGGAAGGAGCCAGAGGAGGACGTCTAATTTGCCATCTGTCTCTTAGTGGAAACGCCTTAATTCATCAAGATAAAATGTGTGACATTTCTAGAGCAGGGAATTCTCTGGACCTGCTTTAATTAGGAATTAACTTCTTAGAGACTAGTCGTTAGCTTGTTTGTCTGCCGTACTTGAAGTCCCATTTCCTGTGTGAAACCAGAGAAATGGCTGGCCTTGAGGGGGTGCAAACCTTCAAGAAACCCTTCACTTTGGGGCTGGGGTGGGGAAAGAGAGTTAGATCCTCCCTCTTTGGACAGAAAGCTTGGTAGTTGTCAAAAGTATTGAAATTTTTTCTGAACCTTTCCTGTTCCAGGATCCACATTCTTAGTACCTACTGCATAACTTTGGCATGAGACCCAGATGCTCTAGATCAGGTGTTTCAAATACAGTCACGCCTTTCTCTTTTGTTACTCACTGTTTTTCTTGCTCGACCCTTTCTCTTTTTAAATTCGCATTTATCTTAATGTTAAGTATTTTTAGGTTAGTAGGTGTGAGGTATACCTGTGGGCATATTCTTGAATAGAGTTTAATTTCTTTAGTAGTTATTATTTCTTTTTCTTTAGTAGTTATTTTAATGTTGCTTTATTTGAAAAATAATTCTGATCTTTTTCATCTGTCTTTTTAAAACTTTGTGACTCTTTGCCTCATTGGTGATTTCAGTTACTCTGACAGATGCTTCTTAACCTGACGGGGTGAGTTGTGGTAGAGGTGGGAATACTTGTTTGAAGTCGAGTATTCTAAGAGGAAGGGTGGAGCGTTCTTTAATAACCAGAGTTTCTGGACTTCTGAAGTTTCTGGGTGTCTGCTTTTGGCTGGGCTGTGTCTCTTTATGGCCATATGACATAATATGCAGTATGCTTTTTTGTCTTGTTAAACAGCTGTAGGAAGACATTTCTGTGCTTTAAAGTCTGACTGCTTGTGTTTAGAGCCTATCTCAATAGATTGCTGTGTGACCTTGGGCAAGTTACTTACCGTCACAATAAAATGGGCATACCAGGCCCGCGAGGATTAAAGGAGATCATATAAAGCAGCAGCACAGTGCCTGCCACACAGCACACTTATGAATCTCAGGTACTCGCATTGCCTTTTCTATTGAAAGACATTTCACAGTGTTCAACCAGTTGTCTAATCATCATTGTAACTGACCATCATTCTCACCGTCTGTACTGTTTTTTGACTTTGCTTGTCTACTGTACTAGTTTCCTGGGGGTAGGGCCTTAAAATAACAGAAATTATTCTCTCATGGTTCTAGAGACTAGAAGTCCAAAATCAAGGTGTTGGCAGGGCCATGAAGTCTTGGAAAGCTCTAGGGAGAATCTTCCATCGCCTTATCCTAGCTTCTAGTGGCTGTCGGCACCCTGTGGGGTTCCTTGGCTTGTAGCTGCATCGCTCCACTGTCTGCCCTGCCTCTCCTTTGTGTGTCCGTAGCCTAGCTCTCACCTTATGAGGACACCAGTCATTGGATTTAGGGCCCATCTTAGCTAGTGTGCACTTACTTTAATTGATTACACTCACAAAGACCTGACTTCCAAGTAGTTCATCCTCAGGTACTGGAGGTTAGGAATTAAACATATCTTTTTGAGGGTCACAGTTCAATACCTATGTTGTTGCTAGGTGTTATAGCGCGGGCTCCAACTTCCAGCCATCCTATAGTAATAGTAAGTATTGTGTGTTTGAGTCCGTTGTTGCAGGCACTGTGTTGGTCCTTCCTAGAAAGCCTCCTTCCTCTTGTTCCCTCTCTACTTGACGAATAACAGTGGTTATTGAAACTTCCTAGATGATTTATAGATTGTCCTCTAAAATGTTTTACTTTGATACTTACAATTCAGCTTCTGCCTTTTTGACCTATTGGAAAGGTGGCCAGAGAGCTTTTTCCAAACTTAGCTGCTACGTTCCTGAAGCATTTAACCTTTTTTGAAATAGTTTCCTCTGGTTTTGGTGACAGACAGTACATATGCTCTTCGGATTCTCCTCCTCCCATTCTGATTCCTTCTTAGACTCTTTACAAAGTGAACATTCTCACTACCTCTATTTTTCCATTTTCGTTAATTTAGTTTTCCTGCCCTATCACTTTCTTATGTTTGATTTAAAGTTACTATTGACCATCTGATCTCATAGAAAACTCAACTCACTGCCATCTGAATGATGCTGACTCATAATGACCTTGAAAAACAGGGTGAAACTGCCCCTGTGAGTTTCTGAGACTGTAACTCTTGACAGGAGTAGAAAGCCCTTCTTTTCTCCCTAGGAGCTGCTGGTGGTTTCAAACTGCTGACCTTACAGTTGGCATCCCAACTTGTAACCCCCACGCCACTAGGGCTTTCGTTGGTCTCATATCAATGTT
Organism: Tenrec ecaudatus; assembly: GCF_050624435.1. NCBI lineage: Eukaryota > Metazoa > Chordata > Mammalia > Afrosoricida > Tenrecidae > Tenrec > Tenrec ecaudatus. The sequence continues at coordinate 120,165,042 of NC_134539.1, read as the reverse complement.
GTTTTTTTTAAGGAGCACAGTTCTTATGGGTGGTATTCTTTATTTTGTGAGCCAGTCTGTAGTTTAGCTTAAAGGAGCTGATTGGAGTTCAATGTGTACAGAGTGCTCTTAAGGCAGTGGTCTCCAGGAGTCCTCTAGTCTCAATTGGTCCAGTAAATTGGAGTATTTTTTAAGAATCTAAGATTCTGTTCAGGAGGTTGGTTTTTTATGTTGGTGGCAACAATGTGTAAGGAAGATGCTACTGAGGAAATACCTGCATGTGTATTTTATTTAAACTTCGTTAGGGAAAGCATCAATGCTGTTTGATAATAGAGACTAGTATAATGAGCTATGGTGTAGCATTGCCAGAAACACAATGTTCTCATCCCATATGAAAACAACACCAATTTTAGCACCAATTTCTCAATAAGAGTAACTGCTGTAAATGGGTGGGAGAAGCGGGGGGCATTTCTGTAATGGACATGAGCTACTATTTTCTTGAGCATTTGTTCTGGCGCTTCAAATGAGGTGATTAAAAGAAAGCTAAACTTCAGCCATAATAAGTTGACCTTTTGGTGAAATGCATGTTATTAATGTATTTAATGAGATGCATTACAAACTGCAGTGAGCATGATGTTTCATTACAGGGCTAAAATGCAGTATCATTAAAGACCTTTAATAGAAACAATGGTTGACATTTTGATATTTCCCATAAGCCAAAAACATGGTATAATGTAATATAAATATAGGGGAAATGTTCCCTTTTTTCCTCCCCAAAGAATCTAGAAACAAATTTTGTTAACAGATTGCATTTTTTTTCCTCTCCCTCCTGGCTGTCTCTGTTCTCTGGCACACAAGAGGTTGCTGTGGGTGGGAGCGCCCTGACTCGGTGTTCCTAACAGCACAGCGACAGCGCACATGCTCAGCACTTACACTTCAGAGCCACCCTCAGATCTCTCTGTGGTCCCTCGTATAGACCCCCAAATTATTTTGACTTGAACAGACTAAACATTTTAAGACTAATTTGACCTTGGCACTAATAGACATTTTACAGTCTTTTCAAATTTTGGGTAAGCCTCAAAAATATTGCCTCGATAGGTAATGTTTCTAAACTGGAATTTCTCAGAGTCTAAAATGAAAAAGGTACTAAAGACTAGACCAAAAATCCTCCCACAGCCCCTGTATTCACGCCACTTGGCACCCCCTCCAGTGGGCAGTCAGTTGGTGAACACCTTTTTACTTACTTAACTGCCTTAGGTGACAAGTCCATGAACTTTCATTTCTGTGTCTCTCAATTAGCTATGGGTTCATGGCAGAGTTCTCACCAATGATTTGCAGAGCCTGGAAATATTCATAATTAGTTGGAATGGGTTAACAGATTGCTTGGGATGAAGGCAGTTGGTTGGCCAAGTATAGCATTGTGTAGGTTTAAAGACCCTGATGATGGCAGACTTCATTACCTGAGATTGATCTTTTAATTTCAGCTGGTAGCTATCATGTTTTTAAATAGTTTTACTGTTCAATTAATAAAATATGTCATGTTTATTTCAAAATTCAGAGATATACATAAAAGTGTAAAGAAGAAAGCAAGGATTACCTGTAATCCTGCTGCCCAGAGGTAAACATAGTTGTCATTTTGATGAATATCCTTTCAGACCTTTTTCTATGCTTACTTACACACACACACACACACACACACACACACACGCATGCGCATGCGTACACACACACCTAATACTTTTCAAATGGAGTCATAATATACATGTACTATTTTGTAACCTTTTTTTTCTAGTTACTATATCTTTTCATGTCACTACACTTAGATGTACATCAGCATTTTCAGGGTCTACAGAGTATTCAATTTTATCGATTTAAAAAAATCATTTTATTGGGGGCTCATACAACTCTTATCACAGTCCACACATCCATCCATTGTGTCAAGTACATTTGTACATTTGTTGCCATCATCATTCTCAAAACATTTTCTTTCTCCCTCACCCTTGATAATTTATAAATCATTCTTATTTTGTCATGCCTTATACTGTCCAAATAATTGCAATTTATTTAACAAATCTTTGTTGATGGATGCTTAGGTTTATTCTGGTTTTTTGCTTTTAAAAAACCTGCTTTGACAGACTTTGGGCCTCTACTCAAGTCCTCCCTCAACACAAGAATACTTTGTTCGAATAACCTGGTACTCTCTGATGCTTACCTTCCCGACATGAACGTTTAGGACAAAATGGGTGCATAAGCAAATGTGGTGAAGAAAGCTGATGGTGCCTGGCTGTCAAAAGATAAAGCGTTTGGGGTCTTAAAGTCTTGAAGCTAAACAAGCGACCATCTAGCTCAGAAGCAACAGAGCCCACGTGGAAGAAGCACACCAGTCTGTGTGACCACGAGGTGTCGAAGGGATCAGGTATCAGATATCAGAAGATCCCAAACATACAATTATATCAGTGCAAATGAAAGGCGTTAGATTAGAGACCCAGAGCCCATTGGTAGACAATTGGACATCTCTTCACAGAAGGGTCATACTGAAGGGATGATTCAGCCAGAGTGCACTGTATCACTGATGAAACACACTACATTCCTAGTTGTTTAATGCTTCCAAACTCCACCCCACTCCCCGCCTCCCCTCCCACTATCATGACCTCGGTTCTACCTTACAGATTTGGCTAGACCAGAGCATGTACACTGGTACAGATAAGAGATCGCAACAGAAGGAACCCAGAGCAGTTCAACCCTGAGGACCAGTAATGGGAGCAGTGACGCCATGAGGGTAGAGGGAGGGACCCAGTCATAATGAATAACCACCCCTAAGGGGGACAAATACATGTGGGTGAAGGGAGACCGCAAACAATATCAAATACAAAAATAATAATATGTAATTGGTCAAGGATTCATGAGGGTCAGAAGGGAGGGGAGGGAGGGAAACAAAGAGCTGATATCAAGGGCTCAAGTAGAAAGAAAATGTTTTGGAAATGATGATGGCAACTTAAACAAGTGTGCTTGATATAATTGATTTAGGATTGTTATAAGATCTGTAAGAGCCCCCAGTAAAATGATTAATAAAAAATACATTAAAAACCTGCTTTGATAAAAACATCCTTCAACATGCACATTTGTGCAGTTTATCTAAAAGTAGCACTGTCCAATTGAATCCAATTGTAAGGTAAGCCACATCATTAATTTGAAATTTTAAAGTAATTACATTTTCATATTAAAAAAGTGAAATTTGGAACAGTTAATTTTAATAACATATTTATCACAGTATATTGGAAATTTTGATTTTCACATTTAGTCAATGTAAAAATATTAGTGAGATATTATACATTCTTGTTTTCAGACAAAGAATTTGAACTCTAGAGTGTATTCCACACTGACAGCGTCTCTCTGTTTGGACTAACCCCCTACCAGTACTCAGGAGCCACCTAGGTTTGTTCTCACGTTTTTGCTACTGTGCATAAAGCTGCACTGCACATAGGTGTGCGTATGTGTATTCATGTCACAGCGATTGCATCGTTAGGGTCTATACCCAGATCTATTCCTCACTTTTTGAGGAGAGGCCAACCTGTTTTGTCAGTGCCATTTTTTTTTTTTTTGCAGGGATGAGATGGTAAAATTAAGAGATCTCTTAATCTTCATGAATGACTGGGTGGAAAATTAGAGCTATCATTTCTAGGTAACTTATTACATAACATACTGTGTTTGTATTGAAAAATACCCTATGTTTTGTGTATTAGAGAAGGAGTTTTGAATAGGAAGTCTTCTGGTCCCTCTTGAACTGTTTACTTAATATTTCCAATCTGACAGATTGTCAGTGCTATTGAGTCCATGCCAACTCATAGGGATCCTGTAGGATAGGGTAAAACTTCCCCTGTGAGTTTCCGAGACTAATTCTTTAGGGAAATAGCCCCATCTTCCGATGAGTGGCTGGTGGTTTTGATAAGCTGACCTTGTAGTTAGTAGCCCAACGTCTAGCCCCTCCACCAGTGCATTTATAGTATGTAGAGAGTAAAGTTTGAACACAGGGAAAATGCTGCTTCCAAGTAACCACGAACAAGTGGTGGGAACAGGAAAAGAGTGCCGGCTTCCTATGAGTGACCCTCGCTCACCTAAGAAATGTGCTGTGGGTTGGCTCGAACCGCTGGGAAAGGACTGGGGCCAATCGAGGCGGAAATTTGGTCATCTTAGGCTAAGGGTTGTCTTCAGCAGCAGCAACCATTTTTCGTGGTGATAAGTTAGATAAGGAAGCAACTCTGACCTGCAGTATCTCGTAGTTCAGTAGCCAGCTTTCTTCTCCACTTCATTCATGGTGAAGGTGTACATACCAGTGTCCGTTGGAACAGGTATAATCCCGTGTCAGGGCGGAGCGGAGCCGAAAGCTTAGACTCACTTTCCGGTGGGTTCAGAATTAGGATGCTTAGGCTGATCGTAGGAGTGCATGAAAATCATGAAGTATTTTAGCTCGTTTTACATTTGGGTTATATTGCATGCTTTTCCTTTAAGTGTCTCATTTTCTCTGTGCTTGCTCTTATGGTCGTAATCTCTCCTCCGCCCCTAACTTTGAACCATTCCAGCTCTTGTAGAAAATGTCCAGCTTGAACGAGTGGTCCTCTCGGGCCCGAGTGCTCTCCCAGGCTGGAGCCACGGCTTTTGGCTTCCTTGCCTCCCCTTCTCTCAGGGTATTCAGTCATTGTGCTGGAGCAGCTTCTTAAGGAAACATGCACGGGGAGTAAATTATCTGAGTTTTTGTAGGTTTAAAAAATACTCTTTCCTATGCTTTTGATCTTCTAGAAGTTATGTGGTTGTGGAGAATACAGACAGTAAAACATAGCAACTCGGCAGTTTGTACATGCCCAGTTTCATAACGTGGCCACATCCTTCGGGTTGTGTGACTGTCCTCAGCTCCTTGTTGGAGTTGTTCCTCGTCACGTTCGCTACGAGCTCACTGCCCTCCGAGGATGCCCTCTGATCTCTCAAAGTTGTCTGTCTGACTCTTAAAAGCACAAAGTGCTCAAGACAGACATTTTTTACTTGTTAAGCTAAACTTGTTTGGTCTTAGGAAGATTCCATGGGGGTACTTTTGGTTTGAGGTTTAAAAATTATCTCGGGACAGTACCATTTTGGTTGCAGAAAATCTTGAGTGGATGAGAATTTGAATTCCTAGTCAGCATTTTTATTGCCTTTGACCAGGGTTCTTTTCCGGAATCTTTGATCTAAATATTTGGTTATGGTGTCCAGACACCATTCAGTCCTTCCGGGCTCCTGCCAAACGAGGCAGTTGTTCACGGGAGGGGGGCATCGAGCCGCACACTCTGCACCTCCTCCTGTTCCTGACTTACTCCCTGCCTCTGTTGCCCTAGGTGAATAGAGACCAATCCTGGTGCCCTTTGTTGGCGCCCTTCGTTTCTAGTATTTCTTTGATTTCTTCTGTGCATATTCTCTATTCTCTGTTAAGTATTTAATCTGAATTGGTATTGTGTCTCTTATGTGTTATCTTTTTGTGGTTTTCAGGTCTTTTTTCTGAAATAGGTGGAGTTTGTGTTTTTCTTCCATTGATTTTTTTTTTCCGTGCAGTTTTTCATCTAAGAAATAACCTCTTCCCAAAAAAAAAAAAAAAAAGAGGACCTGATGCAAAGGGCTTAAGTGGAGAACAAATGCTTTGAGAATGATTGGGGCAGGGAATGTGCGGATGTGCTTTATACAATTGATGTATGTATATGTATGGATTGTGATAAGAATTGTATGAGCCCCTAATAAAATTTTTTTAAAAAAGGAATAACCCCTTCTCATTACTTTGGAATACTCATTTTTTATATCGTTAATAAGAGTATACTGTATGCCATATAGTCACTTCCAAACCTTAGTGATCGTCTAGGACAGAGTAGAACTGCCCCACAGGCTTTTCAAGGCAGTCAATTTCTATAGGAGCAGATTTCCAAGCTTTTTCTTCCACAGTGCTGGTGGTCGGTTTGAGTCATTGATCTTTTGGTTAGCCAAGGAGCATGTAACCACTGTGCCACCAAGTCCCCTCCGTGTAGTAGCCCACTGCCAGTTAGTCCATTCTGACTCATAGTGAGCCTAAAGGACAGAGGAGATGGACTCCCAAGGGCTTCCGAGAGTGAATCTTGGCAGAAGCAGGCTGCTGCTCTCTCCCGCAGTGGTTGAGCAGCTCAGTGCCTAACTCACTGCACTCTGAGCAATCCCAACTTCAGAGAATATTATGTACATGTAAGGATTTTTGGCTGTACAAAATATTCCTTAATCTCTTTAGTTCCTTGAATTTCCCATCTCCATCGGCTTTTCTGTTTATCTTGGACCTTTTCTTTCTCTTTACTATTGATCAAAGCTATACAAGTGTATAAAGAGTCAATTATTTTACAAAGCTTGTTGTGAATAGAGTAGTCTCCTGTGTGTGCAATGTCATCATCCATTTTCCCAAACAGCAATTATACTTTTAGTAATTTTGTTGTATTTTTTAGAATTCATAGATTTCTCTAACATGGCTTCTTTCTACTTGATTTTTTTAGTTTTAAACATTTTCTGTTGACCCCATGTTATGAAAATAAAGACTTAGTGCTTGTTCCAACTGTACTTTCTGTCTCTTCATGGTTATGTTGTTATTTGGTTAGATCAGTAAATAGTGCTTACATTGTCATGAACACAGTTCAGAGCTGAGCCATATGGTATTGTAAATCCTCTCTTCATCGTTTTGTTTTCTAGAGTTTTTAACTGTTACATTTTTGTTTGTTTAGTTGTCTCTATCAGCATTTAAACTCAAAACTTTCCCTCAGTTATATGAATCTCCTCCCAGGATTCTCCATTGCATCCTATGCTCTGCCAGTTTATCTTCCTGAAGTCTTCCCGCAGGCTTGCCTTCAGTGCGCTCCCTTCACCACCCTCAGCTTACATTACAATCTCAACTCGGTGCTGCTCCTGTTCCAGGATCCTTCTTGTTTTATTTACTCTGCTGTTTTGGTGAAGCACATATTCAATTACCTTCCTAGGAAAAGGTGTATGGGGCTAAGGTTGTTTAGGCTTTGTCTGAAAATCTCGTTAGCCTGTGTGCTGACAATGTTTTCCATTTTACCTCTTTGGGTTCTAATATTAATTGCAGTGGATACAAAATTCACAATTAAAAGGCTTATTAAAGGACGTTAGTGTAGTTGTCATGCCAGTGAGAAATGCCCAGGGTTGTGTTGTTGATCAGAAACATGTTACAGAGTTTCAAGTCAGCTATTAAAAGCCCAAAGGGACTTAGCCACTCTGCTGCTGGGTTGGGAAGTCCATCCGTGTATTCCTTGCCCAGGCTCCTGGTTCTGCTGCAGCTCCTTTGGTGGTGCTAATGGCTGTCCTCTGGATCTAGAAGGGTCACTGCACAGGGATCCCAGGGTCATGGGATGCAGTCCACTTCTTTAATGAGAACCCTCCTCCTGCTTCTAAGTCGGTTCATTTTAAACACAGCAGGATGCTGTTCCGCAATCGTAGTTACAGTTACTCACAAGTGAATCCTATCAGCATCTTCCACCACCTTCTTGCCATACCCCTGCAGGGAAAGGTGGTTTGGTGGGAGTTAGAGAATAGTTAAAGAGCCACATTAAGTAATCCACTGCCCCTGTACTCCAGCACCAAATTGACTGCTTGACAGTGTATAGAATTCCATAGACTGCTCCATTACCTTTCAGCTTCAGAGTTTGCTATTGATTAGCCGGAAGCCATTCTGATTCCTGGTCCTACTGGGTTTTTTTCCCCTCCGTCCTGGAAGCTGGGTCTTTTCTTGGTCAACATAATTCTGACGCTTCATTGGTGGAACAGCTTAGTGCTGATCTGTTTCCGCCCCTTGTGCAAAGGTCTTGGAGGCCTTCCTACTTTGGATACTATGTCCTCCAATCTTGGAGAGTATTTCTGAAACTGTTTTGTTATTGATTTCTCCCTTCTGTTTTCTCTTTTTCTGAAGGTCTCATTATTTAATATTAGACTGTTCCTCTGATCTCTGATTCTCTTCAACTTTCCATCTGTTTGTTGCCTATTTTTTTCTAAGACATTGCCTGAATTTTATTTTCAAGCAATTTCTATCTTCTCGATCATATTTTAATTTTAGCTCTCTGGGGATATAGGTAATAAATATATAGATACAAGTGGGGGGCGTGATTCAAAGAGCTCATGGAAAAATGGAATTTTCCCATAAACCCTTTGAAGCCCTTCAATCATAGGTACTTTTATTTATTATTGTTGAGAATGCACACATATGCCAATTAAATTTCTACATGTGTAATTCTGTGACCTTGATTACATTCCTCCAAGTTGTGCAGCCATTGCCCTGTCCTCTCTCAGTTTGACCTCCACTAACATCAACTCACAGTCCCTTAGGCTCTCTCTCGCCGTGGAATCGCTGTCCATTTGTGGAGAGCTCTTAAAAGAGCGCAGTGCTTACGGCAGGCCTCATTTACCAGTTGAGCTAAACGTGTTTGGTTTAAGAGATGCTTAAGGGAGTATTTGGGTTTAAGGGTTCGATCACCAGGACAGTCGTTCCAAAGGTCCGTCCAGCTATCATAGCTTCGGAAAGCTTGAATTCCAATAGTTAAAAAGTTCTATTTTGCAAAGTGGGTGAAGGGATACGTCGGGCAGTGTAAGATATGTCAAAATAATAATAATTTATAAATTATCCAGGGTTCATGAGGGAGTGGGGACAGGGAGGTAGGGGAAAAAATGAGCTGATACCAAGGCCTCAAGTAGAAAGCAAATGTTTTGAGAATGGTGATGGCAACAAATGTACAAAGATGCTTGACACAATGGATGTATAGATTGTGATAAGAGTTGTATGAGACCCCAATAAAATGATTTTTAAAAAACTCAATTGAAAAAAATTCTATTCTGCATTTCTCCTATTTTGATTAGGAATCTTCTGTAGATTTTTTAATCAAAATGTCCAGTAATAGTAGCCAGATACCATTCATTTCTTTCCTATTCCTGACTCCCCTTCTTCCTTTATTTCTCCAAAGGAATAAAGACTTTTTGTTGTGTCATAGATGTGTGCCCTCACGCACGCTTTTAAAGCCCCAGGGACAATACAGTGAAATAGAAGGTAGAGCAGAAGCACTGGACTGAGCACATTTTTAGGCCACTTAACTGGTATGTCTTGTGAAACCATGACTCTGAACTTGCAAACCAAGAAGCCAAATCCAATGAGGTGTTGGTGCATAAGCATCCTCAGCAGTTGATTTGTGTTGTGGTTTTTATAAGTGTATATCTTACTGACATAAGAGTTGGTGTATGAAATCGTTGATGAACAAAGAGAAAAAAAGAAAAGGTTGAGGGAAGCTTTGTATGTAAGGATGGGCTTTTGTGTATGGCTTCTGTTGTAAAATTTCCTTTTTTAAGCTCCAATGTAAAAGGAACCCCAGTGTCAGTGTAGTTGTTCTTTATGAACTCAGACAGACACGGCAGAATTGAGGCTGCCTGCCTGGCTGCCAGCATTCCACCAGGAGGGGAGTCGGCTGGGGATCGCAGCATTCCACGTGTGGACGGTAACTCGCTCCTTCTGCTGTTAGCATTGCACTGTCGTTCTCCATTGTCTGTTGAACTCTCTTATGCCTGGTCCGGGGAGTCATCTGCCCTTTTGCCTGCTTTTGTTGCCTTTAGTTCTGTCTTTAACTCCTCTCTCATACAGATGCCTTACATGACCAGTTTCTGAGCCTGCTGGGTTTGTTTCTGGATTGTAAGTAGAATTGTTTCCCGTTCTTTTCCATTCTTAGCAGCACAGTCATCTTTTTCAGTTTTGCTAAGTGAGTTGCTGTATGTCCATCTCCTTCTTCTAAAACTTTATTGAGGTACAATGGACATAAAAAAAGAAAGATATTTGCAATGTATAGTTGGAAAGTTTTTGTTTTGTTTTTAAGTCATTTTGTTGGGGGCTCATACAGCTCTTATCACAATTCACACATGCATTCATTGTATCAGCACATTTGTACATATGTTGCAATCATTATTTTCTTTTTTAAATCGTTTTATTAGGGGCTCATATAACTCTTATCACAATCCATACATACATCAGTTGTGTAAAGCACGTTTGTACATTCATTGCCTAGTTGGAAAGTTTTAACATACGTATATGCCCAGGGAACCTTCTCTATAATCAAAATAATGAGTATATTGACCATATCCCTAACTCTCCCTGCCGAAAATAAAAAAAAAAACCCCAAACCAAGCCCACTGCCATCTAATCAATTCTGACTCATAGTGACCCTAGATAAGGTTTCTGAGAATGAACATCTTTATGGGCGCAGCCAGCCTCCTCTTACACAGAGCATCTGGTGGGCTTGAACCACCACCTTTGCCGTTAGCCCCACGTCACTGCCAGCCTCCTTTCTTTAGGCAACCACTAATTTGTTTTCTGTCATTATAGAGTGGTTTGCATTTTCTGGAATTTTATAAATGAAACCATACAATTTAGTAGTTCATTGCCTTTTATTGCTGAGTAGTATTCCATGGTATGGAATATACATACCACAATTGTTTTGGTCACAGTTTGTATTTATTGCAAATAAAGTTTCCCTGAACATTTTGTACACATTCATATGTAACATATGGGTAACTTAGAATGGAATATCTGGATTGCCTTTTAAATATATAATTAAAAAACCATTTTGTTGGGGACTCATACAACTCTTATCACAATCCGTACATACATCCATTGTGTCAAGCACATTTGTACATTTGTTGCCATCATCATTCTCAAAACATTTTCTTTCTACTTGAGCCCTTGGTATCAGCTCATTTTCCCCCCTCCCTCCCCACCCCCCTCCACCTCCCTCACAAATCTTGATATATATATATATATATATATATATATATATATATATATATAAAAAATATATATATTTTAAATCATTTTATTAGGGGCTCATAGAACTTTTATCACAATCCAAACATACTTCAATTGTGTAAAGCACATTTGTACATTCATTGCCCTCATCATTCTCAAAACATTTGCACGCCACTTAAGCCCCTGCCATCAGCTCCTCATTTTTCCCCTCCCTCCCTGCTCTCCCTTCCCTCATGAACCCTTGGTAATTGATAAATTATTATTTTGTCATATCTTGCATTGTCCAATGTCACCCTTTATCCACCTTTCTGTTGTCCATCTTCCAGGAAGGAGGTCACATGTAGATCCTTGCAATTGGTTCTCCCTTTCTACCCCACCCTCCCTCTATGCTCCCAGTATTGCCACGCTCACCACAGGTCCTGAAGGGATCATCTGTCCTGGATTCCCTGTTTCCAGTTCCTATCTGTACCAGTGTACATCCTCTGTTCTAGCCAGATTTGTAAGGTAGAATTGGGATCACGATAGTGGAGGGAGGAAACATTTAGGAACTAGAGGAAAGTTGTATGTTTCATTGTGGTTACACTGCACCCTGACTGGCTCATCTCCTCCCCAATACCCTTCCATAAAGGGATGTCCAGTTGCCTACAAATGGGCTTTGGGTCTCCACTCTACACTCCCCCTCATTCACAATGATAAGATTTTTGTTCTGATGATGCCTGATACCCGATCCCTTTGACACCTTGAGATCGCACAGACTGGTGTGCTTCTTCCATGTGGGCTTTGTTACTTCTGAGCTAGATGGCCGCTTGTTTACCTTCAAGCCTTTAAGACCCCAGAAGCTGTATTTTTTGATAGCTGGGCACCATCAGCTTTCTTCACCACATTTGCTGTGCACCCATTTGTCTGCAGCGATCATATCATGGAGGTGAGCATACAATGATACGATTTTCTTGTTCTTTGATAACTGATCCCTTAGGTACCTCGTGATCACTCAGATTGGTGTGCTGCTTCCATGTGGGCTTTGTTGCTTCTGAGCTAGATGACCACTTGTTTACCTTCAAGCCTTTAAGACCCCAGACACTATATCTTTTGATAGCCGGGCACCATCAGCTTTCTTCACCACATTTGTTTATGCACCCGCTCTATCTTCAGTGATTGTGAGGGGAAGGTGAGCATCATGGAATGACAGTTTAATAGAACCAAGAGTTCTTGCATTGAGGGAGTACTTGAGTGGAGACCCTATGTCCATCTGCTACCTTAATACTAAACCTATAAATATATGTACATATATCAATTTCCCCATCCTCATATATAAATATATTTACATCTGTACATACCTGTATTTAGACCTCTATAAATGCCCTTTACCTCCCAGCTCTTTCCTCTATTTCCTTTTACTTTCCTCTTGTCCCATTATCATGCTCAGCCTTCATTTGGGTTAAGTAATTCCTTTCGGCTACATTACCCTTGATCACACCCTACCAGGTCTCCTACACCCTCCTCACCAATGATTTGGATAACTTGTTGATATAAACCTAATTTTTAAAGAACCTGGCAGACTGTTTTCTAAAGTGGTTAGACCATTTTGTGTTTCCATCAGTTTCTAAGAGTTCTAGTTGCTCCACATCCTAATTGGATATTGTCAGTCTTTTTAATTTTAGGCATTCTAATAATAATGTAGTTCATTTGCTTTTTAGCTTATAATACTGAGTTGCTATAATTTATCTCATTCTTTTTCTTTCCTTTGGGGGTTTATTTTTTGTAAAAATTACTTTAATGAGTGTGATAGAATAGAGTCCAGAAGTAGATCCATACAACTGGGGTCAATTGACACTTTAGAAAGCGTAGTCTTTTTGCAAAATGGTATTGGAACAATTGTGCATTCATGGGCATAAAAGAACTTCAACCTATACATCACGTGTTACAGAAAAATTTGCAAAAAATTGATCTGAGACTTAACATATAATATGTAAGACTGTAGAGCATTTTGAAGAAGACTTAGAGGAAAACCTTAGTGACTAGAGTAGGCAAGACTGCCAAGATACGGCATTGAAGCACGTGCCTTGAAAGAACACATAGGTAATTGGGTTAAGTGAAAGCTTAGAAGTTTAGCACATAATGAAAAGAGAAGCTATAGACCAGCAAATTTTTGGTAAATTCCACACATCAAAGGACTTGTGTCCAAATAAGAACTCACAAAACTCAAAAGTGAAAAGAAAGCCATTTAAAAAACAAAGTGCAAGAATATAACTAATGGCATTGAATTGTACATTGAGTGGTTGAACTAGCAGGTTTTAAGTTAAATATATTTAACCTGTGGAAGTGTTCTTATGAATTTTTATTTTTTTTAATTATAAATAGCCAAAGGAGAAGGAGAAAATTATGGGAGGATTGTTGTTAGTTGCTGTTGAGGTGCTTCTGACTCCTGGTGACTCGTGTGTAGAGTAGATTCCAAAGCATTTTCAGACCGTCAACTTTTGGAAGCAGGTCTCTAAACCTGTCTTCCAAGATTCCTCAGTGGATTTTTAGCTTGTAGTCAAGCATTTAATGTTTTGAGCCACAGGGATTCCTTATGAATGATAATCCTGTCTAAAAGTTATAAAGATGATTTTATAATTATTAAAACAGGATATTGATGGAGCAATAAACAAAATGTATACATGAAAAACAGACCACTCTACGAGGGGATATCACCCCCTCCAAAAAAAAAAAAAAAGAAACTGGGAAAGAACTGTATTTTTCCCTGCTAGGTGAGCATTCAGCTACTTGCTCTGAGTTAGTGTACCCAGTGGTGTTGCCTGGGAAGGTTCTCTTTGCGTACAGTGAGGTCTTTCTTAATAGCAGTGTTGATCAAGCCTCATTTTTTTGTGATGGCTGATTTAAGAGAACAGCTTGTGGCTGTGAAATGTTTCCTGCTTTGGGGGGTGGGAGGGTGGTGGGAGGGTGGTGGGAAATGCTTCAGAAACTGTTGTGATGTTGAACACAGCTTCCAAGGACAGTGCTGTGGGAAAAACTCAGGTGTATGTGTGATTTCCTTGTTTCAAAACAGATGAAATGCCAATTGATGACAGATCTCATTCTGGATGTCTGTCAACTTCCCAAGCAGATGAAAATGTTGACAAAATTCATGCACTTGTGCTCAGAGACCTATGATGGACCTTTGAAGAGACGGGGAAGTGATCTAGGAGCTCAGATCAGCTAATTTTGGTGGAAGATTTGGGAATGAGAAGGGTCACTGTGAAATTTGTGCCTCGAGTTCTGACTGAACAGGAAAAAGCATTGAGTGGAAACATACTGTGCTTTGAAAGAACAGCTCTGAAGCGACAGACTTTTTTTCCCCAAGATCATTACTGGTGAGGAGACGTGGTGCTATTCTTTTGACCTTGAAAGCAAAGATCAAGTAAACCAGTGGAAGACACCATCGTCACCTCCCCTCAAAAAAGACTGTCAAGTGAAATCAGGGATGAAGACGATGCTCATTTGTTTTGATGTGAGAGGGATAGTGCATTTGGAGTTCGTTCCACCAGGTCAGACTGCTAAGTAAACTTACTATTTAGAGGTTCTGAAAAGATTGTGTAAGAGTACAACAAAGAAGACCTGATTTGTGGCAGACAGGGAACTGGTTTTGCCACCACGACAGTGCACCTGCTCATGCAGCCATCTCAGTGTGTCAGTTTTGGGCAAAAAACAGCCTGCCTTTTTTTTGCCCTGTGCACCAGACTCACGTGACCTTTGTGCAACTTCTTTTTTGTTTCTGTGAATGAAGAGAGACATGAAGGGACAGCGATTTGATGACATTGAATAAGGCGAAGAAAAAAAAATGAGGGAGGTCCTGTCAGCCATACAAACAGACGAGTTTGAAAAATGTTTCTAATAATGGAATAGCAGATTTGGCAAATATTTTGAGTGGAATGGAGAGTCCTTTGAAGGTGATAGGGTTGTTTTGTAAAAAAAGTTTAAATACATAGCTTTGAAGAAAAAATTACTTTTTTTGGGGGAACTCCCTCGTACACATTGAAATTTAATGTATGAAGAAAGAATAAAAACAAATCAGTGATTAAAAATAGCACAAGATTTGAAGAGATAGTTCAGCAAAGAAGGCAGTGCAGCCACTTTGGAAAACAATCTATTAGTTTCTTAGAGAAAGTTAAGCATCCAGTTATCATGGTTTAATAGTCCCACAGTTAGATTTTACCCTAGACAAATGCAAATGTGTCTACACCGAGACGTGTACATGCATGTTTCTAGCAGTGCTGTCCATATTAGCGAAACACTTCAGGAGGTAAATAGGTGAACAAAATATCATTACTCAGCAATAGCAAGGAATGAACTTTGAGGTATAACTTTTTTTTAGGTGTAACTGTTTTTCAATAGTAAATATATGGATAACGAAACATTTGCCATTTCAGGCCTCATATGTACAGTTCAATGACATTAAGTATGCTCATCATTATGTAGTTTAATTTTGACCATTAACCATTCTCAAATTTTCCCAACACCCTTAAGAGACACTCAGCATCCCATAAACCTTATGTCTTCCTTCCTCCCACCTTCTTGTCTACTCCTGGTCACCACTAAGAAACTTTGATCTCTGTAAACTTGTCTGGAATGTGCTAGAGATTTTGTGTAAGTCGGCTCATATGCACTTGTTCTTTGCGATCGACTTCTTTCACACAGCATGATGTTTTCAAGACCGATTCATGTTGTATAGGTTGTCACGACTTCAGTTCTCTTCATGCTTGAGTATTCTTTCATTGGGAATGAACTGTTGACATGGGCAAAAGCCTGAATGACTCTCAGAGGTATTTTGTTAAATGAAAGAGGCCAGTCTTGACAATTATATACAAGAGAGCTCCATTTACATGATATTCTTGAAAAGACAGAACTGTGGGATAAAGAGCAGAGTAATGGTTGACAGGGCTGAAGGACTGGGGGAGGGCTTGCCTCCAGAGAAGCAGTTGTTTGAATGATGGAACTGCCCTGTACCCTGTTTATGTTGGTTACAGGAATCCATGCATGTGTTAAAACTCTGAACAACACACCAAACAGAATCTTACTTTGTATAAATTAAAAGAAAAATAATAAGTTGGGGAAAATGACCAATTTATTGGTATTTAAATGTTCAATGCATGTGTGTATGTGTCACCAGCAGTATTCATCACCCACCATGCTCGACATTGTTCTTAAGTGGTTTCTGTGTATTAAATCTTTCCATTTATTCCAGAATCCTATGAGAAAGGCACTTTTTGTATTCTTAATTTTTCAGTAAAGACCCAAATGAATCTGCTATTGTTAAGTGTAGGAGCAAATGTTGGCCTTCTTTAATGTTGTTGATTAATCATTCTCATCAGCCATCTAAATACCCTCTATTAAAGGTGACTGACATTTCCGCTCTGATGTCAGAGGGCCATTTCCCAGTGGGTCTTTTTTGAGTGGACCCCTCTGTGAAGCAGGCTCAGCCAGAGACAAAAGCTTTGCCTCTGTGATACTTCGGTCTACACCTTCATTTCTTTTTGGAATAGCCGCTATGTTGTCTCCTTGCATGTTTTTGGCCTCGGGGTAGGTGCCTGCTGTCTTCTCTTTCCACACGCAGGGAGGGACCTGGGGAGACCCCAGAAGTATCCGCAGATAGCAAATGTGGGTGCCTGGGTTTGCTAAATTAAGCTGTAGGCCTAGAACATTGCTCTCTCACAAACCCCTGCCCTGGAGTTTGTCATGATGAGCACCCAGCACATAACATTGGATTGTGGCTAATCCATTTGGGATTTGGTGGCTCTTTGTGACTCTCACTAAGAATTACTGGTGCTGGTTGTTTGGAACATAGAAAGCACTGTTCAAAAAAATTTTTTTAAAAAGAAAGCACTCTTCATACTTACCTGATTGATATATGCCATCTCCAGAGCTAAAAACTCAAACTGGTTCCTGTAGTCAAACATAGACAATTGTGTTAACGGTGCCACACATCTTTCCCTTAGATTACCATGCTCACCCTGTTGCTGTGCCTGGAATTTAGGGATCATAACTTTGTAGGCAAAATGCAGCTGTCTACATGAGTTTAGTGGACACTGATCTTGTGGTGCTGGGTTATGGGTGTGCGTGCGTTTTCTTTCCCAGTGGTAGAGAGCTTCCCGGCCTTTGCGTTTTCTTAGTTAAGGGTATGTTTCTGTCATTTTACGGACTTGAACCAGTCATTGTCTGGCATATTCTGTTGCCTCCTTTGTCTTTTCTGAGTCTCCATTTTCTCTCCAATAGCTTCAATTGACTTATACCGATTCTCACTTGTTTTTCTGTAGCAGCGTGCTGTTGAATCCCTCCGCTTGGCATGATTGTAAGCATTAAAAAAAATTTTTTTTTGATTGTAAGCATTTTGCTGGGAGTGAAGGAGGGGTATAAATAGTTGGGTGCTTATTCCCAGATAAGGTTGGGAATATTTCTTATGGTAATGGATACATGATATAGTACTTCTAAGGATAGAGAAATGGGCCATATCAACCTATAGTGTCATTTTTGCTTGAAAAATATATCTTTGGAACTAAAACCTTACCCAGAAGAGAATAATAGATTACATAGAGCTTCTAGATTTTGATGTGGGTTAGAACTGAAAAATGAGATGTCTTTAAACTCTTTTTCCTTTTCTTTTTGATAAGTGATATAATGTGGTTTGGACACTCAGAGATTCCTGAGATTCCAGGTTCTGGTTGATGATTTACTGCAAAATTGCTTATAAATTGAAGTAGAAAATGTTTTGCAGACCTGGCAGCTTTCTGGCTTCACACCCATTTGTCACCCAGCATTTCCCTTTGTGTATAGAACAAGAATTAATTAGGCTGCACTGCAGGAAAAGTTTATGGCTATAATTTATATAGGATGAATTTCTTTTTAAAGAGACAGCATTGTTTTGTTATACCTATATACATACATGTACATATATATGTTTTTTTTCTTTTCCCCTTGGAGCAGTATTTGTAAGCATTTGGAATAAAAACACTCATTTTTTTTGCTAAGTGTAAAACATGGTGGAATAGATACTTTTATGGTGATTGCTTTCTGGTTAACCTTTTAAAAAATATTTTAAATTCCGTGTGTACTGGTGAGCAGCAGTGCTTGCATCTCCAACCCTGGTCAGGCTTGTCTGGTTTCCAGAGCTCTGTATTCTCTAGGTCTCTTCGAAGACTTGAATTCTGTCTTTTTTTTAGGGTCTTAATTCATTCAATTAATGTTTTCATAATCAATGCAAGTCAGAACTTGCAATTTGTTCCTGATTTGCACATTAAAGAGCTCCATTAATTAAGAATCCTGGTGTTTGGCATGTTCCCGCAGGATCTGTGCATTATTTACATGGTAAAAGTGCACGATGCAAGTTTCTCAGTTGTACTGGCAATTGCAGTTAATCCTGCTGTTTCTTTTTCTTTTGGGCTTGTGAATAACCATTATTACACAACTCATCGAAACTCCTTAGGGTACATAAGACCAGAATAGAAACACGTGATCCAAACGTGGGTCCACAGGGGGTGGGGGATAGGGGTAGAGAGGAAATCCTCTGTTTACAGGGAAAACAAAAACAAAAAAACACCCCTGGAAGACAGAGTTTATGTGTTTGATTTTTTTTTTTTTGTGGCTCTCCCACTTGGAGACTGTGTAGTAGCGAGTTTTCTTTCTCTAGTAATAGTGGTTGTAGTGATAAATGAAGTTGCCTTTCATCATCCAAATAACCCCAGAAATGGAGACAAGCATTCTGCTATGCTCACATTGGATACGTGAGTTCATAACATTCTTGTGGTTCTTCACGGTGTTCTCTGGGAAGCCATGGCCTAAGCCAGTGCTGTGCTCGCTCCCTCTTGGTGTGATGGCATATTAGCAGATCACTGAAGTTTCAGTAGGTTCCTCCTTTTCCCATTTTAGCCAGGGCTGAGGTTTACCTTCTCGTAGTGTATTTTCTTACTAATAATTAGTTTGTCTCTGAAAATATCAGGCAATGTTGCAAAGCATTTTCCAAAAGAGTGGAGACATTTTTCTCCTTGGTATTTATTTGTGAGACATACTAGGTTTTTAAATGACTAGATTACAAGATTACATTTCTCTATATTTTTAGGTTTTTTAAAGGTAAGCTAAAGAAAAAAGTAAAAGCAACTGTCCCACTTTCCCAGACCTCTACACCTACTTCTCTGAGCAAACATAGCTGACAATTAGGGTGTATTTTTTCCAAATGCGTGTGTGTGTGTGTGTGTGTATTCTTCTGTATTTTATGGAGGCAGGAGGAAAACCAACATAAACTATCATGCTACTTATATATTATTTTAGCGAAAGTCATGGTTCCTTTAAGACAGTTATATTTGATTATTACAGTGTTGTGTGTTGTTGAGTTGAATCCAATTCATAGCACCCCTATAGGACAGAATAGAACTCCCTAATAGAGATTTCTTAGACTGCCCACTACCCTTTCTATGGAAGAAAGATGAGACTGCTCCTGTAAAGAAAGATGTGGCCTTGGAAATCCTGTATATTTATAACTTATCCCTAGGCAATTTTGTACATATGACTTGCTTTGAAACATTTATTATACTTGTGCTACACTTGACTTTAGTTTTAATTTCTTGGTCATTTTTAATGCCTTTTCTCTAATTTTGATTGTTTTGCTGTTTAGTTTCTGCCAGATCCTGTTTTTCTTGGGGCAACTGAGTAAATTTAACTCTAAAATGCTTGTATTTTGAGAAGTCATTTTTAGATATTTAGACTGTTTCAACAGGAAATACTTTATAGGTAGAGAAACTGTTCCGTCTTAAAGATTCTTTCATCCTAAGGGTGCTACATAAGTTTTACTACACGAGGGTCAGAATGATTTGCTGGTGACAGGGTTTGATGTGGGGGCAGAGGCCAATATTCTAACTTAAGTAATTAGAATGCACTTTTTGGTGGCTTCAGTTAAGAGTCATAAACTATGATGAGAACATAAGTGAAAATAAACTGCAAAATAACGATGTATAAATTACCAAGGGCACATGAGGGTGGGGAGAGCGGGGAGGGAAGGGGAAAAAAAAAGAGGACATGATGCAAAGGGCTTAAGTGGAGAGCAAATGCTTTGAGAATGATTGGGGCGGGGAATGTATGGATGTGCTTTATACAATTGATGTATGTATATGTATGGATTGTGATAAGAGTTGTATGAGTCCCTAATAAAATGTAAAAAAAAAAAGAAAATGGGGCAAAGAATGTATAGATGTGCTTTATACAATTGATGTATGTATATGTATGGATTGTGATAAGAGTTGTATGAGCCCCTAAGAAAATGTTTAAAAAAAAGAAAAAGAAAATAAACTGGTGGAGAAAATTTGAGGATAAGAATTATCAGCTTACTTCCGTGTTGGTATTTTTATAGGACAAGTACAACGCTGGATGCCAGCATACTACAGCAGTAATAAAACGAGCTCCCGCGTGCTAGTCGTGAACCACCGCTATTGCACTGTACATAATACGTTCTCTACAGGGGTCTCCTTTAATTCTCACAACAGCCTGTGAAATAGGCAATAAATACTGTTGTACCTATGAGGAAGTCATCTCTTAGAGAGCCTTAGTAACTTGCTTAAGGACATGCAGTTGATTCTGACAAGTCCAGTAAAGAAATAGAGACTCTGCTGGACTTCACAGCCTGTGCTCCTGGCCATGTTGTCCAGTCACTATGCAGGCAGTCAAATTTAATGAGAATTTTTTTAGTTATTGTTGCTCTCATTAAAGAAAGTATGAGGAATGCAGAAACAAGAGATACCAGAACTTGAGAAAGGGAAGGCAGGGTAAATATGGAGATGGATTGTTGTAAGACAGAGGGTAAGTAGTAGTTAACATTCTTTAGTTTTTTTAAAGATGTTTTTTATGAATAGGTTTGGGGATTTCTGTCAATAGAACTAGAAGGACCTTTGTGAGATCTGGTTACTTTTATAAGCAAGTAAGACTTTTTTGGGGTGATAGAAAATAAATAGATGGGGCTGTTCCTTATCATAAGTATAATACATAGTCATTGTATAAAATTTAGAAGTAGCCAAGCGAAAGTAAGGAAATAGTCATTCCTAATCATAGCAGCTAGAGTTGAGTGCTTTAAAATTTTGTTTTCTATCTTTCCTAGGCTCCCTTTGTGGATCTGTAGTGAGAAGAGAGGCCATATTCTATATTCTGTTTAACAGTCTGATTTTTTCCTACTTAACAGATTATGAATATTTTTCCATGTCATTAAATATTGTTCTACAGCACTGTTTTTAATGGCAGCGTATAGACTTTCCATCATATGGATAGTTTAACCAATCCTTTATTGTTGGACATTTGGATTGTTTCCAGTTTTTCATTTTTATAAGTAATGCAGTAAACACCATTGTTACTAAATCTTTACTCACACCCATGGTTGATTTGTTGCATAAAATAAAATTCTAGAAATGGAATTAGTGTATTTCCCAAATACGTGCAAAGTGTTAGGGTTTTTGATCAGCGTCACCAAGTTGCCTTTCAGGAAAGTTATGCCTCTGTACTCACCTCCTTATGTGGATGTCATTTCCCCGCATTCTTGTCTACACCGGGCATTGTAATTTTGTTTCATGTGTGTCACTTTGATAGATGCAAAGTGTTATCTGGAAAAAATGCCATCTGTTTATTTTAACTTTGTATTTCTTTTTGTTTACATTTCCTAATGTTTAATGAGGGTCGACTTCTTTTTCCCTTATATTTATTGGTCCTTGGTATTTCTGTGAATCAAGGAGGACAATTTAAAAATTAGCTGTAGGAGTAGCTGCTGCTTTTATGTGAAGCTGTTTCTTTTTATTTTTACTTTCTGTTGACAGAGAAATATCCACCATAAAAGATGTCTTTGTATTCTTGGATAGATTTATTAACTTTACTTTTTAAAAAGTCATAGAATTAGAACTTGTTTTACCTGTATATATTTCCCCTCTCCCCCCATGCAATACTGAGTCCCCTGGCCCCTCACAAGCTACACTAAATAACATAAAGGGAATTGTCTAAATCCCCTTTTCCCTACTCTCTAGAGATGGTCATTTTTAAGTTTGATGTATTTGCTTTCAGATACTTTATGTCAATCTAAACCTTTTCTTAAACCACAAATGAGATTTTACTTTATTTTCTATGAAGTTCATAAAATTTTATCCTTTTTTTTTCTTTAAAAAATATTTTGCCCTGTTTTCTTCTCCTTTCTTTTTGCATAAATATTTTTAAAGTATTGTAGTCACCAGGCCATTTCACTTTTAAATACTTCTATCCATGTTAAAACATGAGGGTATTTCTTATGCAACGGCAGTACTCTCACACCTACCCCCATCAGTATTCTCTAATACATACACTGTAATCAGATTACCGTACTCGTGCTCGAATATAAGCCGACCTGAATTTCAGCCAAGGCACCTAATTTTATCACAAAAGCTGCATTAAAAATCTGCTGGAAAACTCGGTTTATATTCAAGTATATATGGTATTTCAGTTGCCCCCCCCCCAATATCTTCTGGTTGGTTTATTCAAACCAAGTTTCACTCTTAACCTGTCCTTTTCAACAGTTGCGTAGAAAGGGATCTGGTTGACCCAACAGTAATTTACTAGCCCCTTAACAATGGGCACTTAAGATATTTAGTTTTTACCTGTTGTAAATGTTGGAAATAATGTTTTGCACCTACACCTTTGCTTTTTTATCTGATCCTTCTCTTAGGATTCATTTCTAGAAGTGGAAATAGTAGAGTCAGGAGGTATACATATGTAGATCTTTGATACATTTTGTGAGCTTGCTTTCTGGATCTAGAAGCCTGTTCTTTCTGATTAAACCCGTGTGTGTGTGTGCGTGCATTTCTTTTTTTTTTAAGGCTAAGTAAGGATCTCCTGATATATGAGAGGGTTTCAAAAAGTTTGTGGAGAAATTTTATTATTTTTAAATTCCATTAATCCACAAATTTTGAAATCCCTTCATATATATACATGTGAATTTTAGAAATTGTTTATTAACTTTTGTCTTAACAGTCTCTTCTTCAAATTAAAAAAACTCTTCCTTTTTCTTATCCTGTTAGACATGTTTTGTATCCATCTGATTTGAATTTTTTTAGTTTCTTCACTTTGTTTTTCAAGTGTGCAAATCCAATTTGGATATAACATTTTAACATAATCTCACTAGTATTGTTTATTCTGTGGTGGTATTGGGGAGGATGGTTCTTTACTTTTAAGTAACTGAAACTTTATTACATTTTGTTTTAAAGATAATTTCGATATATAATTCACAAGGATGTATTGCTCTAGAAAGTGGGAAATACCAGTTTTTTTAAAAACTTGTAGAAATTTGTTTAGTTTGCTTCATCTGTCAATGGCATATAATAATAGTCCCTACCTCAAAGGATTGTTGTAGAGATATATATGAATTAATATATGTAAACCATTTAAATTAGTATCTGACACTTGGTCTGGGCATTAGTAAATATTAACTATTAATCTTAATAATAATATAGTACAATCTTTTATTTAAAAAAATCATTTTATTGGCTCGTACAATTCTTATCACTATTCATACATACATCCATTGTGTCAAGCGCATGTGTACATTTGTTGCCATCATCATTCTCAAAACATCTGCCTTCCACTTGAGCCCTTAATATCAGCTGCTCGTTTTCACCCTCCCTCCCCACTCCCCCGCAATCTTTTCTTAGTCTGTAGCTCTGTGACCACAGGATTTGTTACCCTTGCCTTAAAATAATTATAGGAAAAATACAGACTGTCAAGTCTTTTGATGAGTTGAAATGAATATTTTAAAAGTATATGTTAGGAAAGTATTAGGAAGTCATTTTTATTCAATTATGAATTCAAAATAATATCGACTGTTGGCCAGATACCCAGCATGGCAAGGTAAGTGTCAGCTCTACTCTCAAAGACTTCATGGTAAGATTTCAGAGATAGGTAAAGATTTGTTAGTCCTCTAATTACTTCTACTTCTACTTCCTGTGCTTTTTACTGGAAATCAATTTCTCTAAGCGTTGCTTTTTGGATTGGTGAATATACAAAGATGTAGTCTTATTAAGAGAACCCCAAATAACTTTTTTAATCTTCGAGCCTCAGTTTACTTATATGTTAAGTGGTGAAAATTACTGTGTAAGTCTTTGTGAAATTACATTGTAATGTATCCACTGAAAGCTATTTAATTATTTTTGTGTTTGTAAATTCCCAAATCTGGTGGAAGTGCTTTGAGAGGACTAGGAGTGGCCCATTGATATGTGTGAACAGTTTATTGGGCTTTAGGTGGTCCATATATCTTACAATTAAGTTATAATAAGGAAAACATCAAGCCTGATTGTTTGTACTAAAGAAAACAACAGTTTGTTGGACCTGTGTAAAGTTAACAAATTTGCAGTCCACTTTTGTGTGTTTTTAAGCGTTTAGATTCAGAAAAGATAGTGTAAGCAGACGCTTGTTCTGTGATTTAGGCATCATTTCTCTATGGCCCAGATCACAGGTTGGCTGCTGGAGTGTCAGACGGGGAGGATTCCGGCTCCTCCAGCAGTTACAGCATAGTGAAATCAGAGTCAGCGCAATGTGGTGCATATTGTAGCAGTCATATGAATACTATTGAGAGGGAAGTGACTAATTCTGCCTAAGAATCCTCATTTCAGAAAGCTTCTCGGAGGAGTGTTTCCAGGAGGTAAAGAGAATTTGGACTTTTGATTAGGAACAGTTTCACCATCAAAGAGACTGTATATTTCAAGGTTTTATAGAACAAAAGGGCTAGACATTATGTAAAACTGAGAAGCCAACTAAGATTGTGGTTCTAATTTTATTTTTTACTTTATATTTATTTTGAATTTTAATAAAATTTTAAATTACAAAAATAATATGAGCTTGTAAAATAATCTGACAATTTAAATGTGTATCAAGTGAAAATGAAAGTCTTTCCACTCTCCCTGGGTAGTAACCATCATGATGAGTTTAAGCAATTACTTGTAAGTAAAGTGGGATTTTAAGTACCATACACTCTGAGCATTTATTCTTTCTGTTTAAAGGGGGGTGTGCAGTAAAATTTCATTTTTTAAGAAAAGTACTCAGGAGCAGTGAAGGTTGTCTACTAACTATGAATTGGAAGGTAACTGCAGTGGATTTCAGGAAGTACATTGATCAGTTAGATTGCGGTGTCCTATAGGGCTTTTTAAGGATTTATTGCCACACTTCATCAAGGTATTTGAGGTGGTATTCGGGGAACCTGTGAAATTCTCCAGCTCTTTCCCCTTCTTTATAGATTCACGCCTGGTAGAAATTACAGCTTGAGTGGGATGTCCCTCCACAGAACTCAAATGCACACTATCTGTCATGTTACTTAGTGTGGCAGTAATGGGAAATGCTCAGGGTTCTGTTTTGTTTTTTTCTTTTTGTTTCTTTCTGTGAGGGGGCTCACCCAAGATATATTTTATCATATGTCTCTTCATCTCTCCTTATTTCAACTTCCACTTATTCCCCAATTCCCCACATCATTCTCTTAAGAGAAAAAAATAAGTTTTGTCCACTGAGCCTCTTTGTTACTTGATTTAACATGTCTTGGGTTGAATGTTTCTCACAGAAACACTTTGCATTCAGAATTAGCCTAGCAACCTGTTTCCTCCACAGACTGCTCACTAGATCGAGCTCCTGGTGCTATGGTGCCCGTCTGAGGGATGAAATCTCAAGTCTGCTTTTGGCTTAGCCGTCCTGATTTTAGAGTCTAAGTCTCTTTAGAATCTAGGTCTGGCTTGAAAAAAGTTAGTGTTGTGGTTGTTTTGGTTCACAGAACCAACCAACACACTGGGGCAGGACTTGCCATGCTATTCCCGTAGGAACTCCGGTCCGCATGATAGCAGCCCATTGGTCAGTCTCTCAATATGAGGGGCTTCAGAAGTTTGTGGTAAATGACATAAAAGATCATGAAATGTTCCACGAACTTTTTGAAGCCCTCCCCTTACACACATACGCACACACATTCACACACACCTGTATATAGGTCGACATATATGTATATATGAATTCTAGTTGGGTATATACTGAAAATGCTACAACCTCACCCACATGGTTGGTGTTAAGGAATTTGTAACTTAGAATACTCTTTCTTATTGGTAATGCCATTCTGCTTGGGGAATATAGAACAAGCCCAAACAGTAATACTGACAGAATTTGGAATTATGATACAGTGGAGCCTTCACGCAATTCTTTGTTGAAGAAGTTAGAGCCTAAATGTTAAGGCTTATTGTTATTCTGAGTTGATAATCTCTGCCTTGCTTTAATAATTTTTCCTCATGCCTGGGTAGCCTGCGAGTTGCACAATAATCACTCACACAGCTTTGTAATCAATGCCCAAAGTAATAGGATTCCTCTGGCCACCGGCAATTAATAAATTTGTGTCTTTTTTAAAACACTAGCAAGTCGGGCCTGAAATACGACTGACTGGCTCTCCTCATTTGCATATTTATTGCAGTGGAAAAATTCTTACCAGATGATTGATGCTGAGCCTGCCTCTTGAATTCCAAGCAGCACATTATTATGAAATGAAAAATGCCGGCCATACAGTTGATTAAAGTTGAAGACAGTGGAATCGGTGTTTTTTAAGATTGTGGGAGAATTAAAGGCATATTTTAATAGATGTTGACAAGAAGTGAACTAACAAAAGCAAAGCAAAGGATTTGCTTGAAAAGATTTAATCAAACGTCTTTCTTGGGGGATTAATTGCCGGGGATGACTAGTGCAAGTGGCAGGCTTGTGTGGATTTGAATGAAAAGTATTGTTCTCAGGCCAATATATTGTGTGTCATTTTGACCTATAGTTTTGCTCTCGTTCTAGAGTTACTTTTGAAAGGGGAAAAATTCTCTTGTATTTTGTACATTCCAGTTCAATGTATTTATCTGGGTTAATGGGAATGTGGAAATTTATGTGTACTTGTACATAAATAATTGTATGTTTGCATATTTATTTAAATATTGCTGTATAGATATTTTAAAACCAATGTGATAAGCTTTATTTCACTTTGTACATTGACACTTCTTCCCAGTCTCTTCCTACCCCATTGCCAGAAATTTTATTGTTGGTTTATAATCTAATTAATGAACTGTGCCTATTTCCAAACTTATTCTCTGCCTACTATTTTGTTTACTTTGGACAGCCTAGATGAATCAGGGGAAAAATAAAGCTGTTAGGTGGAAATGGTTTTTAGATTGGTGACATTTTATACATAGAATGCTTGCATATGGTAGCATGTAAATGAATACTTAATAATAGGAATCTATGAATGCTAGTCCAATTCTGGTGTTGTAGATTGGTACAAACAACAGTTAAAAGATTTTCACTCTGGAAGATGATGGATTTTGGATAGTAATATACTTCTATTTCGATAGCATTTTTATTTTTTTGCTTCTCAGAATACTTTTATATACATATATTGTTTTTCCTCCTAATTCTGTGAGATAAGCAGGTGAAGGATTATCTATATTTTGTGACTCAGTGAGATTAAATTGGTTCACTTAGCATAACATGACTAGTTAATGTTGGGTCCGATCAGTAGGCTCCTGACCCATAGTCGGATAAATACACTTTTCATTTATTCTTTCCTCAGAAAGTTGTTCCTAACGCGGATGGTCAGATGCTTTGGTTGGCTCTTCGGTGGTGAGGCATATGTCATTCTTAATCTCCTCCTAAGGGCCTCTGGACATGTACCACGTAGGACAAAGTCAGCACACACATCCATGACAGCCTCCATTTGTTTTGTGGCCAGGCTCCAAGAGGGAGAGAGAAGAAGGTATATGCACATTTGCTGCTTTTCTCAGCTTTTAACTCTTACAATAACTGGGAGAAAAATTAGCAGTGAAGTGGAAACTGTTGATTCCATATCTCCATTATTCATAGGGTTGAATAAATGGAATTCAGTTCTACGTGGATATTGAGGTTTCCTTTTGTTGTGGAGAAGGGCTCACTGTTGGATTTGAGCTACCAGGGAGAGCCTGTCTTCAGTCTTGTCTGCTCTGGCCTTGAGGAGGCCTACCATCTCCAGCAGACAGTTCCAGATGGTCTCTTTCCATTTTCTGGAAGGAAGTGTGCTCCAAGTATTTAAAAGAAATTAGCATTGTGTTCTGCCTCCTAAATATCTTTATAAAAAGTTGTCTATGTGTTGAGCCACTGGAGACGTTTGCTCAAATAAAAGGAGTTTTCTCTCTCCGTGCTGCACCCCCATTTTTTGGGGTGGTGTTTAGAAGTACAGAATTGTAGATTTCATCTCTGGTAGGTCTCTTGACACTTTGATGCATGGTGGTGCTACCCCTGAACGGAGCTTAAACACTTCAGGGCTGCTTTCTGACTGGGAAGGGGTGTGTAAAATGAGAACATATGAGAGAGCATTAACAGAAAGGCACACTTTGATGGACTGATATTGGCTCTATGCTTTCTGGTGGGATTGATACGCTGTCTAAGAAATCTGCGATGGATTTTTTAAAAACCAACTTGAACAAAATAAAAGGGCTTGGTGTAGCTACTTGAAAGTAGACCTTAAAAGTTATAGTCTTTCGTTGAATGTGTTCACAATTCTTGCTTATGTTACATGTTAGCGCCTTTGTGGGCGTAGGCAAAAGACTTGCCTTCTGTCTAAATCTAAGGAAGCCGAAGAAAAGCATATTTTAAAATATTTATGCTTAATGTTTATTAAGCACGTGCTGCCCATATCACAGCATTGCTGGTCACCACATCTCTCCAAGGAGGGCAGAAGGGAGCAAGCAGCTATAAAATTAAACTGCTCTGTGGCGTCTTCTGCGTGTGGTTCTTGAGTTCCTGTCATGGACACGCAGCACTCATGGGAAGTAAGGGACAGATAACCTTTCCCTGATGTTTGGTGGTTGTGGACTAGAGTGGTAACAATTCCTCATTATCTTCTGATCTTGATAATTCTTAAAGCTGCTTCACAAGTGCAAAATTGATTTGTGATCTCACTTTAGAGAACATAGCATCTATTTAATAAAATGTCGCCATTTCTAGAAAAAAAAGTGAAAGCATTGATTATATTTATGCAGAATTTAGATGAGAATGTTGTGTTTTTATGGGTTTCCTTCCAAGTACAAAGTTCATGGGGAAATGGAGTTAAAAGATAATGGAATTTTCCGTGAACTTTTTGAAACCCCATCATTTTTTAAGGCCACAGACTATTTACTGTAGTTTAAAATACCTCAAAACCACCCCCTGGCAGTTAATACTAAAAGGCACACTAAAGCTGTCCACGTAGTTTCAACCACGTCTGGGGGAGGGGGCAGTATCTTTTTATTCTGAAGGTTCTTACGTACTTCCAGAACCTTAGCTACAGCGGGTTATGTGTGGGTAATTCTTCACTTCTTGCTCTTTAAAATCATTGTGTTGGGGACTATCGCGCAACTCATCACAACCCATCCATCCATGTGCAAGCATATTTGTACATATGTTGCCATTATAATTTTCTCCCCTTTTTGCAGTTTATTTTTTAATCACTTTACTGGGGGCTTGTACAGCTCTTATCACGATCCATACATCCATCCATTGTGTCAAGCACAGTTGTACATTTGTTGGCATCATTGTTTTCAAAACATTTTCTTTCTACTTGAGCCCTTGGTACCAGCTCCTCATTTTTTCCCTTCCTTCCCCCATCCTCCCTCTCTCATAAACCCTTAATAATTTAAAAATTATTGTTGTTTTTTCATAACTTACACTGTCCAATGTCTCTCTTGACCCACTTTTCTTTTGTCCGTCCCCCTGGGAGGGGGTTTCATTGTGATTGGTTCCCCCTTCTCCCCCAAGCTTCCCTTAGCCTCCTGGTATCGCTGATCCCATTATTGGTCCTGAGGGGTTTATCTGCCCTGGGATTCCCTGTGTTTCCAGCTCTTATCTGTACCAGTGTACATGCTCTGGTCTTTCCAGATTTGTAAGGCAGTATTGGGTCATGATAGGGGGACAAGAAAAGGAAGCATTAAAGAACTAGAGGAAAATTGTATGTTTCATTGGTGCTGTACTGTACCCTGACTGTGTGATCCATGTAAGGGGAGGTCCAATTTCTACAGATGGGCTTTGGGTCTCCACTCTGCACTCCCCCTTATTCACATTGATAATGATTTTTTGTTTGGGGTCTTTTATGCCTGATACCTGATCCCATCCACACTTCATGATCACACAGGTTGGTGTGCTTCTTCCATGTGGGCTTTGTTGCTTCTTAGCTAGGTGACCGTTTATCTTCAAGCCTTTAAGACCCCAGATGCTTTATCTTTTGATACTTGGACACCATTAGCTTTCTTCATCACTTTTGCTTATGCACCCATTTTGTCTTCAGCCATCCTGTCAGGAAGCTGAGCATCACAGAATGTTGGGTTATTAGAACAAAGTTTTCTTGCATTGAGGGAGTACTTGAGTAGAGGCCCAATGTCCATCTGCTACCTTAATACTTAATATAAGTATATGTACATAAATGTATTTCCCTATCATTACATATAAATATAGTTACACATGTACATGCCTATATTTAGATCTCTATAAATGTCCTTTACCTCCTTGTTGTTTCCTCTATTTCCTTTTACCTTCTTGTCCCACTATCATGTTCGGCCTTCATTTGGGTTTCAGTAATTCCTCTTGGCTACATTGCCCTTGATCAAGCCCCACCAGGTCTCCTGTAACCTCCTCACCATCAATTTTAGATCTTTTGTTGTTCCCTTGTCTCTGGGTTGGTTGACACCACTCTTCCTTCCCCTACCTCCCCCTCTCTCGTGTCCCTCCTTGGAACTGTTGGTTCCATTGTTTTCTCCTCTGCATCATTTATCCCGCCTGTCTTATCTAGATAGGCATGCAGAGACAATAAGAAGCACAAAAACAAGACAGAGCAAACCGAAACAACAACAAAGAAAACCACCAACAACAAAAATAAAGCCTATAAGTAGTTCAGGTCTATTTGTTGACGTTTAGGAGGTGGAGTCTGATGGGGTGCCACACCCTGGCCCCAAAATCTATTTTTGGTATTCCCCAGGGACTTGATTGCTCTGCTCCCCTTGCTGCTCTGTTGCACGCCCTCGGTGTTTCACCCGGTGTGGCGGGGTCAGATCGGGCACAATTCCCGCATGGTGTCTCCAGTGTTGTCTGCTGTAGCGCTATGGTCAGCGAGGAGCTCTGTGCATGGCCGCTCTGTCTTTGCTCTTTTCATAATTGAGCATGTGTGGTAACAAGCACTTAGAGTCGTCATCTGTATTCTTGGCTCTCTTTATACCTGTTACATTTTTCTACTTACATATTTAGACTGAATAATTTTTGCCTTTAAAATTGTTATATATTTCTCAAAAGCTCACAGAAGAATAGTTATATATAATAACCTTTATGAGTATCACTTCTTATTTCCATATTTGGTAGAAAGTTGCTTGATTTTGCCCTTTTTTAGATAAAGGTTGAGAATCTTGATCTAGAACACGGGGTACGTTAGATTTTTCAGGTAATACTTATGTATTGCAAATCCTTCCAGTGGATTTGGATATGCATGGATTATTAAAAGACTGAGAGGACAGAATCCAGAAATTGTCATAAAAAGTTTTAACTGCTGTTTCACACAGGGACGTTGTATTGAGATTGTCTTAGATGCAATCATGTAAAGGGATGCAATCCTGTGTGTTGTTGAGTCCCTTTGCCAGGTGAGTGAAATGGAGAGCTGCAGTGTGATAGAGCACCCTGGTGGCATCGCGGTGAGTGCTTGTCTGCTAACGGAAAGATCAGCACTCCAAGCCACCACTGGGTGATACTGTCAAAGGGGGGACACCAAAGTGTTGATTTTTAATTTTTTTGTACAGCACTTCAGAAATTTGTTACTTTTACTAAAAATATTCCTGTAGTTATTTATGAAAACAAAAACAGTATACCCACTTCAGTATTCAGATAAGGCTAAAACTATACAAGGTTATAAACTTCTCAAACTTTTTACTGTGCTCCAGCCAGACCTGCCGTTACTGTTCAATTACAGTGATGCTTCCAATCATGCCATTTCGTTGGCACATGCCATACATGTGATGTTTTTGTGGGTGCTGGCATTTTTATAGTTGCTGTTTTTGTCAAATGTTCTGGTGTTTTCGCTACAATACTTTGTAAGTTAGAATTTTTGGAACCTATAGCAATAGCTTTGGGGTTTTTTTTTGAGAATGAAGTAATAGTTAAAAGTAGAAAAAAATTACAAAGGCCTCCACTTGGTTACTAATAATGTAATAATTTAATGTAGAAAGATTTTTCAAAACAATCTGATCATTGGTGTTTGTATATTCTAAGAAATATTGCATGTAAGCAATTTACAACTAACTATATGCATTACACAGTATTCTATGACTCAAACTGCTACCAAACATTGATAAAGGTTCCGCACAGTGAGGCGTGACGTCACCCCCGCTCTGCCCATGTGGCAGCCTGCTTCTGTAATGATGGCAGTGTGGGAGTGCGCTGGGGCAGTTCTTCTGTGTGCCGTACGGTTGCTACAGACTTGTTTATGTTGAGAGATAAAATAGTGTTGATGCAGTGAAGGGTAAAGCAGGGAAAAAAGAATTAATCATAAACATTTTAGAAAAAATTTAAGTTTGTGTGGTCTTAAGTTGGTGTACAAGTTGAAGGAACACGGAGGTGCTTGTGAAACAATGGTACTTTGTTTTGGTGAAGTAGGGAAAGAGTGATAGAAGCGCCCAGTGGTAAATGGAGAGTAATAGACAATTAGAATGGAAAATACAGGATTTACCAACTGATTAAATATCTAGAATAGGGGGTATGAAAATGTCAGTGATACCCCATGAAACACATCAGGTGGAGAACAGAAATTTAGATGAGGGAGAAGGAGTAAGTAGAAAGAAATAAAAGCACCGTTTCTGATATTCTACATTACAGAAATGATGTAGCATTCATGCAAAGATTTTCTTGCAGTTGTTGGAAATGAGGTGTTTGCATGCCATCAACCTAAAACTGGTGATTAGCAGACTCTAGCTAGTCCCTTTAGTGGATTATGCTGATAAGAGAAAGAAAGGATTCAATTCTCAGAAGGCTAATCTTTATTTTTAACTGAGAACCATACTTGTAAACCTGGATTCTGCCATCGAGTCAATTCTGACTCCTAGTAACCCTACGGACAGGGTAGAACTGCCCTCTGTGGGTTTCCGAGAGTGTGGCTCTGTGTGTGGGGTAGAGAGCTTCATCTTTCTTCTGCAGAGGGGCTGGTGGTTTCAAACTGCTGACCTTGCGGTCAGCCAACTATATCCCACATGTGTCTGTCCTTTTAACTATAAGAAGAGCCACATGAGACCTTATACTCATTGGACAAATTAGTGTAACACACAACTTAGAGTAAATACTAAGTCCTTAAGGTTTTCTTATGTGAACAGGGACTTTCTATAAGGATATGTGTTGGCACTGAATGAATGATGTGGCAGCTCCAACCAGAGGCAAATGGTATCTCCTGAGCAGGGCAGGTGGAGGTGGCGCTGTGAGTTGGCGCCCCAGGATTGCAGTGTGCTCTCTAGGATAGTAAGAGGAATTATTTAAGGAGGTGATTGATATAGGGATAGTCTCAGAGGTCAGAGGATAGACCTGTAGAAAAATACTTAAGAAACTAGTACCAAAGGAAGAAAATTGATTGGTTATGGTGACAGGCTGGAAAGGGATTTTTGTCAAATTAACATTTATTAAGAACCAACAATGTATTGAATTCTCACTGTGGACACTTTGCTAAGCCCCTTTTATATGTTATCTTTCTTGCTCCTCACAGCAACCCTTTGAAGTAAGCCTCTTACCATTTCCATTTGGAAATGGTATATTTCAAAGAATTCTTAGTTGATGTGTACCCTGTGTCCTTCTTCCACCTGGCCCCTTAAATTCCTTCTAATCCCTGGCCAGAACTGTTCAAGAGTTGGGAGCTGCCAATGTAAGCATCGCGTACTTTGAAACATTGTAAGCCATTATTGCCATTTATTTCCTAGGTCACAAAGCACTGAGAGCACTGTTGGGGTCATTGGTGGATCTTCAGGAGGAGTTGCTTGTCCAGTACCCAGACACTAGATACCTAGTTGATGGCACAAAGCCCAAAGCAGAAAGGTAAGGAGGGAATGAAATTGTGGAGTTGCTTATAGATGGTGTTCATCTGGACCCTTTTCCATCACTTATGGAAAAGGGCTAAATCCTTTCCAGACTGACATCAGAAGTACTGTTAATACAGTAGAAAGAGCCTCTGACATTTAACAGATAGCCAGGATGGCACAGAGATTGGTAACTAGGTTTTGGATTTTTTGCTTAGTTGTGCCTGGATTGTCTTTGTGGACTTAGGCAAAAGACTTGCCTTTTATCTAGATCTAAGCCAATAAAAAACACATTTAAAATATTCATTCTTAATGTTCATTAAGCACTTTGCACCCATGTCACAGCATCACTGATGACCACCATCTATCTCCTCCTCCCGCAGGAGGGCAGAAGCAGTTAACTTAAAGCGAAATTTCGGAGAAAACACCAAGTAGCCCTTTTTATTTTCTGAAATTACCACACTTCATGAAGGCTTTACTCTGTTTGAGCCGAGCCTGTAAGGTTCCTCCTTGCTTTCTCCGCATGGGCTTGTCCTTTGCTTTATCCTTTTCCCTTGAATTAGTTAGAAGGAAAAATAAAGGCAGCTCAAATTTCTTGAGTACCTCCTATGTGTTGGCATCAGTAATCCCTCCTATGTGTTGGCATCAGTAAGCCCGTGAGAGCAGTTGGCTCAAGGGCAGTGGTTCTCAACCTGCCTAATGCCGCAGCCCTTTAGTACAGTTCCTCATGCTGTGGTGACCCACATCCACAGTTATTTTCGTTGCTACTTCATAACTGTAATTTTGCTACTGTTATGAATCGTGAATATCTGATATGCAGGATATATATTCATTGTTACAAATTGAACATAAAGTGTAGTGATAAATCACAAAAACAATATGTAATTGTATATTGTGAAATACTTATTTCTAATTAAAACTAAATGGAATTTTGTCTTAAAGCGTGGTGTAAGCATTAGGTAACAGTCTTCACTCGGGATACTTGTATGTGGGCGTTTCCGCATATGGGCGGGGGCGGGACGGATAGAGGAGGGGTGTCTCGGTTCCTAAGACCATCGGAAATATGTGTTTTCCAATGATCTTGGCAACCCTTGTGAAAGGGTCGTTCGACCCCGAAAGGGGTTGTGACCCACAGGTTGAAAACCGCTGTTCTAGAGGCTTATGTTACATTCTAAGGCAGGTTTAATGCCCATTCTGTTGCGTGCCTCTTTTATTTTTCTCCCCATTCAGCGTCTCTTCATTTAGTTCAAGTAACATTGATTCAGCTTTCCTGAACAGTTGGTTGCGGGGAGACACATTTTCCTTATTGATTTGAGGATTAAGGTCATAGAAATATGATTATGTGTTTAATTTTTAAAGACCCTCCTGTAACATGGCAGGCCTGGCTGATAGGCATTTCTAATAATGTTTTTACAACCTCATTTATTTTTATGGTTTTTTTACCTTTAAAAATTTATATATATATATATATATTGAAACCAGTTCTTTTTATATTTATTTTGATTGAGCTCATGCACAGTTTGTTTTTTTCTCCAACAAGCAAAACAACTCTCCTGTGACGATGGTGTTATTTAAAATGTAAATTGTAGACGGGTTAGGCAAAGCCTGAACATTCACCACTTCGTGAGCCTAGCTTTTATTTGGGTACTTCTTCACATCACATGGGACCTAGTGTTCTTACCGATCTTCTAGTTCAGAGGAGATTTCGAGTGAAGAGGATGAGCTGGTTAAGGAGAAGAAGCCAAGGAGAAGGGCCCCCCCAAAGAGGAGACTGGAGATGGGCGACTACCCCGAGTTCATGGCAAAGCGCTTCGCTGATTTTACAGTGTACAGGAACCGCACACTTCAGAAGTGGCATGACAAAACCAAGCTCTCTTCTGGAAAACTGGGAAAGGCAAGTATGCGAGTGAGCGAGGGAGCATAAGGAGGAGAGAGGGAGGCTGTGGCAACCTGAAACAGTTTTTAAAGAAATTGGAATAGTAGCTCTTGTCTATGGATGAGCTCATGATATAGTTAACAATAGTAATTTCTG
Organism: Tenrec ecaudatus; assembly: GCF_050624435.1. NCBI lineage: Eukaryota > Metazoa > Chordata > Mammalia > Afrosoricida > Tenrecidae > Tenrec > Tenrec ecaudatus. Next base: position 120,129,137 of record NC_134539.1, on the reverse strand, counting down.
TAGCAAACTTACTGAGCATCTACCACGGCGGATTCATACCATTCAGATTTGGGATTTTAACTTTATATTAGCTATTGAGGCTCTCACTAAGAGTTTAATGAATGGAAATATAAACTACCTTCAAGAAAGGGATTTTAAAAATTGTTAGTGAAGGAGCAGAGGCTACCCTAGCTATAGAAAAAGAATATGACCTACTTATTAAGACTATTTTTTCCCCTGAGAACAAGGCTAGCCACTCACAAACTCAGTCTTTAACAGAAAGCCTCTTCTGAAAGGAAGATTGTCTATTTCTCTGCTGACACAGAAAGATAGAGAAACCAATGTCGCTGCCTTCAGCACTGCCTTTCTGCATTCTTTGACACTGGTTAATGTTGTTGCAGGGGTTTGGTGCCTTTGAACGCTCAATCTTGACTCAGATCGATCATATTCTGATGGACAAAGAAAGATTACTTCGAAGGACACAGACCAAGCGCTCCATCTACCGAGTTCTTGGCAGACCTGAACCGACAGCTCAGCCTGCCCCTGAGAGTTTGCCAGGACAACTGGTAAGAACCCTGGGATACAGGGTGACTGTGGGGAGCGGGTTGTGTGAAGCAAATTAACTGTAAAATTTTATCATCTTCTAGGTATTACTCTTACTCTTAAGAATTTAGAGAAAGAAAGAAAAAAGAAAACATTGAATTGAGAGAAAATGAGAATGTGTGGGAGGAGAAAGTAAACAACTAAAAGGAACTATTATTAACTACTGTGTGCAGTTGTCCCTTAATTTTGAGTTTAGTATGGGAATCTGGTAATGGAAGCACTCGATCTAATTTATAGAATTAGTTTTAAAGCTAAATAGAAAAGTCAGTATTGGAGCATGTATGAATTGCAGGCTTTTGTTGGATATTTAAGATACTACAGAAAGGATCTAGAGGGATAATTACATTCTTTTGTCTAAAGGAAGTATTTAAAATTCTTAATTATGGAAGAACACATACTTAATGTATTTTTTTAAGTCCAGAAGAATTTAAAATAAGATGTACAATACTCTTTAGCCCAAAATTTCCATTACTTAGATTTAACCACTGTTAATAGTTTATAACAGGGTTCCAGGTATTTAATATGACTATACTAGCTAACACAACATACACACATCTGAGTATATAAAAATAAGATTATTTTTCTTTATTAAATGGAATGGATGTGTGCACATATAAATTTAGAAACTGTATTACAGCTATATATGTATATGAAATATCACAGCCTTTAAAATTTAGTGTATTCTAGACACTTCTCCATATCATTACAAGGTGATTTACATCCTTATTCCTTATGATTGCAGATTTCATTGTGTGGGTGTATATCATATTTGAAAATAGATATTTATCTTGTCTCCAGTTTTATAAATAGTACTACAGTAAACCTTTTTGAACATTTGGATTGGTATTTTTATGAATATATGGATCAATTTCTTGAAGAGGAAGTTTTAGATCACTGAGTATACACATTTTAAATCTTGATGTATGTTGCCAAATTGCCTTCAAAAAGCCTGTGTTGATTTTCATTCCCTCTGTGTTCTTCAATATTGAATGTTGCCAATCTTACAGGTAAAATCATACCTTATTTTAATTTACATGTGTTTATTTTGAGTGAAGTTAAACATTTTTATGTGATCATTGACAATTTCAGCTTTGGTGCCTCAGTGGTTAAAGCACCTGGCCGCTAACCGATAGATTGGAGGTATAGAGCCAGCCGCCACTGCAAAGGAGAAGCAGGAGGAAGGCTGCTTCTGAAAGAAACACAGCCTTGGACACCCTGTGGGGGCAGTTCTCCTCTGTGCACGAGTCAGCAGTGTGTTTGCTTTTGCCCATTATTTTCTGTGGACTGTGTTTTGCTTTTTAAAATTCTGTGTATTTATTTAATTATTTCTTTTTGGACTGTGTTTTTTTAAAAAGTATTTTAAGAGCTCTTTATATCTTAAGAAAATAGTGCTTTGACCGTGATATACATTGTTTATAGTAACTGTGTTTCCTCGGTAACCTGATTGGGACTTGATTTTTCCTCCGATGGTCCAGGAGGTCCTTCCGCAGGCCCCTGTCAATGCTCACTTGAAGGACTTGGATGAAGAAATCTTCGATGACGATGACTTTTACCACCAGGTGTGATTTCTTTCTTTTTTTAAAACTCTTTTGTTATAAATTAGGTAACAAAAGAATTATAGAGTCCTATGAGCACAAAACTCTTATTCTGGATGGAGGCTAGAACCAGGTAGGGAGCAGGAATTCCTGTTCTCAGCTGACTGTAGTTCTGGAGATGCTGCCTTTTTTTGGATTCGCTTCCTTTGGCTAGTTGCTGCTGAGTACGAGTTTTCTGTAAGACTAGTTTTCACCTCTTTGATCTAGGTTGATTCTTCATTAGTTGTGAACAGGAATTTTGGTTGGTCTTGTCTCATGACTGTTAGAAGGAGATACAGAGGGAGAGGATGTGAAGTATGCTTCTGGCTCTGTTGCCCATTAAATCTCTTGCCTCTAATGTCTTTTTGTGCCTATTCAAATCCTTGAAGCATGTATTGAAAGTGTCTACTGCTGTTGATTATAGTAATAGTGTAATGCTGTGAAGGCAGAATGAATTGGAAGAAGCTGAAACATGGCCAAGGTCTCAGGATCTCTTCATAAATTGTTTCCCCAATCCTTTCCCTACATCCTGTATTACCTGCTGGCATTCTGTTCTTTGTACTGGTGCTGATGACCACTAAGGCAGACTGATTATAAGGTAAACGGACTATTCTAAAGAACTAAAATAATTTCTTAAAACCCTGAGTCTTGATAAGTTATACTTCTTAATGAAATGTGCATTAGGCTGTACTTTTTTTCTAGCTCTCTAGAGGTTTTGAGGATACCGTTTCAGCAGTGATGTACCCATTTTTGTTGAACTATTGCCTATCCAGATAACTTTTTTCTCTGTTTCATTTTCTTCTGCGAAAGGATTTGCTACTCTTTGTTGAAGGCTAGCCAAAGCAGCTGTAAAAGGCCCTGTCGAGGAGTGCACTGGAAAGCCAGTGGAAACAGTGATTCTATAATGGCAGCGCCTCCGATTTTTCCTTTAAAAAGAGAGACAGGGACTTTCTATTAGTCTCTCTATTCGCTCTGTAATATCCAGTAAGATTATTGCCATAAGTGAGTCTTAAGAGTAATGATGAGAGGGTGTGGGAAAGAGGACTGGTGTGGCCTCAGGTGTTACCAGTCAGAGGTCCTGATTCTTTTCTCCTTTTCCTTTCCTATTATTTTCATTTGTCAGATGAATAGGGAACTCTACTTTGTCTGGAGTGTCTAAGGAAGTACCTGGTATGGGATATTAATGCTGTATAAAATGTGTGAGATCACGGGAGACAATCAAAAATGTTCCAGTCCCCACTAATTGGAATGTACAGAGCTCAATGGAAGTGCATCGTAAATTAAACAGGTTTAATAAAATAAACAAATGACTGGAGAGAAGTTGCCTCCACTGACAATCCTTAGTCTCAGAGATTTCCTACCCCCCTTTGCCTAAAGGTCTGTTTAAAAAAGAAATACCACTCCTTGATTGGCCCTTCATCCCAATTAATAATTCTAACTTCGATAAATTCTGATTTCAGAGTTATGACTAGTCACATCTTCGCTTTTCTCCTTGCTGGTTAATTGGGGTGCTGGGGTTAATCTAAATTAAAACTTAAACTAATAGAGGTCAGCAAGGCAGCCGAAACACCTGAGTGAAACAAATGGGGCTGCCAGGCACAACTTTATCTTGGCTGCTTCCCAAGAGGGAAGTGGCAGCAAATTGGAGTTGTTTCAGCCTTCTGTAAAGGTGAATGATGGGTGACACTTGTTAATGTACAGCGTCTCCGGAAGCATTCCATATTGCTTTGCTGCTGTACCAACTGCTGCCATCCTTGCACAGTCAGTAGGAACTAGACCAGTTGCCAACATCTGGCAGCACAGCAAGGAATGGGTGCAAATCTTGAAACCCCGCAGATCCTAAATATGGTGCTTAGAACTGTGCAGGCTTTAATCACTTACCACTCGTTGGCAGCAGGCTACGGCAGCTTATCCTAGCCTCGTACATCACAGCCCGACATCTGCTGAGCTGCAAGGCAGCTGCACATTCATTTTCTCTTCTTGCCTTTTTTCTTTGCCTCCAATTCCTCTTCTTCCCACTTTCCCCCCTGCCTCTCTTCAGTTTTCCTCCCCCTCCCCAATATGCTTCTTGTGAGAGATGATCTGTAAAGATTATTGCTTCATTGTGTGCAAGTAATTGTGGTGATGCCAGGCCCTTGACAGACACAACGAAGCACCTGTTCTGCTGACCTGGTTAATTTCTTCTGTTGAGTGGGATTTGCCAGAGATTGGAGCTGAAGCCAATTCAATGATAAGGCTAAAGAGAACGGCTGTATGTTTTCTGTCACCTCCCAATTAAATTGGCTTCATAAAGTGCTTTCCTTTATTTGTCAGGGTAGTAAGCCTGAGCTAAGTGTTGTATTCAGAAGTGGTACAGTATTACAATGGGCTTGTGAGTTTTCATTTGTGTGTATACGGTTTTTTTGTTTTGTTTTTAAATCTGGTCATGTAGTGGAAGAGCTGGGTGATATATATATATATATATAAATAATACATTTTGCTTTAAAAAACAAAAACAGAAAACCAAACTTGAAGCCAGGCTCTGGGTCTGTGTTTTGTAAGGAAGAGATTATAGCCGCATTGAATTTTAATGTCGTGTTGTAAGGCTTTAAAGGCTTACTTGGGTAATTCATGTGTCATGAGGCTGTGTAAACGCCCTAACAACCGAGAAGGAAGCACTCGGGTCTCGTCACCCCGTGCACACCCAGCATATACATACACACACTCTCACTCTTTCACTCTCTTTCTTAATGCAGTTTAATAAAGATGAATCTCTGTTAGCATATGTGTGCATAGGAAGGACGCCGGAGTTTGTTTGCTATTGTTAACTAATCATGTCGTTTTTTAAAGATTGAAGGAACCTTAGAAGAAATTGAATCCCTGAGACATAGCTTCCTCCCCGGAAGTCATATAGTAAAGGGCAACTTGTGCAAGCACTTGATCTTAATACTTCTTAGACCAACCTGTGTACTTTCCATCATATCTCTATTTCTGAAATGCTTCATTATTGTGTTGTTGTTTTCAATAAGCTTCATTTTCATAGAACTGGAAGAAATGTTTATGTTAGAATTTTTGGAAGGCAGATGATTTATTGAACTCATGCTACTTAACAATTCCAATGACAAAATTAGCTTCGTAGCCTTGTTGCTGGTTTGTTTGGAGACTGCAGTTGCTGAAAGCTGGAAGTATATCCAGTGGTGAGGGCTGTTGGAAGGAATTGTTCACCTGCTGAAAACAGCGCAAGAGTTTCATTCCCAAATGGAATTAGTTCGCACGTGGCCTATTTTTTTGCCAAAGCTTATCCCTAAAGATGATCTTAGAAAATACGCACCTGAAAGGTTGAGCTAGTCAGAGGTGCTTTCAGGAACAGGTTTTCCTTTGCTAATTTTTTTTAATATCAAGCTCCTTTAGCTGTGTTATCTGTATTATATTTAAGGTTTTAGTTAGTGTGCTTTCTTTAAGCCACCAGAGGGTCTCTGATTTGATAAGCCAGAGTTCTTGAGGAACTGGGGAGGGTTCACCATGTAGAACATGAGATATGTGCCACTTCCGGGACCGCGTAGATCGGAACTTGGCCTCCTGCATCTTTATTTAATCCTCACAAGATCCTCAGACTGTGCTGTGCCTGCACTTAGCCGTACATCCCAGACCTCAAACTAGTTTCTTGTCACCTCATGCTGTATTTGCTCTGGGTGGGCTAATTGAGCTTAGATATTGACAAATCAGTACTTGGATTTCTAAGGGTTCCTGTGGGTTTTGTATGCTACTTCGAGGTCTGCTTGGTTTTGATCTGCTTTGTCCGGTCACTTTCACTCTAACCAGAGTGTAGAGAAAAGAGCGTCCTAGGTTTCGCACCTCTGATGACAACTTTGATGGGTCGACTAGTGCCCTTCATTTGCCATGAGGAGATGCGTAGAGCTGGCTTTGTCACATGCTGGATTTTTGTATCCAAGACATTTGATAATTCCATTAACAAGCAGCTACTAATTTGGTAAAGGATTAAAAGTTGATAATGCTATAAAATAGAAAAGAAGCAAGCTTTCTGACAAGATGGTTTACCTTAATTAAATTGTCGAGTGATTAATATAGAGTTGATCTGGTAGCTTTAATTACATTTAGATCTTAGTATGAATAAGAGCTGTCTCAAGCTATACCCATGGTTAATGGCAACACAGTATTCTTACTATTGGTCTCTTTCTAGAGGTTCTGCTCATGGTGAATAACATTTTAAAGTTTCACTCGAATCTTGCCCCTTTAAATGAGTTGTTGGAAAACATATGCCTTATGTGCAGAGTGGTATTTTATTTAAAATGTTGGTTATCAGTTATGATATGTAATGTTTCTTAAAAGTTGGATAAAACTTATTATAAATAGACTTATAGTGAGTGACTTTAGAAAAGGTGTGTAAAGTATATTAATTTTAAAATGCAATTATGATTGAGGATATAACAGAGAAGTTATCCCTTATGCTTAGGTGTTTAAAAAAATCCCATCCCCAAACTCTATTTCCAATTAAGCTTAATTTGTGACCATTGTGTAAGACGTTTCTTTGTGATATACGATGTTTTTCTGCTGCCTCTTTAAGATATATTTGTGATGGGCCTGCATTGTTTATCTGTCAATGTTCAGACCCAAATGTGACATCATTAATTGGCCTTTGGTTGCTAGCTTGAAGTTTCTATTGCAGAGGCTACACAGAACAGGGACCGAAAGCTACATTTTAAATGTCAGTTTATCAGTAGTGCCAAGGGAGGATGCACATGAGTCATCCTTATTTCTTTTCATTTTCTTTAAAAAACCATCAAAGAGCATCATATTAGTACTGCTATATTTAGGCAAAAGAAAAACACCACAACGCAAAGTCTAGAGGAGTACATTTTGAGGCCATCTAAGAAAAGAAATCAAAAAAAAGAAAAGAAATCAAGAGTTGACGTTGAGCTACTTGAGAAACTTTTCAAACACAAGTGGTGCCCTGGAAGTTTACTGGGTAAATGTATGGCCAAAATGGCCTTTTCTGTACTAATAAGCACAAAGTCAGCTGGCTGAATGTAAATTTAACACAGGCTGCCAGCTGTCCTTCCATAGCCTCAAGTGAAGAATTTGGCATTCCCCAAGAAATGAATTATACTATTCACTCACTCAATTTGGCTTCATTTCTTGGCATTATATCATATTCAATATATTGCTTCTTTAAAGTAATTTACAGGGGAAATAATTTAGCAAAGGAAATGCAGGATAACCAGCACCTTCAAAAGGCATGTGTAGTGGGGGTCTGGAGTACAATGTAGCATCTATGGATTGCATCGAATTTGAACCGCCTTTTGGCAGTGAGGAAGCTAGAGCTGATCCACCCGCCAAACCAAACCTACTGCCATGGAGTTGATTCTGCCTCATGGTGACTGCACGTGATCGCATAGACTATACTCCACTAGTTGCTAAGGCTGCAAACCTCCAGGGGAGCAAACTGCCGCATCTCTCTCTTGCAGAGCTACTGGTGGTTCCAGCTGCTGGAAAGGTTGACTAAGCACCGTGCGCTTAACCTCTGTGCCCCCAAAACTCTTCAGCTAGAGCATAGACTATCAGTCACCCACTTAGGTAACATACTGGGACTCAGGGGTTCTTGCTTCTAATTGTATTTTCATTCCAGTCAGATGTGCTCTTGATTGGAAATTTTTTTAATACTTTTGAGAATTTACTTTTCTTGTTTATCTGTTTAGGAAATCGCATCTATTTGTACTCTCATAGCTCACATGTATTGCTTTTTTTTTTCACATGTATTGCTTTTAAACAGTTATGAGCTTCACTTAATCTACTTTTATTTTGTCGCTGCTAGGTTTATAAAGGCTAACGAGAGGAAACTCCGGCCCAAGGAGTTTTTCTCATGTAACAAGAGTAAGATTTTCTCTACTTATGTTTATTCCCATAGCTCCTCTTTAAGAGTGTGACTTTATTAAAATTCATGGGGAGAAAACATTTGGTGAGAGCAATCAGGTTCTTGATCTGTACAAGCATATATGTAGTTACTGAGTATTGTCCTTTCACAGATATGTCTTACTTATAACCAAACACCTTAGGACAGCGGTTCTCAACCTGTGGTCCACGACCCCTTTGGGGGTCACCCGATTCATAACAGTAGCAAAATTAAAGTTTAGAAGTGGCAATGACGATAATTTATGGTTGGGGGGTCACCACAACGTGAGGAACTGTATTACAGGGTCGTGGCATTAGGAGATTGAGAACCACTGCCTTAGGGAATGACTTGCTGGGCCTGAAACTATAGTCTCAAGAGAACATGCAAGTCAATTGGCATACAGTTCATGAAGATAGTGTTCTACATCCTACTTACTTGGGCTCGTAAAACTACTTAAAGTGAAACTATTGGTTGCTTCCAGGCCAAAAGAATGATGAAAACTCAAAGGCACGTGAAAACAGTTAGTCCAGTAGATTAATGGATTACATAAACATCTGTCTCTACAACTCTGAGACCAGAAGAAATAGATGGTGCCCATCTATTACTACCAACTGCTTGAAAAAAGGATCACTTAAAAGGTCTTGGGCAGAGCAGGAGCAAAATCTCAAAATCAAAAGCGAGACTGTAGTAGTCTGGGTACTTTAGAGAAACAAATCCACAGAAACTCATGTATAGGAGAAAGTTTTATATAAAGGTTAAGTGCGCATCAAGAAAACATCCCAACCCAGTGCTGCCCAAGCCCACAAGTCCAACATTAACCCATTAACTCATATGTCCAACACCAATCCACAAAGTCCTCCGTCATCTCACAAAACAAACCCTGTGGTGCTGACTGCAGGAGGAAAGCCGAGTCAGTGAATGTGTAATCATCTCAGCGCTGGCAGGGGTCTCCACAAGCCTGCTCCAGCACCCAGGGCTGCATCGGGGTAGGTCCATGTGGCGTCTCCTCAAGGATGTCTTGCAGGAAGTGAGCCTTGCAAGCTGAAGCAGGGAACTGGCTAAAGCAGCTGCACCCTGGTCTGACCATCAGAAAGCAAGAGACCCGAGAACTAGAAAGGCGAGGCTCACCAAGCCATTTATCCCTCCGTCCTTCAATTAAACCCACATGTGTTTACTGGCCAGGTTGGCACCGAGACTAAACTTATTGATTACCTCAGAGACCAAACTTATTGATTACATAGAAACTAGTGGGAACCCTAAGACTCCGGTCCTTAGTCACCCTTCAAGTCTGGAACTGAGCTCATCCCAGTGTTAGTTAGAATAATCAACCACTTAAGATCCAAAGGGCAGCATTTACCCAAGGACAGGGTTAAGGAAGGAGGAATGGAAACAGGAAACACTGAGAGGAAATGGGATCAGCAACAAGGGTTGAAATGGATGAATTTAAACAAAGTATGTACAAATTGCTGAATGTAAAACTAATGGTCTTCTTTGTAAGCCTTTACTTAAATCACAATAGAAAGTTAAAGGAAGCCCCCAAATAAGTCTCAAGTGTTCATTGATTGTTTATTTAACCTGAAACTTATACTTAGAACTGAAAAGTATAGGCTATACTGAAACCTTTAGAACTAATTTTTTTAATCATTAGGAGCTCATATAACTCTTATCACAATCCATACATACATCAATTATGTAAAGCACTCTTATACATTCATTGCCCTCATCATTCTCAAAGCATCCGCTTTCCACTTAATAAGCCCCTGGCAGCAGCTCCTCACTTTTCCCCCTCCCTCCCCACTCCCCCCTCTATCATGAACCCTTGATAATTTATAAATTATTATTTTGTCACATCTTGCACCATCTGACGTCTCCCCTCACCCTCTCCTCTGCTGTGCGTCCCCCAGGGAGGAGGTTATATGTAGATCTTTGCTATCGGTTCCTCCTTTCCACTCCACCCTCCCAGTATCGCCACTCTCACCACTGGTCCTAAAGGGATCATCCGTCCTGGATTCCCTGTGTTTCCAGTTCCTATCTGTACCAGTGCACATCCTCTGGTCTAGCCAGATATTTAAAGTAGAATTGGGATCACGAGGGGGCGTGGGGGGGAACTAGAGGAAAGTTGTATGTTTCATTGTTGCTACACTGCACCCTGATTGGCTCGTCTCCTCCCCTCCCCACGACCCTTCCGTAAGGGGATGTCCAGTTGCCTACAGATGGGTTTTGGGTCTCCACACCGCACTCCCCATAATTCACAACGATGTGATTTTTTTGTTCTTTGATGTCTGATACCTGATACCTTCAACACCTCGTGATCGCACAGGCTGGTGTGCATCTTCCATGTGGACTTTGTTGCTTCTGAGCTAGATGGCCACTTGTTTACCTTCAAGCCTTTAAGACCCCAGACACTATATCTTTTGATAGCCAGGCACCATCAGCTTTCTTCACCACATTTGCTTATTCACCTGCTTTGTGTTCAGCGATTGTGGTGGGAAGGTGAGCATCATGGAATGCCAGTTTAATAGAACAGAGTATTCATACATTGAGTGAGTACTTGAGTGGAGGCCCAATGTCCATCTGCTACCTTAATACTAAGCCTATAAATAGATGCACATAGATCTATTTCTACATCCTCATATATAAATATACTTACATATGTAGATGCCTATATTTAGACCTTTATAAATGCCCTTTGCCTCCTAGCTCTTTCCTGTATTTCCTTTTACTTTCCTCTTGTCCCACTATTTTGTACTAATTTGTAAAATAATTTCTCTATAATTTGTCAGAGGCTCTACGAGACAGTTTGAAATTAATTCTATAATATAAATTCCAAATTTCCTGAATATTATATATTGTTTAAAGTCTCTTTGGGATATTGTTATCCATTGAATCTAATTTCAGGTTAGAAGAGTCTTCAGGTAGGTAATTGAGTACATGAGTGCTCATTTTGTGTGTTTGAAAATTTCTATGTAAGAAAGAAGTGAAGCTTTCAGATTTTTTTCTTCTTTCCATAAATATTTACTAAGTACTTACTATGGGTAGAATAATCAAAACACTGTTGTACTGGCATAAAGCTAGTATTACAGATTTTCAACAAGGTTGCCCAGATTATTTATCTGGATAAAGAAAGATCTTTTCAGAAAATTATGCAGTTGGATGTATACATGCAGAAGAATAAAGTTGGATTCTTACCTCACACCATGTAAAAGTTATCGTATATATTCATGTATAAGCCGAGTTTTCCAGCACGTTTTATTTATTTATTTTTAGTAAATCTTTTTTATTGGGGCTTATACAACTCTTATCACAATCCATATATACATCAGTTGAGTAAAGCACCCTTATACATTCGTTGCCCTTGTCATTCTCAAAATTTTCAGCACATTTTAAATGCATTTATTTTGTGATAAAATTTGGTGCCTCGGCTGATATTTGGGTCAGCTTATGCTTGAGTATATATGGTAACTCAAGATAAATCATACACCTAAATATAACAGCTAAAACCTTTAGAAGAAAATAGTAAATCGTCATGCATAGGGCTAGAAAATGATTTCTAATATATGGCACCAAAATCATAAACACAAGAAAAAAATTGGGGCTTCATTAAAAAATAAACTTTTATGCTGTCAGTGATATCACAAAATCATTAAACTGAAAGGTATCACTATTGGTCTCTACTTGTCTGGAGCAAATGAAGAAGGAGACCAAGGACTTAAAAAGGAACCAAGTCAACAGGACTAATCGCCTACACGAACTACGGCTTCATCTATCTTGAGGCCAGAAGGACTAAAGAGTACCAGCTACCCCTACCAACTCTTCTAATCAGAGACACAGTTGAATGTCCTGGATAGAGTGCTAGAAAAACGTAGAACAAAATGGAAATTCCTAAAGAAGGCCAGGCTAACTGGGTTGATGGAGACTTGAGGAACCTCTGAAGCTGTCACTGTGTGATAAGCAAAAAAACCCCAACTCGTTCTCATTGAGTCAATTCTTGCTCTTAGTGATGCTGGAGGACAGGGTCCCAGTAGAACTGCTCCTGTGAATTTCCAAGAGTGTAAATCTTCTTAGGAGTACCAAAAAACCCCTGTCTTTTTTCCTGCGGAATGGCTGGAGATTTCAAATTGCTGACCTGTAAGAAACCACTTCATCACCAGGGCTCCCCCTACTTGTAGGTTACCTTTCAGGCAAATAATAGATCGGTTCATAAAATAAGCATTATTACCCATGAGTATTGTGACTTAAACCAAACAAAATCTGCTCCCTTAAGCCCACCCCAGCTCATAGTCAACCAAGATAGAGTTTCTGAGACTTTTCAGGATCAGACAGGCTCATCTTTCTCCCCATGAGAGGCTAGTGGGTTTGAACTGCCATCCTTGTGGTTAGCAGTCCAGAGACTAACCCATAGCACCATCAGTGCACTGAATCCTTGTAAAAGTCTTCTGATTTACAGGAAAAAGGAAGAGAAGTAAACTGGCAAGTAGAAGCTCTGTGGCACGTGACTTGCTTAATTCTTACAGTCTTCACACAGCAGCGCTTAATCCTGGTGGTGATGTACTTACACTTCTAGTTAATCATTAGACATTGAGGACATACTATTGAAATATATGGGATTTGATTAGAACACTTTCTGTTATGACTAATAAATTTTAATCCAAGAGAAGTATTATGCCCTTTAAAATAGTTCAGGACTTGTGCTGAGCAAACCATGTTCCTCTATCCGATGACTGAATTTATCATCCCTTCCAAACCATAGGCCTCAGCTGTAACTCTGGAGTGGAGGCACGATGCAAAGCTGAATCAGAAGTGGGAAAACTAATCGAATCCTCAAAGACCAAAGGCAGTGAGGCAGAGCTAGGCTGGCATTTTGAGGGGTAGCCTCTAGCTATACTTTTGTTCTAGTATCCGCAGGTGGATTATTTGTAACTTTACTACTTAGATGCTTCCCGAGTTGTATTCACGCGTCTTGGTTTTCCTCCTGATTCTCTGCCACAGCTATTCTTCCTGTAGATACTGTACTTGCCTCTGCAAAAGTTGGATGTGTTTCCTCCTTGCTCACAAGATCTGGAAGACTGCTTGAGTAATCTTCAAGGCCATTGTGAATACAGGAGACACTCTGGTCACCCAGGAAATTCCAAGGCTTTAGAACAACGGTTCTAACCTGTGGGTTATGACCCCTGTGGGGCTCAAACGACCCTTTCACAGGGGTCTCTCAACTCATAACAGTAGCAACTTAGAGTTAGGAAGTAGCAATGAAAATAGTGTGATGGTGGGGGGTCCCCACCACATGAGGAGCTGTATGAAAGGGTCACAGCATGAGGAAGGTTGAGAACCTCTGTTTTAGAGGTTACCTCTCAGCATCGGGTAAAGGCCAGCCAAATTATTTTTAATTTAAAACAGCATCCCTTTTATTATCTCATGATTGTGTGGTTCAGCGATTTGGGCTGGGGCTAGCTGGCCTCAGACGGCTTTCCTGGCATCCTGGCAGCTGATGCTGGGGTCCGTTTCCACATGGGTCTCATTTTCAAGAAAGCTACACAAGGCTTGTAGCACAGCATTGTAAGCCGTGCTACAAGACAAAGCAGAAGCTGCAAGTCCTCCGAAGGCCTTGCTCGGAATCACACAGCGTGTGTTTGCTCATAGGATATGGTCAGAGCTAGGCCCTAGATGGAACAAGGAGGGTACTAGACTCCATATCCCGTTGGGAAGAGCAGCATTTTATGCCTGGAATAGTGTTGTTGAGTCTTATTATAATTCTGTTTTAGCTTTCTGAGGGACCACTAAATTGTTTTCCACAGCACCTGCACCATTATGGAGTTCCCCCAGCGGTGGGTGAGGGTTCCGATTTCTCTGCTACCTTACCAACACTTCTTTTTTTAAAAACATTTTATTGTTGAGAAAGCACACCACCAAACATACAGCAATCCAGCTGTTTGTATATGGATAATTCTGGACATAGATTCTATTATTGGAAGTGCACAACCATTCTCAGCCTTCTTTTCTCAGTGGTTCCTCCCACATTAACATTAACTCACTGCCCCCGAAGGTCCCTGTCTCATCTTTTGAGTTGCTTTTGTCACTTGATTCCATTTTTAAAAAATCAAAACCAAAAAACTTATTGCCATCAAGTCGATGCCAACCCATAGCGACCCTATAGGAGTGATAGTCTCGGAAAATCAGAGACAATTTTAGCCTGTTCTGTAGGGTCACTATGAGTTAAAAGCCTCATCTTTATCCCACAGAGCGGCTGGTAGTTTCAAACTGCTGACTTTGGGGTTAACAGCCCTGATTTCCATATAGATCTTTAAAAAGTATAATGGTCAAGGCATGCATCTTTTTTTAAAAATCATTTTATTGGGGGCTCTTACCACAATCCATACATATGTCTATTGTGTTAAGCACAATTGTACATTTGTTGCCATCATCATTCTCAAAACGTTTGCTTTCTACTTGAGCCCTTGGTATCAGGCTCCTCATTTTTTGCCCCTCCCCGCCCCCTCACCCTCACGAACCCTTGATAATTTATAAATTATTATTTTGTCATGTCTTACACTGTTCATTATCTCCCTTCACCCGCTTTTCTGTTGTCCGACCCCCAGGGAAGAGATTATATGTAGATCCTTTTGATCGGTTCCCCCTTTCTACCTACCTCACCTTCCCTCTACTACCCTCTCAATATTGCCACTCACACCACTGGTCCTGAAGGGATCATCTGCCTTGGATTCCCTGTGTTTCCAGTTCCTATCTGTACCAGTGTACATCCTCTGGTCTAGCCAGATTTGTAAGGTAGAATTGGGATCATGATAGTGGGGTGGAGGAAGCATTTAAGAACTAAAGGAAAGCTGTATGTTTCATTGTTGCTACACTGCACCCTGACTGGCTCGTCTCCTCCCCGCTGCCCTTTTGTAAGAGGGTGTCCAGTTGCCCACAGATGGTCTGTGAGTCTAGACTCTCTGCTCCCCCTCATTCACAATGATATTTTTTTGTTCTTTGATCAGGCAGTCATCTTTTAATGAAAGTATTGTTTGGTTTTAAGACGACTTCAGGGGATGTTTTTGGTTTAAAGATTATCTCAAGACAAATACATCCAGAAGTTCATTCATGTACCACAACTCTTGAATACTCTGAGCATTTTAAATTGTTTTGCAATTTCCCCCTTTTGATCAAGATTCGTCTATGGAATTTTTGTTCAAAATATTCAATAATGCTGTGTATCACTGAAAAACTGATGAAAACACAACACACAGCACGAATGGACCTGGATAATATTATAATGAATGAAATTAGTCAATCACAAAAGGACAAATATATTGGACCACTACTATGAGGCTATAAATCGAGACAAGGGAACCAAAAGGAACACACTTTGGAAGCAAGGGAGGGAAGATAAAGCACTAGACAAGAGGTGTGAGGGGTGTGTTCACTTGGTTGAAAGGAAGGATGGAGATCCACAGGAGAGCAATCAGGAGGCAGTGGGGTAGTATATGAGGGGTGGACATGGATGAGTCTGAGCTGTGAATGCATCGGCGATGATCTGACATGTAAAACCCCTACCTAACTCACAATAAATAAATAACACACACAAACAAGCAGTTTAGTTCAGGTAGCCAGTCACCGTCCAGTTCTTCTGATCTCGTGGCAGAGAGGCAGTTGTATATCGGCAGTTATTCACACATTCCATATCCTCCTCCTCCTCTTCCTCACTCTCCTTCCTCTGTTGCTCCCTAGGTGAATAGAGATCAATCGTTGCACCTTGGATGGCAGCCTGCAAGCTTTTAAGACCCCAAACACAATGCAGCAAACTGAGGTAGAGCACAAGCACTAAACACATGATTAGGTCAGTGGACTAGGATGTCCATTAAACTATGACCCTACATCTTCTAACCATGGAACCAGATCCCATGAGGTATCTGGTTATATATAAGCAGCCTCAATAGCTACTTTTTCTTGTGGGGGCCATTATTCTAAATATACCTGTACTACAACTTGCTAATCCAACATTCTGTTAATCTACATCTCACTGATAACAATTACAATGATTGGCTGTGTAGCTCTATCCTTAATCAATGAGATTTCCCCTTCACTCCTAACTCCCTCACCTCTCCTCCTACACTTGTTAAACAACTAATTAACTTTGATCTCTATCCAATTACCTTTTCCTGTGATTATATATAAATGAGGTAATACAATACTTGTCCTTTTGTAATGTGCTTGTTTCACTCAGCACGAGGACTTGAAATGTCATCCATACTGCAGCACGTATCAGTCAAGACACCATAGCTCCTCTTGGGTGCAGTCTCATTGTACGCATGTGTACCACATTTTGTTACCCATTCACCTGTTGACGGGCCTTTAGGGTGTTCTCCACCTTGTGGCTATTGTGACTAGTGCTTCACTGGTGCTTGCGTCTCTGTCAAACTGCACCGGTGGGTGTCCATGCTGTAGTCTTTACAGGAGTCTAATCTTTTCCCAAGGAGCGGCTCGTGTGTGCAACAGCCTAACTCATAGCGCCACCAGGGGTCCTTAGTATAGGCTAAGTTCACTCCCATACAGGATTTCAGAAATAATGATGGAGCACACTGAGCAGAATAAAGCAGACACGGCCCTACCTGAGTCAGTATGATGATTTCCTCACATTTACTCCTGTTCCTCCTCCATAGATTGCCTCCAGAGTCCAATTTTCAAAATGTAAATATATCAGGGAGCAAAATTCCTATTATGACAAAAAGATCTACTACAGTCTGACCTTATCTATCTCCGTAGTGTCATCTTTCACACGCCTGTGCTCCAGTTCCACCAGACTTCCCCCGCGCCCGCACTGCTCCGTCCTCGCGTCTACCAGAGCACCGTTTGGCACATGCATTCTCCAGACATGCCTCCCAACCCCTCTGCTTGCGGCCCCTACTTGTGTCTCTACTCACTTGTGAAACTCAGCATAATCGCCTCTTCCTTGGGAAGCCTTTCTTAGACACACACGCGTGCATACGCACAGTTGTTGTTGTACTGCATTTACATTTTATTAGTGGGTTATTGGATAGATATTTTTTCCTTGGCTGGCTGACTATGCTTCACAGCGAGCAAAGTCTGTGTTGACTGTTCGCGGTTCTATCACCGTATCATGCACAGTGCCTGGTCTACTGGAGGAGCGCAGGGTATGGAGTACTTAACCGTTTAGACCACCCAGTGACTCATAGTAAATATATACATGGTGGAGGGGAAATTTTTGTTTCTGGGAGATTCATTTACTCTGTTATTCACAATGACACCACACATTTTCCATTCTTTTAAAGCAAAAGGAATCATACTATACAACATTTTTACTTTCATCCTGAGTACTACTAGTTACGGGAAAAAATCGAGGAAACCTGCTTTTTGTAGTTACCAGTACTAGCAATACCTCCTCTCTAAACAGTATTCTCCATCCTAACCTTCTCATATAAGGCCCAAAGAACTGGATGGCTAAAGAAGATGGCAAGAGAATTTGGATAAGAAAGAAAACCAAGTCTATTTAATAAGTTGACATATCTAAAATGCTTATTCTTTTACTGTTAAAGTGGTATCGATTTATCCTCCCTCTTTGGCTTTATTTCCCAAAGGAAAAAGTTCTTTCTTTTCTGGAAAGGAAGAGGGAACAGGTCTTTGATGTTTCCGCCAACCTCCCGCTGCAGTCTCTGAGTGGGTCCTGCTACTCAAAAAGTATCTTCATATCTTTGTAATGACTTTCATTACCCTATTTTCTACTTACATCTTTTATCTATGAAACAAGTTTGTCAAATTGTGGTTGTAGGTACCAGAAATAAGTATCACATTTCCTAAGATCTAATGCCTTTAGATATGAGTTTTCAGATTACATGAATGTTCATGCTACAAGATATAACGTGACCATAAAAAGCTATTAGTGAGCCAACGTAATATGCCCTTGCAGTCTGAGATATCTGGAGTTTGAATTCCTGTTTGGTCAGTTATAATTGGTACAAGTTACTTTACCTCTCTGAGACTCAGTTTCCTCATATATAAAGTAGTTTGTCATAGTTGCATGTGACGTCCCTATCAACCTAATTATGTGTGTAGGGCTTGTGTTCTACTTCCTGGTCTGTTGCATCGCACTTGGGGTCTCAAAAGCTTGCAGGCTGCCATCCAAGCCACGATTGGTCTGTGCTCACCTGGGGAACAACAGGGGAAGGAGAGTGAAGAAGAGAGGAAGGCGTGGAGTGTGTGACTGATAGCCTCTGTGAACCATGAGACTAGAACTGGACAGTGCCTGGCTATGGTTGCTGATCATTTTGAGCAAAGGTTCCTTCGAATAATTCTGATCAAAACAGGGCAAATGCAAAACAGAATTTCAAATACCCATGGAGTCTAGGCTCTCTGGATGAACTCCTGGAAATATTGTTCCAAGATCATCTTTAAACCTTAAACCAAACCATGCCTTCAAGATTTCTTAAACCGAAGTATCTATATGGGATCAAGTGACAACACCAATGGAAAATAGTAGCTAGGAACCTTATGGACAAATACGGAAGTTCATGTTATGGGCAGAGAAACCACTTAGAAAAGGGGAGTGAAAAAAGTTGCACTGCTCCAAGACTAGAATCGTTGTCACTGAATTATACATGTAGAAGCCCTTGAGCCGGTGTGTGTGTGTGTGTGTGTGTGTGTGTGTGTGTGTGTGTGTGTGTGTTTTCTCAGCAACACTACTAAGTAAAAACTATTGAGGGTGAAAAATAGGAAAAGGATTTGAATAGACAAGTTCTCCAAAGAAGGTATACAGGTGGTCAGTAAGCACAGGAAAAGGTGCTTAGCATCATTAGCCACTTAAAGGAATACAAATTGAAACCACAGTGACCAAAAGGGAGCTGGCATGCTTCTATTAATATCACTCAGTTATAATAGACAAAGAAAGCCTATTTATCAAAGAAATAGAAGGGTCTTTAAAAATCATTTTTGGGGGGGCTCATACAACACTTACCACAATCCATACATCCATCCATTGTGTCAAGCACATGTGTACATTTGTTGCCATCATCATTCTCAAAACATTTGTTGTTGTCGTTTGCCCACTTCCCTCTGTGTCCCATTAGCTCCCAGCAGGGACTTACTTCATCCTTTGAGCATTGTGTGCCAGCGTGGGGTCCAGTCTGACTCTCTTTCTCCCTCCTGGCCTGCCTCCATGTGGGTGTGGCATGCTGGCCCCTCTCCCCAACCTGCTCTCTACCACACCCACTTCCAGGGAGGGGGTCAGATTGGCTTTGGTTGGGGCCAAGAAATATAAGTTTTATATACACCTAACAACAGGGCCCCAAAATATATGAAACAGACACCGGCAGAATTGAAGAGCAGATAGAAAGCTCTACAGTAATAAAGACTTCAATACATTAGTTTCAGTAATAGCTAGAACATCTAGACAGACGACTAATAAGGAAATGGAGAATTTGATGGATAGATAGTCAAAGAGCACTCTATCCAACAATGCCAGAATATACAATCTTCTCCAGTACATGTGGATTATTCTCTAGGATACAAAACAAGTCTCAATAAATTTGAAAAGATTGAAATCATACAGAGTATATTCTCCACCCACAGAGAAATAAAATACAATCAAAACTAGAAGTTTTACAAATAATGTGAAAATTAAACAGACCACTACTAGTTAGATCAAAGAAGAAATCACAAGGGAAATTCGAAAGTACTTAGTAATGGAAGCACAGCAGCCCCCACTCTGGGGGCTCAAAGGGGCATTCGTCACTGTAAACGCCTACATGAAAAACGAAGCAGATCTAAAATCTCATAACAACTTTGAAAAAGAAGAGCAAACTAAACCCTAAGCTACTAGAAGTAAGGCAGTAATACAGATGAATGATCCACACAATGGAATATTACTCAGTCACAAAGAGGAAGTTCTTACGCATGCTGTGATGAGGATGAACCTTGCAAACATTGTCATACACGAGCTAGATTAAATACAGAAAGAACAAACATGGTACGAGTCTAGTTATATGAAATGTCTAGAGCAGGCAAATGCATAGAGAAGCGCTTACTAGGATTACCAGAGGCTGGGTGCAGAGGGGACTAGGAAGGCATTGCTACTGAGGAAGTTAGGGCTACTGAGGGTATTGGAAGATAGTAATGATGCTTATACAACATGTTGGGTATAACTCATGTTTGTGAATTCTGCACCTAAAAATCATGAGCTAGCAAAACAAAGCAACAACAAATACATACAATTAGATACTGCGTTACATCTATTATGCGGAGACCTGGTGGTGCTGTGGGTTAGGTGTTAAGCTGTTAATTTAAGGTCATTGGTTCAAACCTGCCAGCCTCTCCTTGGGAGAGAGATGAAGCTGTTTTCTTTTGTAAAGATTTACAGTTTTGTCATACCAAGGGCTCAATAGAAAGTAACTGTCTAAAAAGAATGACAGCAACATATGTACAAGTATGTCTGATGGAATTGATGGATGGATTGTAATAAGCATTGTAAGAGCTCTCAATAAAATGATTTAAAAAAAAGATGTACAGTTTTGGAAATCTCACATAGGGTTGTAATGAGTTGGAATCAGCTGGCTAACAGTGGACTTGGTTTTGATTTAGGAGCTATAGTAACAAAAGTAAATGGTAAAAGGTGGAATTTGCATCCTTTTATGTGACTCGTGAGGAAGTAGAGTGGTACCACAACTATGGAAAATAGTCTGAGAGTTCCTCAGAATTGGAAGCATAGAGTTAACCATCCAAACCACTTGCCAATAATCAATTCTGATACATGATGACTCTTCATGTTCTGATATAGAACTAATATTCACTCCATAGGGCTTCCAGTGTCTGTGATCTTTGGAAGTAGATTGCTAGGTCTTCTAAGGTGGATTTGAACCACCAACCTTTTGGTTAAAAGCTGAGCATTTGCACCACTCAGCAATTCTACTCCCTATTGTTCTTGTTAGGTGTCATCGAGTTGGTTCTAACTCATAACAACGAAACAACTCTGCCTGGTCCTGCACCACCCTCAAGCTCTTCTTTATTTGAGCCCATTGCTGCAGCCACTGTGCCAGTCCATCTTGTCGAAGGTCGTCCTCTTTCTCCCTGCCCCTCTGCTTTACCCAGCATGGTGTCCTTTTCCAGAGGCTGCTTTCTGCTGATAGCATGTCCGAGGTGGGCGACTTGTAGGTATAGTGAGGGAATATGTACAAAGTAGGATCAACCCAGATGCCCCTCAGCTGAATGGATAACTAAATCCTGTGTTGTATCCATACACTAGACTATGGCACGTTGGTGGTATCGTGGTGAGGGTAGCTGCCTTCCATACACCAGACTGATGTTTGACCCTGAGACATGCTGTCACATGGATAAGTCTTCGAAATAGTATGCGAATTAAAATAAGGCATTCATAAAAGACCACATATGATTTCATTTATATGAAAGCCCAGAATGGGCAGATCTATAGAGATAAAAAGGAGACTAGTGGCTGCTTGGGCCTGGAGGAGATGGGGAACTAGAAGTATGGAAAGAACAGATAATGGGGGTGGGTTATTTTAGAGGGGAGGAAAGTAGTCTAAAATTAGATGTGGTATTGGTTGCGCAATCCTGATGATCCTGAAACATACCAAGTTCCATACTCTGAATAAATGAATTATATAGAATGTGAATTGTTTCTCGATAAAGTTGTTAGTAATTACATGGCATCGGTAGCAAATCAAAATAGGGATCACTGGTGTTGTTTCTGGCGTCTTGCCTTTGTTCTCTTTTAAACTAAACCCACTACCATCTAGTCGCTTCTGACTCATATTGACCCTAGGTGAGATTTTGGAGACAGAAACTTTATAGGAGTAGATGGTCTCTTCTTTCTCAGTGGAGCAGTTGGTGGGTTTGAACCATTGACCTTTCAGTTAGCAGCCCAGTGTGGAGCCCACACCCAGCAAGGTGATTTAATTTATGTTAAGAAAAGGGGGGGGGGGAGCCAACAGCCATATTTATGTGGCGTGCATAGGCGTACTCTGCAGGCAAACCTAAAGCCATTACAGATCACTGCGCCGCAAGAGAGTGAGTGTTGCAGCAGAGTAAGTCGTGAGCTCTTTGTTTACCACTGCATGTAAACATTATGTTTACAGTGTCTGCAGTCTATAAAGTGTGCAGTGCTGTGTGAGAAAGTTTGAAATAATGCGATAGGAAAATGTGATACAGAGGCATGAAGTGAGCTCATGCCGTTAGAAAAGTGGCACCCATAAACTGTGTGACGTGGGGCTGCTGCAGGCCTTCAGTTTGTTAAAACACACACCGTTTCTGGGAAGCGCATAGAATAAGGGATACCTGTGTAGATGTTGGATCCTTCTGCCTTCTTACCCTTTAGGAATTATGAAGTTTCTTTGAACTTGTAGAGTAGGAAGATGTTTCAGAAAGTACTATGCCCTTTTTCTGGGCAATGATAGATAAATAATGACCAGTTCTTCTTGGTTTCTCCATCACTTTAGAAATGTTAAAATACAAGGCTGAAAATTCTAATACGTTCAGTTTTTTAGCTAGTTAACTGCAGATTTTAAAATCGTGTTTACACTGTTTTTATTTGTTTCAGTCATCATTGACTCCCCTTTATGTAGGGAAGCCCTAGCTCTCATCCTCCCTACTCTTAATTCCATGGTGTTGTCATAGTGCAGGTTGGTCCAAACAAGTCATCCTGCGCACACTGTCATCACTGTCATGCCTCAGTAGTGTACCCTCGGTGTGTTTTCGTATGTGTGTTTCCCCGCCTAGGGTTAGTAATGCTGCTTGATCTTTTCTTGAGCTCTTTACTGCTAGTTCCCCCCATGTGCTCCAGATGCCTTGAACGTACAAAAGGACATGCCATTCTCCCCGTCCCACCTCTGTTGCTCCTGGGACCCGCACCCCTTGAGCTCATGGGTCCCATTCCTTTGAGGGACGGCTGCTCTCCGAGCCGCCCTTCTGGAGGCCCAAGACCGGCCTTTGCTGCTTCCCTGTGGTAAGCCTCTTTTCCAAGAGCTTGTCTTTTTCTTCATGTACACTCTCCTCTTAGTGAAGCCTGTCTGCGGCCAGCTTTCTAAGAAAGAATGGATGGAAAATAAACTGGAGACTTTGCATGTGTGAAAACAACACACTATGCATGCAATGCCCATACTGAGTAATAATTCCAACCATTGGAGGTGGAAGTGATTTTCCTTAGGATTTTGAGGATATTGCTCTGCTGTCCACTGGAGCCTGTTGTCGCAGTTGAGATGCCGATTGGCATTTTGGTTTCTGCTTCTTAATATATAGCGTGGCTGTCCAACCGGGACACTTGAGCTGTGCACCTGACAGAATACTAGTGCGCCGGATGTAAACCACGACCCTCTCGGATAAACTGGCATGCATGGTCATTGTCTGTAGATGGCTGGTTTTTCCTCTATGAAAATGCTTTGGATCTTCTCTTTACCCCTGATGCTTTGTTTTGTAATAATGCACTAGATCTTTGTAGACTCATTCTTAGCCTTCAAACTTGAAAATTTAAATTATTTCTTTAGTAATTTTCTCTCCGGTTTTGTTAAATGTTTGTCTTGATTTTCTTGTAATTTTTTTCTTTCAAACAAGCAAAGAGGATTCTCTCTTTTACCGTTAGCTTTTTAGCTGAGATTTTTGTACATTTGCCTCCTGGTTCTTCTGGGGGCTTTGTTGTCGTTGTTGTTGGTAATGCTTTGTGTTTAATGTGTTCTTTTCTTATAGTGTGTGTGTTCTTGCCTCTCTCTGGGCACACCCTGTAGGTGTGTTTTACTTCTTCTGTCAGGGTTCTTCTCTCTGCGGGAGCCTTGGTGAAGTAGCTGCTTACCAGTCGGGCTGCTCACCACAAGCTTAGCCGTTAGAAACTACTTTCTACTCCTGTCAAGAGTGGTTGTCGCAGAAGCCCACAGTAGCAGCTCCACCCTGCCTTATAGCGATGCTGAGTCAGGATCAACTTGTTTATTCTCTGCGTTGTATCTTGGAGGCCATCATTTCTACTCATTTTGGTGTATGCTAGGTGCTTTCCTATTAAGGTCAGTGCTATTTAAGAGATATCAAAGAGTTAATGTGGAACTTCTGGGTGTGGACAGTTTTTCAGCTGGTGGGATTCCTTGATCTACCTCTCAGATGGAATACCCTCCCAGGTCGAAACATGGACATCTTGTTTTCGAAGAAAAGGAGGCAGGGCCCCTATCCATTTTCTCCAGGAACGTTGCATGTCTAGGCACTAACATTCTTTCAGTAGGATGGGGCAGCGGCAGAAGGTCCTAGAGGTTAGCCTTTTCCTAGAGCCTCATCGTTTCCTTCGGTGCTTGCTATCTTTGGGCTTGGGGCTTCTGTGGTTCAGAGTTTCCAGAGAAGCAGTGTCTCCTGGTGAGACTCCGCAGAGGGCTTGATGGGCCTGCCTCCCTGCTTCTCCCGTCTTCAGTGTTTTCTGCTGCTCTGAGCGCTGCCCTCACCAGGAGTCTGCGAGGCGACACTGCTCCCACCCTCCCTTCATTCACCCCTCTGTTCCCAGATGGTTAGCGCTCCCTTCCTCCTCTTTCTTATGGGTTAGCACATTTATTTCATTCCTCTGATGTCTTTAAGGGAGTTGAGAAGGGAGACCAGATACACTTGTGTGTTCTGTCTGCGGTTTTTCACTGATTTTGGAATCCTTTCTTCCCTAGGCAAAGTGTATTCAGCGCTGCTTAGGTTCAGAATAGACCTCAGTGCTGTACCTCCGGCGTGTTCTAGGAGAACTAGGCTGACCTGGAAACCCAATTCCATCAATGACGTTACGGTGGAACTAGAGGCAGTCAGACCTTTCTGAGTTCAGAACTACTGGAGACATTGTAACAGAGTAGAATGCACACATTTCATGAAACTACTGATTCCAAGTCATGAGAGAATTACTGTCAAGATTGTGTTACCATTGTCAAAATAAGAATTCTAAGCACTAACAGAAACTTGAATATTTGTGGATAATGTTCATAAAGTTAAATTTACATTAAAATTGAACTCAGAGACAGAATAAAATGTACCAGCCAATATTCTGAAACCTCATTTTCCAGCAACTTTTGCTTGGAAGCTGTATTTTTAATGAAATTAAAGCCCAATGATAGTAACAGCTGTGGGGCAGAGTGTAGCCATGGGAAGAGTTGGCTCAATAGTGTTTCTTTTTGTTGTTGTTGCTTTCCATTCCTACCTTGGACACACCAGGGTCTTATAAACATCAGACCACATAGACTGTATTTAGTCAAGTAGATCAGTAACCAGGACAAACACGGGAGTAGTGCAAATACAGCCCCGCATCTGTGAAATGCACAGGGTGCCTGAACGTGAGTGTTTAGCTGTGTGACTCCAGGTGCCAGGCTTGTGCGGGGCAGCACTTGCCTCCTACCAGCCTGGGCTGACCCTCTCGAGGGATCTGAGGTGACTAGGAAAACCAGGAATGGTCATCTCTACTGTGTCTGGAACAAGGGAGGGCAAGGAAATGCAGTCCTTCCATTATTGTTCTTCTTTTTGATTACTTTCTTTTGCCTCTTCCTCTTCCTTTTTATTTTTAAATTACACCCCCCATCCTCCCGACCCCACCCCATCCTTTCCTTTGACAGAATAGTGACTAGGAACTAGAAGCCCATTTTCGCTTAGCCTTCAGGGCAGCTGTTTACAGAGTAGCAGTGTTACATAGGTTTACTGTGTCGTATGTCTGTGTAACACTGGATTTGGATCTTGTATTTAGCTGCCAGAAGTGACTGTGATGAAGTAGGAGAGATAAACTGATAGATTGACTGCCAGAAAGATGTTGGGAATCAATCAGATAAACAGGACAGAGAACTAGCTTGCTGTTTTCTAGTGATAATAAAGCAGTGGCCTCTGGTCCCTGCATTTTAAATGTAATTGCTGTTGTAATAATGTCCAAAATAAGCAAGTGAGAATCACCACGGGAGGGTTTTTAATTGTGATTGAAATATTCTTTTCCCTTTTGCAATAAAGAGTCATCTGAGGCGACTGAGCGTCCTCACACATTTGTTTTACTGCTTCCAGTGCCGCCTTACATAAACAAATGAGATCTGGAACCTGAACTACTTCATAGGAATTCATCCCTCCCACCGGCTCCAGCTATTTCACCCTGTGAAATATCTCTATCGCTACCATGTCTTCCTGACAAAATAATTACTTATTCTTGGGGAAAAAACAAGTTTGGAAGTCAGACCTGGGTTATTGACAAGTGATTACAGGACCCGGTGTATTTTCATGTCTTGCCTTAGGTTTTTCTCAGAACATTTTTGAAATTTTAATCTTTGTTCCTATTTCTCTGCATGATCGCACTGGTGCTGGAGATGTGGTGCCAAGTCGTATTATGGCAGTTTAAAATCCCCTCCATAGGGTCTAGCTTTGAAGAGCCTGCCTTCTCTCCGATCCGGCGTGAATCCCTCAGTCTGTGAGAGGAGTATGATTTGGACGTGGACTGCAGCCTGCAGCCCAGGCTGAGAAGAGTTTGCACGGGGTCGGTGTGGAGATAGAGAGCCTGGCCCTGGTCTTGTGTTTGCTGTGTGTGTAGATGGCTTTCTTTTGGTTGCCTCTGACGATTTTTGCAGCTGTGTATATGTTAGTGTCATAGCTGGTCAAATTGCTTGATGGTGGCCAGGTACAGAAAGGCTACATTTCAAATACACTCAATAAAAGCTTTTGCCTGAGGAAGACCTTCCTGCCTGCTGAAGGTTAGAGGTCAGAAGTTAACCGTGTACCATTATCCAATTGGTGAGAAGCTGATGGGTTTTCCTTCCTGCCACACAGCCCTTCCTACCTGACCTTTTAAAGATTCTCCATTGATATCGATGGGGCGGACAAAACTAATCATAAAAACAAGGAAGGGAGTGTTCCACGCTCATTGATCCATTTGAAATGAACTGCAGAACAATAAGTCTTCCAAATGGACTTGTGTTTGCAGCTATTGCCACACCATCTTTTTAAAGATATATAAATATGAAAGGGTTCATGGGAATTCAGTCATGCTCTCGCCACCGGGTTATCCCTTATTGATTGTAGTTTTAGAGCTGCCACTGTGCCATTCAGAATTCCAACTGTGCCCTTTTAGAAGGCAGCCAGCGCTGGGAGATGGTAAATAAATCAGTTACTCTGCTTTTCCCTGTAGCTCCTTCGAGATCTCATAGAACGGAAGACCAGCTCACTGGATCCCAATGATCAGGTGGCCATGGGAAGGTAATTTAGCTAAGACTGTGTGTTCTTGACGCTGCTAATACAGCCAGTCCATTGACTCGAGACAAGATTCCGTTCAGACTTTTGTAAGTCGGTTCTGATGTAAGTTGACTGTTTCTTTTATGGTTACTTTTCATTATTATTGCCATGTCCTTAGTCTCTATAAATCTAATCTTTATTTGTCTTCAGGGGTTGCAAAAAAAAAACTTAACCTTATACGCATTACTAATGATAAGATGTTAAAAAAAAAAAAAGACGTTTGTAAGCGCAAGTCGTCCTAAGTCGAGGACTACCTGTTTAGGCTGCTTTCAGGATAACCTGTAAATTTGAGTTTCGTGAATTCTGCCTTGATTGGCCCTATAGTTGTATAAGTCACACCAGAGACTAAGAAAAGGACAAAGGGACAGAAGTCCCAATGCTTGTCATCCACTGCCCAGCACATTTTGAAGAGAGATTAGAAAACACCTTATATGTTAGAGGTCCATCGCATGCTCTTAGCAGTCTGGTTTGGCGGTGATCAGATCCATATCTTCTTACTGACCAGCAAGTAAAAAGTACTCCCCCAACTGTGTGCTGTCCGCGTCAGAATGTGGCCCTGTGTACAACAGGTTCCTGACTCACAGTCGAGTCTGCTTTGTGAGCGCCTGCCCTGATTTAGACCTCTACCTCTTCAGTAAAAGCTTTGGCACAATTAGAAATGGAACGTGGCAGCATTACCCAGATGTCAGGGCAGAATGTAAAGCAGAGAGGGAAGGCTCCTGTGTGTGTGCTTCATCTGGGGTTGGGAAATAAAAAGGGCGTTGAGAGTGCTACCTAATGAAGAGTGTGCATTTAAATAGCCACGGGCCGTCATTCGCGGAAGCATGAAAGGGAACAAAAGCTGCAAGTGCCAGAGTGGGATTCACGGCAGTGCAGCGCTGTGAGAAAGCAGTGTAAATGGTGGTGGATAAAATAGTTTTATTTGAAGACAACATTATTTGTATTTTAGGGCAGCATGTTGTTGATATTTTGTGCATCTCTGGGATGTTACAGAGAGCTACTCGCTATAAATTTAATGTGATAGAGCAAATTGCATTTAAGTGGTGATTATATTGTACATTTATCTGACTTTACAATAAAATAGATTATGGTAATTAAGATTATATTAAGATTACAGTAATTGGATTTCCCCAGATTTCACACTCACTCCCCCACTACTGAGTTTCGTTGTATAAATCAGGTACGATGACTGGCTGCTGCTATGAGGCATTTATCTTTTTTAAAAAACATTTGTTCATATAAGAAATTGATGGAGATTTTCTTAGTCCAGTATCATTTCTTTGAAAAATTAATTCCTTATCTAAAATGATTATAGACTGTGTGAATCTTGTTTGGATACTGGTTCAAACAAATCAACTGCAAAATTGAAACAATCCAGGAAATTTAGAGACTGACTGGAAATTTGATAGTGAAGGATCGGTGACTTCTTTTTATCAGAATGGTTTTGAGGTTATACTGGGGGGAGAAGAAGCCCTTAACCAACATATTTACAGATGAAAGGAGACTCAAATCAAGTAACTTTAAAACTAACATCATCAGAGGATGATCATTTTTAAATTAGTGAAAATTAAGAAAGTTGAAAGAAAAAGCACTTGGAAGTTAGTTAGCAAAGGGAAAATGAGATACACGGAGTTCATGTATTCTAACCAAACAGCAGTAGCAACATCAACAATAAAACTTGTTTCACAGCTCACACATTAAAAGAAAATCCGCATTTATACTGTTTGGTGGGTTTTCCTGCAGACCGGTCAACCCAAATACAAGGGAACATTGTTAACCAAATGTGCTGTAGAATTTCCCAGCTGCCTTTGAATTGTTGTTGTTGGTTTTGCAATTTCACTTAGTTGCTTTGGCCCTAGACCACCTTGAAGAACCTGATGTTGGTTGTTGATTTCCTTCTGCAGGCTTGTTAGTGAGAAACATTCTAATTTGTCAATAGCTGTAACAATCTGTTAGTGATGATACATAACTGTGCTGTGACTCTCCCAGGCAGTGGCTTGCAATCCAGAAGTTGAGAAGCAAAATCCACAAGAAGGTAGACAGGAAAGCCAGCAAAGGAAGAAAACTTCGGTGAGTTGTTATTTTTATTTTAGAAAAATTAACATACTTTGTATCTCTTCTTTTGGCATTGTGAATGTTATATAATTTTTCTATAAGTCTGCCTTCAAGAATTAAAAAAAAAAACACCAAAAACGTGATTTGAGACTTTGGGGATAATTCATTTTCCTGACTCTAAACATGGAAATACTATATTGGTTGCTTTTTGTTCTATTGTTGTGAATGGGTGAATCAAGTAATAATGTGCTTTTTTTTTTTCACAAAAGAAGAAATAACAAGGAAAGATGAAAGTTGAAATTATGTTAGTATTAAAAATGATTTATGTAGAATTATAGAAGATTTTTCTTTTAAAGTTTTATTTAGAACATGAGAAAGCTTCAAAGAGTTCATGGAAAAAGAGAATGAAAAGGCCATGGAATTTTTCCATGAATTTTTTGAAGCCCTGTTAAAAGGAATATATTGGCCCATTTTTCATTATGCCCTATATGTACACAGTATGCTCCAGAAACCCATCCACTGCCGTCGAGCCAACTCTGGCTCATAGCGATCCTATAGGGCAGAGCACAACTGTTTCTGTGGGTTTCTGAGATAAAAAGCCTCATTTTTCTCCTAAGGAGTGACCGGGGTTTGAACTGCTGACTTTGCAATTAGCAGCCCAATGACTAATCCTCTATGCTACTATGCTGAGAAAATGTAAATGAAGAAGTACAGAGGATGTTAGCAGTGTGCTTAAATGAGATGAGGAATGGACTATTTGAAATGAGAAAATGTGGACATTTCTGGCTGTAGGAAAACCCTCAGCCATGGGAACTCTTGTAAGAAGTCTCCTAAGTAAGCAGACCAAAGAAGGAGCAGGAGCAGGAGTGAACATTTCTGTACTTTAAAGTTGATGTACACACACACACACAATATGTATGTTTGTATGTATGTATGTATATCGCACAAAGCCTCCATGTCAAAGAAACTACTTGTAATTCAGGTGCATGCTGAAATAGCTGTACACTTTTTGTATTCAGATTCATTTAGGCAGATTTTACAACAAATTTTAGTAGTTAACCAAACACATCATATAATGCTTCTTTAACTCAAAGAAGTGCAAGGTAGCTTTTCATTATGTTTAGATTCGGTCACTCTGTCAAACTGAGGTTAAATCACTGTAATTTATTTAATTTTTCACACTGTGAAATTTGACATCTTCGTATTTCTCGGCTTAATTTTAGTTAATGCTTGAAGACGTAGACTTGAGCTAGTCCACCTGAGTTCGAATCCCAGTTTCGACACTGAATAGTTGTGACTTTGGGCAAGATGCTTAAACTCTCAGTGCCAGTTCCCTGTCCGTCACAGCAGTTCGAGTAGTGTCAGCCTGCTCGTGTTGCTGCGAGGAGTGAAGGAGTCACTGTTTAGACCCGTGCTGGGCACACAGTAAACACTTCGCTTTCTGAGTACCCGTTATATTGAATTGCTGTTGCTGTTATTCTTCCCAGACTGCATCAGTTCCCTGCTCTAGTTCTCACTTACTCTTACCTGCACTCTCCTGTGGCTTGTCTCCTCTGGACCTGCCCCAAGGATCCAAAACAGAGTGTTAACTAATACTGCTTTATAAGTAAGCAGGAGGAATAACTGCCTTTTTCTTTGATTTTGAGTTTGGAATTTTTTAACTCCAGTACTCTGCTTTTAAAATTAATAGCTTTGTGAGGCCTTCAGTGTTCTCTTGGGGGAAGAGCCCAGGATTGTCAATCCGAAGACTTGGGTTCAAATCCTGGCTCTGTCTGGCTGTATGCTTTTGGTGTTCTTTGTTCTCCGAGCTTTACTTTTCTTATTTACTTAGTGGTGACAATAATACCCAATTTAGAAATGTCGTTTGAAGATTAAATGAGGTGCTGTGTAATATCTGGCATGATGGGCATTCAGAAATACTAATTTCTTTGGCTTATCATGTGTTTGTCTGTTGAGATTTCTGTTGCAGATAGAGGCTTTTCAAGAGAAAGGAGAGGGGAGAAAGCCATTTCTATATTATTCTTTTATGAAGTTAAGAGACAAATAATTGTATTTGTAGGCCCCTTGAGGGCAAGAATTGTGTTTCTTTATCTTTTCAGACAATTGCAAACTTATTATCTAGGGAGGTGCTTGTAGACATTAGTCAGCCAGAAAATGATTGTGGATGATTATGATAGCAGTTGAATTAAAGTACTCATCGCGTAATGAGAAAGGGTTGTAACTGTAAACATAAAACAGATTAAGGCACCTGGCTGAGCACAGAGAAGTCAGCATGGTCGGAGCCTGGCCAATCACTGAGGAGAATGTGGGCCCATTGCTTCCCAAACCAGAGTTGTTATTGATCAGGGTGAAAGATAAAACAGGGTTTATTTGAATAGCAACTGCTTTTCTTATAGTAATTGATTCAGTTAACCTCAGTAAGCTATTCAGCAGAGTATGTGTCAGATTATATGAGGATGCTTTAAAACATTTATAGAAAAATAGAGTTGAAAGATAATGGAGTTTTTCCACGAGCTTTTTGAAGTTCTGCTTCTTGTAGCATTTGCTAGTGATTGAGGTCCTTACAACCCCCTATATGCAGAAGCACTTAAATAATATCTTAGCAACAGGTAGGCAGGAGACAGACATTCTCTTTAAATAGGACCAGATATTAAGATGGAAGAAACGGTGTGAGTAAAACCCAGTCTGTCCTCAAGAAGTGTTTCACTGGGACGGGATAGCAGACAGTAAGCAGACTGATGGCTGTGTGGTGAGGGTAGGGTGGCCATAATCTGGAGTAGGATTATCTGTCACAGATTAGAGGAGACGACAGAGACATTGCAGCAAAGGACAGTGTGCACTGAATCCTCACCCTTGAGAATGCAGCCACCACAGGAAGATTTTCTGCTAGATGCTACATCCACTCTGCATCTTTACAGGCCAGCTAGTCTTATGAAAGCAAAAAGAACTTCTGTGAAAATGCAGACTTGTGAGCGTGCATGCTCATCTTAGGAACTGCAAGTAATGTGTTTTGGCAGAGACTTAGAACGTGAGTGCGGGGGACTAGCTAGAGCTGAAGCTGTGTGAGTATAGGCAAGGGCTAGACCGTGCAGAGACAAGCATTTTGTATTTCAGTCTAAATGACGGTGAGTCACTGAAAGAGTTTAAGCAGAGGGATGTTGCATCATATATGCACTTTAGAAAGATAATTAACGGGGTTTCATAGAAATGGACTAGGAAGTTATGAGCACAGGGACTGGCGTGAATAGGAGGGGGTAGATTGAGAGGCATTTCTAAAGGTATGTCGTTGGCACTGAGGCGTGACGATGTGAGTGAGTAGGTTAGAGTGACTCACGTGATTTCTGAGGGCCTGAGTGGACTGCGGTATCATTTTCTGACATGTACATAGAGATGCTGCAAAGAGCAAATCATTGGGGTTTTTTTTTTTTTGAGGGGGAGAGTAAGTTCCAAATATGTTTAATTTGATCAAACCAATTTCAGAGATGTATTTTTGAGTTAAAAGAAGATGTAATTTTTTTTAAAGATGCAAATCATTAGTATTTTGGAACCAATTTAGTTGCTGTATCCCAAGAAGTATGTGGTAGAGGAGCAAGAACATCCCGTGATGCATGGAGCATTCCTGACCCCTTCGTGCCCTCCTCCTCAGTGACTACTCCTCGCTGCTCTTCCCGGGGCCCGCTCTCACAGTGTGTGTGTGTGTGTGTGTGTGTGTGTGCTAGATGCTTCAGAGAGATCGTGTAGGGGCGGAGATTTGTATCTGTTATTATATTTCTCCAGGCTTGGGATGCTGTGTAGAAGCCCAGAAATAAAAAATTAAGGAGCTATTCATACTTGAAAGACCTTTAGAATTTCTGTCTAAACTTGTGCTCTCTTGATTGGCTTATCTCATAATAACCTCTTGGAATACAGTTGATGCACCTGCCGAAGGTCATACGCAATTCCAGTTATTAAATGCAGTGGGAAATACAAAATCGCCATGAGGCGAGCATCCCAGATAAGCTCCACCAATGAACAAAAGCTTGAAGAGAAATAATTTATCTTCATGGTCTCAAAGTTCTTTCTTTGTGATAATTATCAGTTACTAAGGGGAACACAGTACTTTACAGTGAAGTGATCCAGCAGATTTACTTTAGTCAGTTCCTCAAGATCACCCACCCCAGCAGTTTTGACCTTTGTACTTGTAGTAGAAGGACATGACGTTGTTGAGCGGTGTCCTTGCCCAAACTCATCATGAGAAAACATCACACAAGTCCAAATTGTGAAGAAGTCTACAAAAGAACGGGCCCGCACTCATCAAAAGTGTCAAGGTCAGGAGGCACACTGAAGGACAGTCACAGATGGCAGAAGCCTAAGGACACAACCACCCATGTTGAGATCCTGTTGAATCCGGAAAAGAAGGAGGACACTGGGGAGATTAGTGAAATGGGAATCTGGTCTGCAGTGTCGTTCCTGGCATGGGGCCAGCGTTCATGGTTCTGGTTTTGATGGTTGCACTGTAGTTGTGTAATCTGTGGGGTGTATACTTGAAGTTTCTGAATTTAAAAAATGTTTTCATGGTTCCTGTGTTTTAATTTTCTCTTGCTTCTGTCCTTTGTACTCACCTGGCTCCCCTTGTGAATATGAATGTGAGGGACATAGAATCAGAGAGCCGCCTTCAGTAGAAGAAGCAGGGTGAGCTGACCGACATTTCTAGAACTCTCACTGCCAGGGGTTGTGCGGAACAATCTAAGCACAGAGGCGGCAGGAGTGAAGCTCTGGCGCTAACCTGATTCTTCCACTTACTAGTTTGAGAACTTGAACATCTTCCTTCTGTACCTCTGCTTCTGATTCCTATCTGTGGAACGTGCAGTCAGCAGAGTCACGTCTCACAGAGTTGTCTTGCAGATGGAATCAGCTCATTTGTGTGGCAGCATCCATCCCACCTGCACTGCATAACTAATAAGTAGCGAGCGGAGATTGGAGCCTGTGTTTGTGACTCCTAGGTGCTGAGGTGTTTTGGGAACAGGACCACATGGCCTAGGCAGGCCCCAAAATGACATTTTGGTTACCTTAGCACCCTGTCTTAAAGGATTAAACCAAGTGACCCTGGCTAATTAAGAGGATTATAAAGCCCACCCCAGAATTAGCCCTCAGGAGAGCAGGTAGGATGTGTCGCCAGCTGATCTCACTTGATACTAGAGCCCCCCGGTGAGCAGTGTTTGGCACTCTCCTTGCAAGGGGATGGAGAGAGATTTTGGCAAATGTCAGTGCAAAGATCAATGTCATTTTGTGAAACAGTAGATCGAGTGCTGGCAGGGCAGGCCAGGGACATCAGGGAGGATATGTCGGCTTGCCTAGTGGATGCCGGAAAGTAGCTTATTTTAAAAAATTAAAAATTGGCTTTGGAATGTAATTATTGGTTGTCAGTATTTTACCCAACATTATACGTAAGTGAATTTGATTGTGATTTAATCAGCTCTTTTCTAAATTAATTAAATTTCAAGTCTTTAATAATGAGATGTTGTACTGTGTTGGTCTATTTTCTGCAACAAAATTACATTTGTTTTAGAATAGTTAAAAGCTTTTCAGTACTGAAACATGCACGTAGGCTCAGCAGCACTGAGACGCTGGCGTGAACAGTATTGCATGAGCACACATTACTAAGGAGTCTTTTTTTAATATGAGAACTTTAAGAGTCTGTCTTTCATCATGTAGTTAATAGTAATTAACTATTGCATTAAAGTATATAGATAATATATTAAAAGTACCATCCAATAAAAAATAATATAGGAAACATACTTAATGTTTAATTTTCTAGAAGCCACCTTACAAAGGTAAAAGGAAGCAGATAAAATTAATTTTGATAATATTTCATTTAAAGCAATATATCAAAATATTTTAACATTTTACTATTTTAATAATTATTAGTGTTATATTTTACATTCACATTCCATGCCAAGCCTTCTTAGAGTGATAGAACATGTACGTTCTGAGGCATCGCCGCTAAGGGCTTAGCTGCATGTGCTGCGAGGCTACCGTGTTAGCTAGAACAACTATGGAGTCCAGAGGGAATTATGCCTGCCTTTGACGCAACCAAGAACACTGTTCTTTTTTCCCCAAATGAACACCCATGCTTTGTTTGGTTTTTAAGCCTTAGACATGATGATGCGTTTTATTAACGGTACTTATGCAGGGTTTTTACTCTGTTCTTTATAGGGACTCTGTGAGGCCATGAGTTGGAACCAACTCGATGGCATCTAATAGCAAGAGTATATGTTATGCAAAGACAGAAGGGTTGCATGCATCTTTGTACTCTTGAACGTAGGTAGTAGTCTACATTGACATGCCCTGGGAGCCCTCGGTGGTGTCAGTAGGGGCACTCATTTACTAGCTGAATGGCCGGCATCAGGGGAGACAGGCCTGGCGATCTGCTCTGACAGATGACAGCCTTGAAGCGCCGTGGAGTAGTTCTGCTCTGCACATGTGGGTCACCATGAGTGGAGACCGATAGGACCTTTGGGAAGGTATTTTGGCCAATCTTTCCATTTTCAGTATACATGCTTTGAGATTTAGTAATTTCATACCTTGAAATTTATCCCATAGGTATATGATCATTACAGTTATAATTTTCCATATTTTACCTAATAAAATTTTCGTCCATGCTTGAAGATCCTTGGCAACCAAGAAGAATGTGACTATTAAGTTAAAAAAGAAGAAATTCAAGAACAAACATAGAAATAACTCGCATATAAGACTCTTTATTTTGTCCTTGATTGATACACAGTTTAAAAAAGGATGAGGGGAACTGTAAATTCTCATAAATAGATTAATTAAATTATAATCCACTGACACAATGGACTGCCCCATAACCATGAAAAAAGTAGAATGTGATAAATACTTCCATAGAAAAGGCATAATGAAAACTGTTGGGTACGTTATAATCCTGTTTTTCTGTTAAAATATTTACCAATGCACGGAAAATACTACAGACAGCTTAAACGTGTTAATTCATAGTGATTACGTAAAAAAGATAGAACTGTGAAAGATTTTCAATTCTCTATACCTTTCTGTGGATTTTAAACACAAGGATCCTCCCCAAGGAGTACCAAAAATAGACTTTGGACTCAGGACGTGGCACCCCATCAGACTCGCCCAGAAAACACTCCTAAAGGCTGACAGACAGACGTTGAACGATTTACAGGCTTTTCTCTTGTTTTTGCCATTGTTTCATTTTGTTTTCTTTTGTTGCTTTGTTTTGCATGCATATTGTGATATCTGCAGGTCTATCTAGATAAGATAGGCGAGATTAACAATCTGGAGGAGAAAACAACAGGACCATGGTTCCCAGAGAGCATAGGAGAGGGGGAAGGGGGGAAGGAAGTAGGTGTTAACAAACCCAGGGACAAGGGAAAAACAAGTGATCCAAAATTGATGGTGAGGAGGGAGTAGGTGGGCTGGTAGAGCTTGATCAGGGCAATGTAACCGAGAGGAATCACTGAAACCCAAATGAAGGCCGAGCATGATAGTGGGACAAGAGGAAATTAAAAGG
Source organism: Tenrec ecaudatus (assembly GCF_050624435.1). Lineage (NCBI taxonomy): Eukaryota > Metazoa > Chordata > Mammalia > Afrosoricida > Tenrecidae > Tenrec > Tenrec ecaudatus. Next base: position 120,092,290 of record NC_134539.1, on the reverse strand, counting down.
AAATAGGGGAAAGAACTAGGAGCCAAAGGGCATATATAGAAGTCTAAATAAAGGCATGTGCATATGTAAATATATATATGATGATGGGAAAATAGATCTATGTGCGTATATTTATAGTTAGTATTAAGGTAGCAGATGGACATTGGGCCTTTATTCAAGTACTCCCTCAATGCAAGAACACTTGTTCTTTTAACCTGGCATTTCATGTTGCTCACCTTCTTGACACAATTGCTCACTGAAGACAAAGTAGGTGCATAAGCAAATGTAGTGAAGAAAGCTGATGGTGCCCGGCTATCAAAAGATATAGAGTCTGGGGTCTTAAAGAATTGAAAGGTAAACTAGTGGCCATCTAGCTGAGAAGCAACAAAGCCCACGTGGAAGAAACACACCAACCTGTGTGATCATGAGGTGTCAATAGGACCAGGTATCAGGCATCAAAGAACAAAAAAATCTTCTCAATGTGAATGAGGGGGAGTACGGAGTGGAGACCCAAAGCCCATCTGTAGCCACCTGGACATCCCCTTACAAAAGGGTCACAGGGAAGAGACAAGTCAGTCAGGGTGAAAGTATATCACTGATAAAACATACAACTTTCCTCTAGTTCTTTAATGTGTCCTCTCTGCCCTCACCCACCACTATCATGCTTCCAACTCTGCCTTACAAATCCAGCTAGATCAGAGGGTGTACAATGGTACAGATAAGAGCTGTTAACAAGGAATCCAGGACAGATAAACCCCTCAGAACTAATAATGAGAGTAGCAATACCAGGACGGTAAGGTAGAAGGGGTGGGGGAAATGGGGAGCCAATCACAAGGATCTACATATTACCCCCTTCCTGGGGGATAGACAACAGAAAAGTGGGTGAAGGGAGACATTGGACAGTGTAAGACATGACAAAATAATAATTTATAAATTGTCAAGGGTTTGTGAAGGAGGGGGGAAATGAGCTGATACCAAGGGCTCAAGTAGAAAGAAAATGTTTTGAGAATGATGATGGCAACAAATGTACAAATGTCCTTGACACATTGGATGGATATATGTATTGTGCTAAGAGTTGTACGAGCCCCCAATAAAATGATTTTTTTAAGTACAAACCCCCAATAAAATGTTTTTTAAGAGAGATAAAAACAAGGGTCCTATATTAATTTTTATAATTAAGGGATAATGTCAAACATTTATTTATGCAAACACATTTTTTAAAGCACTGTGCACAGAGATTGTCTTGCATCATGACAAGTGAAGAAGAGATCGGCGTTCAGCCGTCTGGAGAGAGACTATGCTCTGTCCCTCATGGCATTGTAAGCAGCCATTCAGCCACCGTTGATGGGACAGTGATGATAGCACTGCGCTGAGAGGCAAAAAGAGAGGCTACCAATTTGTATTTACGTAGCAGGATCATGTGTAAAACAAACAACTAGCCGAAATGTATGAACAAGGCATGTTTCCAGATAGAGTTTTATGTGCTTAAAATTTTTACTTTTCAAATGTTCTGTAATGAGTTTTGGCTTTTTGTCCCAGTGGACTGATGTTTAAGGGGTAGTCTGTCCTCCAGAGCACCAGTGTGCTCCTTTTGGGGCTAAAAAATGACTCTGTGGTGAATTGCTATTATTTACAGTGAGTTGCTATCAGACTACCCCTATCCGTACCCCAATAGCATTAATGAAAAGGGGACCTGGGACAGAGGATCCCCCACCCGCACCCCAGGATCAATCACGAGAGCAGTGATACCGGGAAGGGAAGTGAGGGAGGGGGGGACTTAAGGGGAACTGATCACAATGATTGACATATTACCCCCTCCCAGGGGGATGGACAGCATAAAAGTGGGTGAAGGGAGACAGCGGTCAGTGTAAGACATGAAAAAATAATAATTTATAAATTATCATGGGTTCATGAGGGACAAGGGCAGCGGGGGAGAGGGGAAAAAATGAGTTGATACCAAGGGCTCAAGTAGAAAGAAAATGTTTTGAAAAGAATGATGGTAAGGTATATACAACTGTGCTTGACACAATGAATATATGAATGGATTGTGATAAGAGCTGTAAGAGCCCCCAATAAAATGATAAAGATAAAAAAGCAAAGGGGAAAGTCTATTTGTGAGTGCCTATGAATTGTCCCCTATTCGACCCTGGAGCCAACTGTTCTGTGATTGGCTCTGGAGTTTTTGAGCTCATAATTGTGTTTCCTTTCCTAGATTAATAGTTACTAATGTTACTGCCTGTTTCCTGCTTTATTTAGGTATCATGTCCTTAGCAAGCTGCTGAGCTTCATGGCACCTATTGACCATACTACAATGAATGATGATGCCAGGTGAGTAATAGATTAATTATATGTCTCAAATGGCTGCATGACAGCCTGATATTGACCTGTTGTACAGCCTGTCACCCTCTCCGTTTTTTGCTTATCAGGTAACCATTTGTCATTGGCATCATAGCAAAGGGTCTCTGTCATGACTTTTCACTCCATAATTACTACAAACTAAACAAAACGTTTCCTAAATCTCAGTGTTCAGTTAATGGATTTTTGTTGTTTTGTTCTTTTTAGCTTTCTTCCACCTGCCTTGAAGATTTGAACTTCTCTCATACAGAGGGTGGGGTGAGGGCAGCTCTATAGATTTTGGGGTTTGACACATGTGCTTTACTTTGAAAAATGGTGCTTCGTTTTCCAGGCTCTTGTTGATTCACATATAATTTTCGAGTGTGTACATAGGCATAAGAATGGTTTGAAAATGACTGTGTTTAGGATTATATTGTATTGAGCTACAAGAAACATAGACCTTGACTACAGAGGCATGAACAAATGGAAGTCTATTCTCCTGGCAGAAACTTTGAGGAACAGTAGACAGTTGCTGGCAGTAGTTGTTGCTTTCCTCTGTTGCTAGGGCAGCCATCTCTTGGCTCTTCCCACATGGTCTCATGATGCTGCTGGAACTTCAGCCACGAAATGTACTCAGGGCACGAGGAAGCAGGAAGGAGGATGCCACGTCTGTCTTCTTCTCACAGGGAAGGAAAGGAAGGCGCTCCCAGAACCATCCCCATCAAACTTCTTTTGTTTTTTATTGTTTTATTAGGGGCTCATACAACTCTTATCACAATCCATACATACATCAATTGTATAAAGCACATTTGTACATTCATTGCCCTCATCATTCTCAAAACATTAGGCTCCTCATTTTTTCCAATCCCTCCCCATTTCCCCTCCCTAGTGAACCCTTGATAATTTATAAATGATTATTTTGTCATATCTTGTCCTGTCCGATGTCTCCCCTCACCCACTCTTCTGTTGTCCATCCCCCAGGGAGGAGGTTACATGTAGATCCTTGTAATCGGTTCCCCTTTTCCACTCCACCCTCCTTCTACCCTCCCAGTATCGCCATTCACACATCCGCCCTGGATTCCCTGTGTTTCCAGTTCCTATCTGTACCAGTCAGTGTACATCCTCTGGTCTAGCCATATTTGTAAGGTAGAATTGGGATCATGATAGTGGGGAAGGAGGAAGCATTTAGGAACTAGAGGAAAGTTATATGTGCCATTGTTGCTATATCACATAGGATGGGGAAATAGATCTATGTGCATATATTTATAGGTTTAGTATTAAGGTGGAAGATGGACAATGGGCCTCCACTCAAGTACTCCCTCAATGCAAGAATACTTTCTTCTATTAAATTGGTATTCTATGGTGCTCACCTTCCTGACACAATCGCTGAAGACAAAGCGGTTCCATAAGCAAATGTGATGAAGAAAGCTGATGGTGCCCGGCTATCAAAAGATATAGCGTCTGGGGTCTTAAAGGTTTGAAGGTTAAACAAGTGGCCATCTAGCGCAGAAGCAACAAAGCCCACATGGAAGAAGCACACTAGCCTGTGTGATCATGAGGTATCAAAGGGATCAGGTATCAGGCATCATCAGAACAAAAAATATCATAGTGAATGAGGTGGGGAGTGCAAGTGGGGACCCAAAGCCCATTTGTAGGCCACTGGACATCCCCTTACAGAATGGTCTCGGGGAGGAGACGAGCTAGTCAGGGTGCGATCTCCCAACAAACTTCTTAAATGTCATTGGCTGGACCTGTATTATTTTCTCCCTCTGTAGAGTGGGCAGGAGAAAGATGAGGCTTCCTACTCTCTGAAAGAGTCTGGGAAACCCACTGGGGCAGTTCTACCCTGTCCTGTAGCGTCTTTATGAATCGGAATCGACTCGATGGCAGTGAGTTTGGTTTTTGTTTGTTTTATTTTTTTAGTAAAACAAGAATTGAGGATGTCTTTGCTGGATAACAATTTTTGTGTCTACCACACTGTTCCTGTCGCATTCAGTAATTTATGGGGAGAAGAGTTAACTTCGTGGATAGGCGATGGCTGCTCACCAGCATCATTCTCCAGCTGGTTTAGTCACTGAACAAATTTAACACAAGCCCTGGAGCTATAGAACTGAGCATTGTTTTTGGCAGCGTGGTTCCTGAGGACACAAGAGACAACTCCACATCCGTGCTCGTGCTGCGTAGTCTACACAGACCGGGTCAGCATCCTGTCTGCTTCTAGCATGTGGGCTTCCAAAAGTCTTAGGACAGAAGGAGTGATAAGATAATGGAGTTTCCCACAAACTTTGTGAAGCTCATTATAGCAACTGATTCAGGAGACCTGTCACTTTATCTGAAGTCAAAGAGAGACGGCCTATTTGATTTTCCTTTGGCAAATTCCGTGTGACTAATCCAGTACTGCCTGACTGTCTCTCATTATGTGTGCACTGCAAAACATCAAGGAGGATGGTCGGCATAGGTGTTGGGACATCAGTGTCACTGTGTACGTACACGTACTACTTTTTCTCAAGGGAGTAGTTTTGCCTTTTTAGTTTATAGATATATGATATTCTTTTTTTCATCTTTTTTATCATTTTATTGGGGGCTCACACAGCTCTTATCACAATCCAAACATCCATCCATTGTGTCAAGCACATTTGTACATTTGTTGCCATCATCATTCTCAAAACATTTTCTTTCTACTTGAGCCCTTGGTATCAGCTCCTCATTTTTTTCTCTTCCCTCCCTCACAAACCCTTAATAATTTATAAACTATTATTTTGTCATGTCTTACACTGACTGATGTCTCCCATCACCTACTTTTTTGTTGTCCGTTCCCCTGTGAGGGAGTTATATGTAGATCATTGTGATATGTTCTCCCTTTCTCTCCCCACCTTCTCCTTCCCCTCCTGGTATCGCTACTCTCATTATTGGCCCTGAGGGGTTGATCTGTCCTGGATTCCCTGTGTTTGCAGCTCTTATCAGTGCCCATGTACATGCTTTGGTCTGGCCAGATTTGTAAGGTAGAATTGGGTTCATGATAGTGGGGTGGCGGGGAAGGAGGCATTAAAGAACTACTAGAGGAAAATTGTGTGTTTCATCTGTGCTATACGCTCATCTCTTCCTGTGACCCTTCTGTAGGGGTATGTCCAATTGCCTACAGATGGGCTTTGGGTCTTCACTCTGCACTCCCCTGCATTCACAGTGATAAGATTTTTTGTTCTGGGTCTTTGATGCCTCATACCTGATCCCATCAACACCTCATGATCACACAGGCTGGTGTGCTTCTTTGTTGCTTCTCAGTTAGATGGCTACTTGTTTATCTTCAAGCCTTTAAGAACCCAGACGCTATATCTTTTGATAGCTGGGCACCATCAGCTTTCTTCACTAAATTTGCTTATGCACCTGTTTTGTCTTCAGCAATCATGTTGGGAAGCTGAGCATCACGGAATGCCAGGTTTATTAGAACAAAGTATTCTTGCATTGAGGGAGTACTTGAGTAGAGGCCCATTATTTAGAGGTGGAGAAGGCCTTTGTAAACAGGATACCAAGGGCAGAAACCAGTACATCTGACTACATAAGGGTCACACTTAACAACAGAAGCAAAGTTAGTTCATAAATGACAAAGTTCAATATGGTATGATTCATTTCTCTATGGAGTTTTTACAAATTCCTGGGACTGTCTCAGAATAATGGGCAAAACATGTGAGTAAGCAAACTGAAAGATGTAAAGGACAAATCTCAAGTGGTCAGAGAGCATTAAGACTTACCCTCATGAATGAGAAGAATATATAAATTAGGATAATGACGTTTCTTCCCAGGGCTAGTGATCGCATGAGACAACCGACCCTGCCCCATTCTGTGGTTGGGAATATGAGGTAGTAACATCTTTTAGGAGGACTCGGACCATGTTGTTTTGTAGTCTTTCCAATTATATGACTCCGTTGACCCAGAACATCCACTTTTTGGACTTGACCTGAGGAAATTAGCATGAATGGTAAAAAAAAAAAATTGCCTGCGCGCAGAACAAGAGGAATCCGGCGGCACGGTGGTTAAGTACTGCCACTGACTGGGAAGGTCAGGGATTCGACCCCACCAGACGTTCTGGAGAAGAGACCTGGTGTTCTGCTCTGGGAAAGATTCGGCCGGGGTGTTTCTACTCATTGCTGTCTGGTTGCCCTGAGTTGGAATTGACCGGGCAGCGCACAGCTACACCCACGAAGCCTGGGTAAGGGAATGTGGTGGGAACTGTGTGAAGGGAGCCTGCCTGTGTTTCACTTGTGCTGTTTGAGGGACCCTCAGTGCTGATGAAGTTTGTAACTGCTGTTTGTGCTGGGATGCGGTGGTCTCCCCTTGTTGCTTTACTTCACGCCTCCTGAATGGCGCATGACGGCCACCGTTTCTTCACCCGTTTGTCGGCCGCCCGCATGTCTTGTGTTCCTTTCCTCTGCCTGTTTTCAAACTGGACTATTTGTCTATTTATGTTGAGATATTGATGTTTTCTAAACATTTTAGAGATTAGTTCCTTATCCAATATGTCATTGCCAAGTGGTTTTTCTCAGTCCAGGGATTCTCTTGGTGAAATGTTTTGATGCATGTGTCTAATTTTTAGGAAGTCTCAGTCATCTATTTTATCTTTGGATGCTCCTGTGTCTTTCATTGAGTTTTATTGTGTGCTTGTGCCGTCTGTCACGTCCCTGCAGGAAACCTTGGGGCATAGTGAATTACGCACTGGGCTGCTAATTGCAAGGTCAAAACCACGAGCCGCCCTGTGGCTGGAAGATGAGACTGGTACTCCCCTCAGGAGGTCCTGTCTGGGGAGCCTACAAAAGCAGTTCTGATTTGTCCTGCAGGGTCACTGAGAGTTGCCATTGACTCAATGGCAGTGAGTTTGAGTGAGTTGATTGAGTCTTCTACGTTTGTTCCTATTTTTTCTTTGATGATCTTTGTATTTCTGGGTTTTTGCATTTAGGTGTTTGATCCATCTTGAGTTTGTTTTTGTCTGTGATCTGAGAAATGGGTCCTGTTCATTCTTCTGCAACTGGACCTCTAGCTTGGTTCTAGATCTTAGGGAAGAAGAGCGAGCATGCACAGATAGGTGCACCCCCATGTTCCCTGAAACACTCTTCACGTGGCCAAAAGATGGGCGCAGCCTGCATGCCCACGAATGGAAGAGTGGTGAGGAGGTACACATGCACAGTGGGATACTTGCAATGTTAAAGAACAGGGGTGCCCCTGAGAAACACCTCAGAACATCCCAACACCCTGGTTTTGGAGAAAAAAACATCCCGTGCCCCCCAGCAATGACATACTTTTGTACTGTCACCCCTAATCCAGGATAAAGTGTGGGCATTTGCCTTTACAACCCCCTGGACCGTGCCAGCACCCCCTTGGGGGTGGCATCATCCACTTTGGGAAATGCTGCCGCAGATGAGCCTGGAAGGCATTATCCTGAGCGTTTTGACTACAAACTCGTCAGTCTCAAAAGGACAAATATGGCATGAAGATATTTTTACAAGTCTAGACAAGCTTTTCCCTCAGGACCCAGTCTCTGGTTGCAAAGGGGAAGGGCGGGAGAGAAGTCAACAGTCCCCAGGGCAGACTGGTGCTGGCTTGGGTGAAGGGAAAGGTGATGCACAGTGGAGGCAGGTTGACGAGAGATGAGGGAGGCAGAGGAGACACTAGGAGCCTTGCCAGAGTGGAAAATACTGTTCAGCTCACAGTCCCTTAATAGAGATGAACTCTGAGTAGATGCTTGGATAGACATGCAGATTGAACAGGTAAGGGAGGGAGAGTGGGAGTATGCCCATGGATGTATAGAGATTTGACAGAGGGTATTTGTCTGTGTCTGCTTACTTTTGCTGTAAATATATCCATGGATGTGGTGGGACATATAGGGGATAAAATTATGAAACTTTCTTCGAGTGACTATGAGTCAGAATCAACGAAACGGCAGTGATTTTGATTTCGGTCCAGTAAAATTTTACTCCTTGCCGTTGGGAAGCACACCAGGGCTGGTGATGCAGCGGGTTACATGTTGGGCTGCTGACAGCAAGGCCAGACTTGGGACCCACTAGCTGCTGATGGAAGGAGAGGAGGCGTCCTCTCCCTTCATGAGCTGCAGCCTTGGAAACCCGCCAGGGCGTCCTCTGGGGTCACTCTGAGTCAGAATTGCCTTCATGGCAGTGAGATCCTGAGCACAAAGGGTGGTTTCAGTGGCGTGCTAGAGAAGTTTCCTCCTATTGAAGTGAAACAAAGCAAAGTACAAACCCCACGTTGCCGACAAAGTCACAGGAAAGAGGCAAGCACGAGTCTAAAGTGACCATTGGCTCGACTAAGCCCTGGACAGTCTTGGCAGAGTCAACTTTGGTAAGAAGACCAGGTGTCCTGTGAGCCTGTAGTAGGTTTGGGTGGGCTTCAGCGCAGGGGAGCTTTGACAGCATGGGGTCCTCTCATAGAGGGGGGCAGCTTGGATCCTTGCCTGCCCATCAGCAGCACTTTAGAAACAACTTACTCTCCATGTTGTGAACCCCCTGGGGTCCTGTAGACTAAGGGGAGTGGGGAGTATGCAGTAGTATGGTTTTAACAGAAGGAAGAATTGCGGAGGTCATGGAAATCATTGGCTGGTGTTCTGTTTTTTGACAAACTTTCCGAAGCCAACTTTCAAAAAATATTTTTTCTGCTGTATTAATGTAGTCCAGATAGTAGTATAGCATGCTAGTAGTGGCTAGTAGAATACTGATTACCAACTACTATCCCTGAGTTAGATGAAATTGTTTGGAAGGGCACCCATGTGAACTCCCTTGGGCTTTGGCCTGAGAATCTTTTTTTTTTTTTAACAATTTATTGGGGCTCATACAATTCTTATCACAGTTCATACATATACATACATCAATTGTATAAAGCACATCTGTACAGTCCCTGCCCTAATCATTTTTTTCTCTTTTCTTTTTTTACATTTTATTAGGGACTCATACAACTCTTATCACAATCCATACATACACATACATCAACTGAATAAAGCACATCCATATATTCCCTGCCCCAATCATTCTCAAGGCATTTGCTCTCCACTTAAGCCCCTTGCATCAGGTCTTCTTTTTTTTTTTTTCCCCTCCCTCCCCTTTCCCCCCTCCCTCACGTGCCCTTGGTAATTTATACCTCGTTATTTTGTCATATCTTGCCCTATCCGGAGTCTCCCTTCCCCCCTTCTCTGCTGTCCCTCTCCCAGGGAAGAGGTCACATGTGGATCCTTGTAATCAGTTCCCCCTTTCCAACCCACTCACCCTCCACTCTCCCAGCATCGTCCCTCACACCCTTGGTCCTGAAGGTATCATCCACCCTGGATTCCCTGTACCTCCAGCCCTCATATGTACCAGTGTACAGCCTCTGTCCTATCCAGCCCTGCAAGGTAGAATTCGGATCATGGTAGTTGGGGGGAGGAAGCATCCAGGATCTGGGGGAAAGCTGTTTTCTTCATCAGTACTACCTCACACCCTAATTAACCCATCTCCTCTCCTAAACGCCTCTATGAGGGGATCTCAATTGGCCGACACTTGGGCCTTGGGTCTCCACTCTGCACTTCCCCCTTCATTTAATATGGTATATATATATACATATATACACATATACACATACATACACACACTTATATCTTTTTTTTTTTTTTTTGCATGATGCCTTATACCTGGTCCCTTGGCACCTCGTGATCGCACTGGCCTGTGTGCTTCTTCCATGTGGGCTTTTTTGCTTCTGAGCTAGATGGCCGCTTGTTTATCTTCAAGCCTTTAAGACCCCAGTCACTATCTCTTTTTATAGCCGGGCACCATCAGCTTTCTTCACCACATTTACTTGTTCACCCACTTTGGCTCCAGCCGTTGTGTCGGGAGAGTGAGCATCATAGAGTTCCAATTTAATAAAAGAAGGTATTCATGCATTGAGGGAGTGTTTGAGTAGAGGCCCAAGGTCCTTCCGCCACCTTAATACTTAACCTATAAATATAGACACATAGATCTATTTCCCCATCCTCCTATATATATATTTGCATGTACATGTCTTTGTCTAGACCTCCATGGATGCCCTTTGACTCCTAGCTCTTTCCTCCATCTCCCTTGACCTTCCTCCTGCTCTACTACCATGCTTCGTCACCACCTGGGCTAGAGTATACCTCTTCTCTAAGCAACCTTACCCTTGATCATTTCCCACCATGGCCTGAGAATCTTGACATTGGACAGAGAAAGCTGGTGTTTGGCCTTGCCCTACCTGTGGCCGCAAGGACGAGCTGTTTGATAAGCTGATTCCGGTGCTGTCCTTTAACAGCCTAGGTTAATATCATTTCTCAGATAGCTATTTCCCCCTTACTACAAAGAGGAGAGCAATCTTAGCCTTTCATCGGTACTCCGTTCCTTTGGAAAACTCAAAATTCTCAACAAGAACAACACAAGTTTCCATTTCAGCTCCTTCCTCTCCTCCACTTCTCCCCTCCCCAGCCCCTAAAAATAAAAACAACCCCAACCCCCCGCCTCCATTCCGTTTATGAAGCTGCTGGCATTAGGAAAGAATAGGGAGACGATCCTTTAATGCTAAGTGCCAAGCACCCAACGCATTATTGTTTTACATCTGGAGTTTTAGAAAAGAAATGTACAAATGTAATCCAGCCTTGTAAAGTGCTTTGTCAACATCACTGCCACGTTGTTCTTGAGGTGCCTCGCTATAATAGAATTTGTACAGGCAATTTATCTTCAGCTTGCCGGTTTTTGTGAGTGGGTCTGCACCCTAAATATGGGCATATTTTCCCACTGTACTGACAGTATTCTCTCCCCCTAATTGGTAACCCGGAGATTGCTTAAACAGTTTTGCCTCCCCCTTGCCTACCTCACCCCTTTACTTTACAGGGGAAGGCACGGAGTCGTGGTGAAAGCGGGGTGTACTTGCTCAGCGTTGGAGAGTGCATCAGCTGCTCACCCCAGAAGTCCCGCCATTGAGGATTTCCTGCTGGTTAAAAACTTGCGAGTTAGAATAGCTAGGATACAGATGTTTTCTCTGAGGCTTCTTATCTCCTCAGAAGACACAGGTTATTCTGACAGGAGAAACCAGTCTGGGCAAATATGCACCATGATCTAATCGGCAGGAACATGAGCAATACTGTAACTGGTGCTGCTTCTTAGCAGCATCGTGAAGGCTCCCACCACTCTTTTATCAGCGTTCCCCTCTCCTTTATCAGATTACAGAATGAACATAACTCATGGCGGTCATTTGATCTCTTGTTAAAGAGGATTACCGCTCTGCATTAACTCGGATTGACACGGTTTATAATTCGCTTGTTGATACTCTGGTGGGAGGCGTCACATGTTTGACCCCCCAGCGGTGTGGAGGGGAAAGGACCCCCATAGATCATCATTAAAGATGGCATCCGGCACAGACAGAGGAGGTGGGGGGGGGGAGTGTGTGTGACCTCCCACAAGAGGGTCAGCAAGGACAAAGGCAACACTCTCAAGTTCTAAGCCGAGGCGTGGGCCGGAGTCCTGGTGGTGGGAAGCCAGCAGTGCTGTGGTGCTCTGTCCCGGTCTGTTTCATGCCGCCGTAGAGCAGTTGCTCTCAACTGGAGGTCTTGGTACCGAACCGAAGGCAGAGTGATAAGGGCACATCTAGCCAGAGATCACAGGTACTGAATAGAGAACCTTCCTTAGAGTGAGGCTTAAGTTCCTTTGATTAATTATTTTTTCTAAAGACGCTGTGGTAGTTTATAGATACTGTGCTAATCAGAAAGAAGAGGCTTGCAAATAGGCAGCCGTGACATATTTCCACCTCCTTACATTATATCATCTGTTTGGAGCTTATTTTAACAGGTTTCCCACAGCGATCCCAGAGCTGGCAGTGGACTGCCGAGGTATGCAGGCTGTCTCTTGTTTCGGGGTGCACTCAGTTACCCTTTGCTGATTTACCCACCCCGGGCCTGTCACCCCGCTTCTGCCTGGCAATGAAATGACAGAGCGCAATACCACATCTCACGTAGTGGGCATTTACTACATGCCACGCACAGTCCTAAGTCCTTCACGTATGTGCAGTCAAGCCTTTCAGGAAACCAGTGCAGTGGTTGTCATTATCTGTCCTTCACAGGTAAGAATTCCGAGACATAGAAATTAAGTCCCTTGTGCACATTAAACAGCGTGTTGGTAATGGAGCTAGGCTATGCCTCCGGGCTGTGACTCGGGAGCCACGCCATGGCTGCCAGGAGACCTCGTGGAAGCTGTGGGTCGAAGGGAATCCTCCTCCTCTTGTTGGATGCCAGTGCTTTGCCTTCTCTCTCCTCCCTCTCTTCTTTCTTCCTCTGAGAGCGTCTGGTGGGTTTGCATATCTGTTATTCGCCTAGGCTTTGCTTTTCCGTTATTCACATTTTAGTATAGTATACGAGTCACTGAATTCCCAACCCTGTCTTCATGAATAATGATCTTTTCTTCTGGTTACAAGGATCCTAAACCTCGAGCTCATAAGGTCACTTTGTCAGAATCGACATATATATATGTTTCAAAAGTTTCTAGAAAAATTTTCTTTTAATTCCATTTTCCCTGAACTTTTTGAAGCCCTTTAGATACTTATATATTTGTGTGTGTCGTGTCCCCACCCCCCTCCCAGCTAACTTTACACTGTAAGCCAAGCGGGTTAAGCTTTAGGCTGGTAACCACAAGGTCAGCAGCTGCTCCTTGAGAGAAAGATGGGACAGTTCTGCTCTGCTCTATGGGGTCCCTATGAGTTGGAAGTGACCCTATGGCAGTTAGAACTTTATACTATAAACATTCTTAATGCCATTTAATTTTGCTGTTGTTGCGCATTTGCTTACCACAGTGCACCAACTCACAGTTTCTCCATGTACAGTTGAGTGGCACTGGTTACACTCTTCAAGTTGGGGCACCGTGCTCCCTCCCTTTCAGAACAGCTCCTCTCCCTGCCCTGTAGGCGACGCCGCCGTCTCCTGAGATGCTCTGCCCACTCTGCTACTGTGCAGATGGTTCTAAAAGAGCATTTAAGAAAGCTGAAGGCATTCTTTACTAAGAAAGTGAAACTGTTGTTTGACTTTAAGAAGACTTAAAAGGATATTTCTGATTCAAGGTTTAAAAATTATTTCAGGGCAAAAATTTCAGAGGTTCATCCAGCCTCTATGGCTTCAGAAAGTCCATGAGAATTTGAAATTCTATTTAGTATTTTCCCCTTTTGATCAGGATTCTTAATTACGTTTAAGAGCAATTTCGTGATAGTCTATCAGAGTATTTATTACTTATAGTTGGACATTTAGATTGTTACAATGTCTCTTTAAAGTAATATCTGAAATTTGAGAATTTATACTGTGTTCTGAGCACTGTCTTCTAGATTGGACATGTGTCTGTAGATCAGATTCTTGGGCTAATTCTTGGGTCAACAGCTAACTGTCTCCTGATTCTTGACGAGTTTTTGCTACGCACATGTTCCCTCTGCCCCCAGTGGAGCTTATGTACCTTTGCTAATAGTGGGGTCTGACTTTGAAAAAGATTGTCTCTTTTGATATGCTCAGAGATATTTTTTGTTAATAGGTTACTAATAACTGGCACTTTTTTTCTTTGGGCCATTGTTCGTTGTTTTTATGCCTAGACAATCTCTCTTATATGCCACTTTGAGTTACTCGTATGTAATTTCTTAGCTTTGCCTGGTTTCTTTTCTTCCTTCTTATCTGCTTAGAGCGTCGTGTTAATTTGTTCCTTAGTGGTCTGTGCTCCCTCCCTGTGGAGTCCAGCTCTTTTTCTTTCAACTTCCCACATAGACTCATGGAAATAGCCCATCACCACCAGCCGCTGTTCTAATCAGTTTGTTTACCACTGCCAGATTAACCTCTCTCAAATCTCATAGAGCATGCTACTGCTCGTTGTCTATAGAATAAAAGGCACTCTCTCAAGCGGGCTACTAAAGACCTTCAGTGATTGGTCAGTTCGATACTTTCTTCTCCTTATCACCTGGTTCAGGGCTGTTCAGGGTAGACCACTGCTGTCCCAGAACACACTCCACACGCCCCGGTGTTTGCTGCTGTGCACACTTGCTCTGCAGCCTCCTCACTCCATCGCCCCCTTGCTCAGTCCTTCAGCCTTTCCACGAAGACCTTTATGATCTCCCTTCTTTGCCAAGAGGGAGGCTGCTCTTTTGAACCTCTGTTTTACTAATCTTCCTCCCACGGTGTGTCCTCACTTGTAATTAGCTGTTATCTAAGCGTTCACATTTACAATAGTGAAAAATCTGCTATCCGACTATTTTGCACATTAACCACAGATTCACATCTGCAGGGTGCAAGGTGATGATGGATGGAGGTTATGTGTCAGTGTGACTGGACCTTGAATTGCGATAGTCCTGAAGTTAGGTCATGATGTCATCTGCAATGGACGAGGTAGTGTTTGTTCAGCCTCCATTTCGTGATCTGACGTGGCCCCTCCATTTTTGCATGATAGGTTTTGAACAGTCACCTGGTCTTTGGGTCTTAGCCACAGGGAGAAGTGAGGAATGGTTGTAGATCACTGTTCACAAAAGCATTTATGGGTTTTGTTTGCTAAGACTGCGAACTTATAAGTCAAAGCATGCATCTGTTTGCTGAAATCTCATAGCATTTGGTGTTCAGATTTTATGCTCAGACATTTAAAGACATTGTTTTGTTTCACTTGCATCTGGCCTGAATGCATGAGTCTCACTTATGAAACACTTATTTAAGGTCCTTTTCCAGCGACTGCAGCTCGTGAGGGAGAGAGCTGAGCTGGGATTTGTAAGGTGTGTGCGTGCAGTGTGGCCCTGAGGAAGAAGCCCCCTCTGTCTGCCTCAGTTTCTTTTTTTTTATCGTTTTATTAGGGGCTCATACAACTCATCACAGTCCATGCATACATCAATTGTGTAAAGCACATTTATATATTCGTTATCCTCATCATTCTCAAAACATTTGTTCTCCATGTAAGCCTCTGGCATAAGCTCCTCATTTTTCCCCTCCCTCCTTGCTCCCCCCCCCCATGAACTCTTGATAATTTATAAATTATTATTTTGTCATATCTTGCCTTGTCCGACGTCTCCCTTCACCCACTTTTCTGTTGTCCGTCCCCCAGGGAGGAGGTCACATGTAGATCCTTGTAATCGCTTCCCCCTTTCCAACCCACCCTCCCTCTGCCCTCCCAGTATCGCCACTCACACCACTGGCCCTGAAGGGATCATCCGCCCTGGATTCCCTGTGTTTCCAGTTCCTATCTGTACCAGTGTACATCCTCTGGTTTAGCCGGATTTGTATTTTTGGGATCATGATAGTGGGGGGCTGGTGGAAGCATTTAGGAACTAGAGGAAAGTTGTATGTTTCATTGTTACTACATCGCACCCTAACTGGCTCCTCCCCGAGACCCTTCTGTAGGGGGTTGTTCAGTAGCCTACAAATGGGCTTTGGGTCTCCACTCCGCACTCCCCCCACCCCATTCAGTATGGTAAGATTTTTTGTTCTGATGATGTCTGATACCTGTTCCCTTTGACACCTCATGATCACACAGGCTGGTGTGCTTCTTCCATGTGCGCTTTGTTGCTTCTGAGCTAGATGGCCACTTGTTTACCTACAAGCCTTTAAGACCCCAGACACTGTATCTTTTGATAGCTGGGCACCCTCATCTTTCTTCACCACATTTGCTTATGCACCCGCTTTGTCTTCAGTGACTATGTGGGGAAGGTGAGCATCATGGAATGCCAGTTTAATAGAACAAAGTATTCTTGCATTGAGGGAGTACTTGAGTTGAGACCCAATGTCCTTCTGCTACCTTAGTACTAAAGCTAGAAATATATGCACATAGATCTACTTCCCCATCCTAATATATAAATATGTTTACATATGTCCATATCTAGACCATTTGCCTCCCAGCTCTTTCCTCTATTTCCTTTGACTTTCCTCCCATCCCACTATCATGCTCAGTCCCCACCAGGGTTTCAGCAATTCCTCTTGGTTACATTACCCTTGATCATGCCCTACCAGGCCTCCTACACCCTTCTCACCACCAATTTGCATCACTTGTGTTCCCTTGTCCCTGGGTTTGTTAACACCACTACCTTTCCCCTCACCTCCCCCTCTCCCATGTCCCAGCGGAACTGTCGGTCTGGTTGTTTGCTCCTCCAGATGGTTCATCCAGCCTGTCTTATTTAGACAGACCTGCGGAGATAATAACATGCACAAAAACAAGACAGAGCAAAACCACGCAACAATATACAACAAAACAAAAAAACACAACAATGAAACAAAACACAATAAGAAAAGAAAAGCTTGTAGTTAGTCCAACACTCCTTTAGGAGTGTTTTCCAGTCCGGTCTGTTGGGGCACCTCGCCACTCCATTTCCCTTGCTGTTCTGTTGCACCCCCATAATGTTTTGCCTTGGTGAGGCGGGATCAGATTGGATGCAATTCCCACACTGTGTGTCCGGTGTTGTCCCCTGTAGGGCTATGGGTCAATGAGGGGCATCATGTCTCATCATGGGGCTGGCCATGTGGTCCTCTGTCTGGACTGGCTGCTCTAATTGGGACATCGTCCTCACGGCCTGGTGGGCCAGGATGTGCCCCACTCTCTCCTCCTCCCCCTTCACCTGCTCCTGTGTGCTCTGAGCAGATATGTCCCTCCCACGAAGCTGCAGATTCAATGCCGTCCTTTGAAATAAATTCTTCTGGGGGGAGAGGCAGGTGTCCACTTAATAGATGGGATTGGGGCCGCCCCCCAGACCTCTCCACTGGGCCTCAGTTTCCTTTTAAACAGTGAAGGTGGTCCTTCTTGCTCTTCGGCTTCTTGAGCATGAAGTGTCCTGTTCAGGGTCTTGTTGTCTGTGCAAAGGGTCAACATAATGTCTGAGGGGACTTCAAAAAGTTCACAACAAAATGGAATTAGAAGATCAAATTTTTACCACTAACTTTTTAAAGCCCTCTCATACAATGTAACCTGTGTAGATTACATACAGATAGCTATTTAAAGAAACAAAATCTGTGTTTTCACATGTCTTTCCTGCCCCTTTGCCTGAACACAGACTTCCAAGTGTGTCTGCCTTCAGCTTTGTTTTGTCCCACAGGGTTTCTTCTCCTCCCCTGAGCTGTGGATACTTATCATCGGTTTGGTGGCCTTTCTACAAATTATTACCATGGAAACACAGCGACACCAGACAGGACTCAGCAATGACCAATTAGACTGTTAGGTCGTTTTTTAGACCCCTTTCAGAATGTGCTTGGCCCTGGGATGAATTGTGGGTTTGGTGCCCTTGGGCCCACTCCGACTTTTGGCGGCAGCCCCAGGTGCAGAGTACAGCTGGGCTCTGCAGGGTGTCCAAGGCCGTGACCTTGCAGGAGCAGATCCCCAGGCTGGTGGTCAGCCCGGGCCAGTAAGGAAGCCTGTTGCCCCTAGGCGTTAGTGTTGGATGGAGGCCACTGCCTCCTTGTACTTGGAGTTGAAGTTGCGTGCATAGCTGCCTTCCTTTATCCCGAATGTCCTGGGGAGCAGAGTGCTTTATAAACATGAACTCTCTTGCCCTCTGGGCTCCTCCACTTAAAAGGTAAATCAGGCTGAAGGCCCTTTCTTCTCCAATATAGAGGAGGAAACATCAGCCCAAGGAGGGAGATTACTTGATGGGAGAGAGACAAGCGAAGAGTCAGTGTGTGGAGCCCCAGAAGCAGTCTGCCAGACCAGTGGTGGCCAGCAACACCCAGGAGACACCCCTTCGGTTCCAGTCTTCTTCCTGCTTCCCTGTGGAGGGTGGGGGTTGGGCCTTTTGTGCAGGGTGGAATGTGAGGCGCTACAAAGAAGAGCCATTGTTCCTGGGTGCTTTGTGCGCCTCTATGAGAAAGGAGAAATCAATGCACATGTTCTCATCCGTGCACTCAGCAGCGCCCCGCCTCCCTGGTCCAGACCCTGCTCCTGCAGAGGGAGGCTCAACTGCAGCCCCCAGACCCACTTGCATTTTCTGGTGACAAAATGCAAAGTACTCATTTTGCATTCAGCAATCAAGCTTTTTAAGGCCAGTCCCATAACCAGCCAGAGGTAATCAAGTTGCTGACGCTTAAGAGTGGGGGAGGTTGGCCGGCATAGCCAGCGTTCTGAAGGTATTTCCTCAGTTGGCCTGACAGGCCAGGCAAGTTCAGGAGCTGAAGTGAGCTGGCCTGGTGCTCCTGGGAGAAGCGTGGCTGGCAGGTGTCTGGAGCAAGCCTTCCTTTCCCCAAACTTTTCAGATTTTCAGAGGGGAGGAGTTCTTGGAAAGATCCTATTAAAAACCAAATAACATTGGCAAATGGAAGGTGGCAATTTCGGTTTCATTCATTGGCTTAAGTGAACTCTCCAAACCAGGGCCCTGTCTTGGGCAGCTTTTATTTTTAAATCAGAACATATGGTTTTGATTTTGTGACTTTGTCTTGGGGCCTGAGACCGTTAGTGCAGGCTGTGAAGAGGAAGGATTTGCTGCCATTCCTAACAGAAACAAATGGGCGTTTAGGTGACAGAATTGTCCCATAGGGCTCTGAGCTCAGACTTAGTATTGGGGGGTGGGGGGCATAGGTGTCCTGGCTGTGGGCAGCGGCCTCCATGGAGGTGGTAGACCCGGGATTCGGTGAGATGACCAGGGCCAGAGGCTGAGGGAAGGAGAGGAGGGCTGAGCCAGAGGGCAGATGGGGCAGATGAGGAGGTTGCCGCAGAGCTGGGAGTGTGCCTGGGCCTCCAGGGAGCTTCAGGAGTGGGAGCTGGTCAGCAGGGAGGCCTGCAGTGCCTGTGCTGACATGGGCTGGCCTGGGATGAGCCTAGGGCTCAGTCTCACAGGCTCCTGGCTCCATAGTTGCTGCTTTGATATTGGGACTGCTGCTGTTTGTAAACAATTATGTCCCCCAGCTCAAGAAGCAGGGTGCCTTGTGGGAACTCTGGGTCGTCAGGAGCTCCCCTCACTGAGATCTGTGCCGTGTGGCACACACGCCCCTAAAAGTGGAAGCTCCAGCAGAGATGCATTATCTGCAGGCTGGCCCTGGGTGGTGGTTGTGGGCAGCAGACTGGCTGTGGATACAAATGTAACATGAGTGTCAGTCTCACCTTCGTGCGGCGGGAGGAAGTGATTCACGTCCATGCAGCGAAGCATCCCCTGGCTTTTAACAGGCGCTGTTTGAACAAGGAGCTTCATCTTCCTGAAGCCAGCAGTCACAAAACCGTAAACACAACACCGGCCAACTCTATTGCCGACATCGCAGTGGCTTGACGTTAATATTAAACATCTCACCAAGGCAAAGAGCGCTGCAGCCCGGCTTCAGAGTGAAAATAAATAAGAATCAAGAGAAGACCCTGCTCAAAGCCGTGAGATGATTTGTCGTCCTTCCTTTGTGGGGCCATTTGTCTTCTCGCGCATCAAATCTGTTATGAGACAGTCAAACTGAGAGTGGAGTCATCCCAGGAAGACGGAATTTTAATACTGGCGAAAGGAGGCCGCTCCCTTTTGTCTGTGGGGGCTCTGCATCCCGCCCTACCTCCCCGCCCTTTTCTCTTTTTTTGTAAGTCCACTCAGGTAAACTATTTTTCTTTAAAAGAATGAAAGACCGGAAACCAGTCGTAGGGATGATGGAAGTTCTAGGCGTTCTTCCCCCTTTGCCAGTGGACTGACTGTACCTGGCTAGCCGGGAAGGGGAGACCACCTGGGGAAAGAGCCATCAGCTCTCCCTCCTGCTCCCCACCGCCCTCGCACCCACCCCTGCTTCTCCGAACCTTGATAATTCTCTAGTCGGCCTGATCTTTAGGAGACAGACCAGGGGCCATGTGTCACCTTCTGTAATGTCAAGCTGCAGGACTAACAGCATTTGCAGGGGGTTGAGAGACCTCGCTCTGACCTGACCAAAGAGCGGATTGAAACAGACCTTCCAGCATGGGCCCGGAGGAGGCAGAGGGAGGACGCAGAGAAATGGAAGGGCACAGCTTCCTCGGAGGCCCGTCCACTTAGAAACTCGTCGTGTGCTGCCACCTTGTGGCAGAGGTAGGCAGCTGCGGTTGTTGTTGAGCCTGGGCGCCGACTAGAAAAAGATGTGCTTGGTGTGGGGGGTCAGGTAATGAGGCCGGTGGGGGGTATTATTTTGAGTCACTGTCTGTTGCTTTCCTAACTTGATCCTGGTAAGAAGTTACAAGTGAGAAAATGCTGCTTTCTTTTCCTCATTTCTTTTTATTGGAATTGGCAAGAGTTTGAGGAACGAATCCTGCTTTTGTTGTTGCGTGGACAGCAAGGGGGAGCTGAGCACCAGCCTTGCTGCTACCTTCTGGGCTCTTGAGTGTTTACCTACGTGATGTTTGCCTGTCGGATTAGGAGGAGCTGCCTGTCTCTTACTTGGCTGATGTTCTCAGTAAGTCAGACTTCCTGAGAACCTGAGTTCTAGGGTGTGTCACCCCTGGCCTGCTCCCCCCACATGTGCAGCCCCCCAAGAGCACAGGCCCTCTCATTTGTAAAGTTGGCGCTAGCCAGAGGCTGGGCCCTGATGCAGAAGGGCAGGAGGAGTGAGAGCTTCAGGACAGGCGTCGTTTGTGTCTAGAGTCAGAGCGCCCCATAGAAGTCAGAGGGGCCATCCGCCACAGCATCTGTGGTTTGTTCCTTGTGTCCTGGTCAAAGGTGTGCTTTTGCATATTGGGAAATTTGCTTTATGTTTAAAGAAAGTGTAGCATTTAAAGAAAATGAGGAGGAGGCTCAGATTCCAAGGTGGTGAGTCAGTTGCCTGAGAGCAGAGACTGAGTGAGGATGAGAGCCCGCGCTGCCTGTGACGGCAGCCCTCCACACGCCTCCGCCAGGTGAGTACCACAGGAGCCGCGCTGGGGCGGAGTGGAAGAGGGGGTGCTGCACCCTGACCAGGTCGGTGTGGGTTGGATTTTGGCATTTGGGGCTGTGAATGGCATGCAAGCATGATCAGTCGGCTGTTGGTGACTGTTAGCATTTAGGGATTCCTGTTGAACTTCCGTCTCCCATGGGATTTTGGATGTCACACAAGAAAATGGTTGTTGGTAATTGCTAAGCACTTCTCAGGAGACTGGGGAAGCACGTGGGCTTTGCCCTTTGCCCCCCGCCGTGCCTGCAGATACGCCCGTTCCACCCAGGCTGTGGGCCATGCTTTGTGGGGACATGCCCCTGGCTGGTTGGTAAGGTGTTTGTCTCAGTAGACACTTGGAATGTTTTAAACATTCTGGTGGACTCAAACCCAGGAGACTGGAAACTGAAGGCAGAGGAGGTGGTGTGGCCTCGGCTTGCCTGTTCGGAGAACGGGAGGTCTTTCGAAGTTCAGTCAGCAGGCTGGAAGACTGCGAGCCTACTCACCTGGAGAATGGAGGGAACTGAGGCAGCAGTCAGCTGGAAGAAGACCTGGCCTAGAGGGGGAGCATGTAGTGTAGACCTGATTCTGGCCCTGGAGGGGCAGGGCTGTGGGGAGTGGGAAACCAGTAGCTGAAGGGGTGGAGGGCAGCATGAGGAAGGATGTCCCTATGTCCCGAGGGGAACTGCCACCCGAGACAGATTTTCCCCAAGGCCTCACAGTCACAGCACCCCCCACCCTCCACCCTCCCCACCCCCGCTGCCGTGTCTTTGTGGTCATCTACAAAAATCTAACAAAGTTCAAGGAGGCAGTCAGATCATCGCTGGTTATTCATTTTACCTTGTATTACATTTCAAGGCCAGGGACCAACACCTAACCTAGTACATGTCCATAAGCTTCAACAGTCTTAGTGAACTGTGGCCAAAAGTTAGGCCTGTGGAAGAGGGCAGGGGCGTCGATCACTGTTGACGCCCGGCGCATTGTCGTGGGCAGTTTCCTTACTGATGTGATCCAAGGACTCATGGGAGCACAGCCCTGCCAGACGGGCAGTGCTGGTATCGCCACCGTCCTCCGACTTCCTCTCTGTGTGTGTGAGGGACCGGGTGACATTCTTGCCACCCTAGGTGCAGGGCAGACAGAGAGGTAGAGGATTGGAAAGGCAAGAAGGATCAAGATGCCTTGTGGGATGCCTTGTGTATTTAGACACACACACACCCACACACACTAGTGACAAACGAAGGAGCAGTTTTTTCAAGGGAACATGATATGTAGTTTTCCTTGGGCAAGTGGCAGGGTTGTGTCCACCAGCACACTCGGCAGGCCGACTCATAGCCCCGGCGTATCATCCTTGCTTTGAGGTTATGATGTGCTTTTGGAAGCCATGCAGGTCTCTCTAGGGAGCTCGGGATTGCTGCCTGCCTCGGAGGGAGGAGGAAGAGGAGAAGGAGGAGGAGTGCCTCGTTCTGGAGAGCAGAGGGCACAGTTGCTCCGGTGTCCCGATGCTGCAGGCTACTGACCTAGCAAATTGAAAGCCCCACACAGATCGTTTGCAGGTTTAATATGCTCTTTTGCACTGTTTGCCCAACCACCATCATGCAAGACAATGATCTGTGTGGGGGCACACATGTGGAGACACATCGCTTGTGCACCCACAGCCTTTTCTCATCCAGAGCCCTGACAGCCTCCCCTCCACTCACCACGGCCATTTCCCTCTCCCCCACGGACCCCTGGCCCTTACACACACGCCCACACACAGACACGCCCCCTCACACACAGACACGCGCGCGCCTTCCTTTATAGAAAATGGCTGCTAACCATGATCTTTTTTTTTCCAGAAACAGGTTTTATGATAATATAGTAAAAATATTAAATTAGAAAATGCCTCACTAAGGGTTATAAAATTGCACTACAGTAAAGATAGGTAATTATCCCCTCTACAGCCGAAATGACAGTTTAAAAGAAATAAAAATGTTAGTGCTCATTACTTGCTTTTGTAGGTTGTAATAAAGGGTAGGTTAAATTTTAATTCAAGGAAGGGCCCCTGTGATCGACCTTCTACCTCGGGTCTGCATGCTGTTAATTACTCTGTAGGTCGCGCTCCTGCGGAGGCTGCCACAATTGCCTCTTCTAGGTGAGCGTCCAGCTGGCCTGGAGCCAGAGGGGTGGGGAAGCTTGCCGCTAGCTCTGTGACGGACATCTTGGTTCTTCACGTGACAGCGGGGAAGGATTATGTATTAAAAACAAAAAACATCAAGTTCATTATGCGTAGCCTTAAGGGGACCTCAAGTATTAAACTACACACTTACCCTGGAGAATCGGATGGAGACAAGGTTAAACTGAGGATTGATGGGTTAGCTGCTCTGCGTGGCTGGACCCCTGTGGGGGGAGCGCTCCATGCTGGGAAGCAGCTGACTCAGGCCCTTGGTGCCTTGTTGTTACCTGGTTTGAGGTGTTCCTTGTTTTGGGGATTGGGTGAGGGAGACGGATGGGCTTTGTTCTCAGGTGCTTTGACCTGGCCAGATCTAGTGTCTGTCTGGGTTTGGGGTGACCCCCAGGCCTCCCTTACACCTTGGGGGTATTCTGGGCTCTTCAGAGCGAAAGGAGACCTGGGAACCCATTTCCAGGTGTGTGCTCTTTGCTCAGGTTGGTCTCCTGGAGATGCTGGGGCTCCCCTGTGCCCACTCTACCCAAGGTGGGCCATTGATTGGCCTGGCTCCGGAGAAGCTCAGGCTCTCAGGCACCTCTGACCTTCAGGCGCTGGCTGGAGAAAGGGATTGACTAAGGCCTGGATGGCAAACCCCTTTCAGCTCATCGGATTTCCGGGTCTTTGTTTTCAACAAAATTACAGGAGAACCTAATTGAGTTGTCAGTGGTAGATCAGTAAAAGTCATTTTTGGTGGTCAATCACCGTGATTTTGTTTTGTTTTTGGACATGTAATTCAGAAAGGAATGACAAGAATTGAGTGACGCACAACCCCACCCCCAACCCCCCCCTGGTTCACCTCTACCACAACCCCACCCCCAACTCCCCCCCTGGTTCACCTCTACCACAACCCCACCCCCAACTCCCCCCCTGGTTCACCTCTACCACAACCCCACCCCCAACTCCCCCCCTGGTTCACCTCTACCACAACCCCACCCCCAACTCCCCCCCTGGTTCACCTCTACCACAACCCCACCCCCAACTTCCCCCCTGGTTCACCTCTACCACAACCCCACCCCCAACTCCCCCCCCTGGTTCACCTCTACCACAACCCCACCCCCAACTCCCCCCCTGGTTCATGGGAGCAAGGCTGTGTCTGCAGGAAACACGAGCCAGGAGGGGCTGCTGCCTTCAGGAGTCAGGCTTTCCTGCAGATGCAGAAACAAGGGAGGGAAGCTTCATTTATTTCATTAAGAAATGCATTTCCAATAGCATTTACGTAGCTCTAGTTCATCAGAACGGTAAAGCCCTGTATAGTATTGCTGTTATATATATACCCCCAGTTTACGTTAACCAGAGCTGCAATGATAACCCACTCTGAAAGAAGTTCTTTTTCCTCTACTATTTAGAACCTGGGAGTTTTGAGAAATTAAATTTTATTTTATTTCAGTTTTTATTGAAAAGCATTTCTAGCTTTTTGTAGCCAAGAAGGGGTGACAGGGCGCTCAATAAAAAGACATTCAAGCCTACTGGGACAACATCCTGTAGGGAAAAGTCAAATGGGAAGGCAAATTGAAGCAGAAAAGGATGAGGTAGCATGCTCAGCCTCAGTGTGGGATTTAAATGATGAGGGTGTTATGTCGGTGTGGCCTGTGGATGCCAGTGCCCTTGGGTTCCTCCAGCAGGGCTGCGAGGGACCTGGCTTTATCCAGTGCTTTCCAAGATGTGTAGCGGAGCTGAGCGACTGAGCAGGTCACCTGAGACCTTCCGCTATCAGGGGTCCAGCCTGCCCTGGTGGGGCCTCCTGAAGGATAGAGGAGGACTGAGGGAGTCTCAGCCCAAGGGTGGGGTGCACACGCCTTCACCCCAGAGAGGTCTGTTTGGTTTGCTTACAGGGTTAGGACGGGGGTGGGGGAACAGGAGGTGGGAGTGGAGGGAGAAAAGGTTGGGGTGGCGCTGCTGCTGCAGCCATATTCCCAGTGAGAGCCACGGGGGACCCTGGAGGGTGGGATGTGGAGGGCTGTCAGCCTTGGGGGTAGACCCCACCACTTGTCCCCTGGTTGGTGGGAGAGGTTGAAATGACTTTGGGGCTTTTAGATGGGAATAATTCCTCATTCATTTTCTCCTCGTTTAAAAAAAAGGGAAGCGCCAGACCACGTAGCTTTCCGAGTCGCTTTGCTGCAAACAGCTGCATATGTTTGTCAGCTTTGCCCACCTGAGTGTGAAATGATGTTCTATCAAAACACGGGCTTCAGCATCTCCCTCTGCGCGGACAGTGCTGCCTGCGGCCCAGCGCCCCGAGGTGGCTGGAAGCACTCGCCCAGGGGTCCGGACTGGGGGCTGGTGTGAGCTGGCATGGCGATGGTGGGGCCACACAGCCCCCGCCCCTGCTCCTCACTGGGAGTCTCAAAGTCCCACTGCCCTTTTTGTCATGGCGACTCTCCCTTAATGCCATTTAATAGTTTTGTCGACACGGTAAGGGTGTTGTGGGCAAAGAGGCGTGGGACGGGGCGAAGACTAGGTAGGGTCCCGCAGTCGCGGGTGAGCTGGAGCAGGGGTGGGAAGTGGCCTTGTCACAGGTGTGGTCACCCATTTCCTGGCAGAGGGCGAGGCCGACAGACATTCCTGGAGAGGAACAGAGGAGACGGCCAGGGCCCAGGGGTGGACTGCCTCCACCGGCGGCCTGCCGAGTTGGACTAGTCTGTGGCTCCTCCCAAAGATTGTGTCTCCTTGGCTCCGGGGTGACTTTGAGTTTTACTTAGGAAGTTGTGAGCAGCTCTTCCTCTTGCTAGGCTCTCCGTCATGGTCACTGTTCTAGCCCACAGCTCTTAGCAGGGGACTTCTGCAGAAGACTGACAAGCATTTGGGTGTTGATGTCTGATGTACTGAACCTGAGAGCTGTCGGGTGGTTGGGGAGAGGGTGGATTTTACTGTCAGGCAGATTCACTCAAGCTGTGACAGGTCTTGAGAAGCTGCTTTCTGAACAAGGTGACAGGCACTGTGGAGCATGTGAACCAGGGCAGCTTTTACCCCACCCTGCCCTGGGCCCTGCGGTGCCCCACCAGCACGGCTGGCAGGCCTCTGTGTGTGCGGAGGACGCGCCCGTCGGGCGGCACTGCACATGGGTTTGGGACACCGTGGCACCTCGAGCCTCATCCAGAGTGATCTGCCCTGTGCCACAGGGCATGGGCTCATCTTGCCCACTGCTCGCTTCTCTGGCCCTTAGCAGCTGTCTCGCCCACACTGGCTTCAGTTGCGGCAGCCACTCTGGAAGCGATTGGCTACCTTTTAGAGGCCCAGGACCCTGGCATGTTTGTGCTTTGTATAATCACATTGGCCCATCGAATGATCTGTTAGATTGAGACTAGACACCTGCGCTGAGCGTGGGGCGGAGCCTGCCTCCGCTCAGCTGTACGCGGGTCCTTAATTGGAATCTTGTTGCTGGGTCATTTTCATTGTTTTTCAAGTACTGCCAAGACCAAAGAAATGTATGAAAACGAAATTATATCCCCTACATCCCATGTCTGATTGACTCCTCCTCGTCTCATGGCAATCTCATGCATCCTATTAGAATACTCAATCTTGTTTTCTACGTGGAGAGCCCGTCTGGAAAGGGCAAAGTGGGGGAGAGCCGTTCCCTGGAGACAGGGCATCCAGCCACATGCCCCGGCCGCCCACCCGCCCGCCCGCCGCTGCCTTCCTTGGGCCCCTCTCCCCTTCCTGCTCCTGCAGGAAGACTCGCTGTGGAAAGTGCCTCTAATTACTCGGCTGTGTTTCCCACGGAAGACACCGACTGGGGCTTTGGGGCTCCTTGCTTTCTTGTGCATGTGAGAAAGTTGGCCGTGTGTAACCAGTCTGTGCTCTTTGTCTTGTAGGACAGAGCTGTACCGCTCCCTTTTTGGCAGACTCAACCCTCCTGGCGACAACCAAGGGGACTGAAGTCACCCACCTCTTCCCAGCGTGGCGGTTGGGCCCGCGCCCTGTGGCTCCTGCAGCGCAGATGGGCTTGAGCTGGATTCCCGGAAGGTGCTGTGGCAGACCACTCCGCACGTGCACACGTACAGCTTAGGAGGCCTTCAGCCGCGAGAGTGGCCCTGGGCCTTCGCGTCACCAATAAAGAGTGTTGTCACTGCCCCCACCGCCTGGCTTCTTCAGCAGCCTGGGCCACCCAGCTCGGCCCTGGCACTCAGTGATGTAACCACAGCTCTACAGCCGGCAGGTGGACAGGAGTGTGTGGTCTCAGGGAGGGAGGCATTGGAGAGCAGCATGCCGCTCCGGGTGGACGGTCAGCGGTTTCTCAGGGTGCTTTGGGGCCTGGGATTTTCTTTGGGTGCGGAGGGACTAAATACAGACTTCTGTGCCCCGTGGCGATTTCCCGAGAGTCCTGTTCCAGCCTCACCATCCCTGCACGCTCTATTGAGATGACGTCTGCTATAAATCTAGCTGGTGGAAGCCATTCCCTTATTTTTCCTCCAAAGCCCTCTCAGGGATTGCTTGGCTGGGGTGGTCACTGCGCAGTGACCACTGTGCCCAGACCTTTACTCTGAGGTGGCCCCAGGCCACGCTGATGCAGCCAGCTGAGCGAGGCTCCACTGCTAGTCAGACCTTGGTTTTGACGTTGGGCTTTGATAGGAGATGGTAGGTGCCAACACTATGTGACTGTGTTTGTGTCCAGGGCCCCTCTCTGCCTCTGCTTGGGGGCCGCTGTGGTGCCCTGAGGCTGGACTCCACAGAAGGAGCATCCTGATGTGACTGGGGTCACAGTCTGTACCGGCAGAGGGGGCGCCGTACCGCCAGAGGTCTCGGCCCTTGGCGCCTTATGGCTTGTTCTCCCTTCCCTGGTAGTTTGCTCTTGGGCTTGGCTGTCAGGGAAGCATCCGATTCCCTGTGTCTCCAGTTACCTCAAAGATCAGCCAACAGAAAGAGCAGATTCTCCCACATTGCTGTCAAAATGCAGAACACCTAGCCCCGTCCACATAGCCCGGGGATCCAGGTGCTGCACCCCACTCAGCAAGTCAGTAACCTCCAACAGCGAGCTTTCCCAGAGCCTGGTGCTCCTCCACTGAACAGACAGCGTCCCTGTCCTGATCGCTCTGTCTGTTGGAGGGAGGGGAGGTGCACAAGCGAGTACTTCAGAATATTTGGAGTCCAGCATGCTTAATTAAAGTGACTTACAGACAGGAGAGATGAGAAAGAAGGGAAGGGCCAGAAGTGTTCCATAAAAGGGAGGCTCTCATTTTAAAATTCAGAAGACCACTCTCCTTCCAGCCAAGAATAAATTGGAAACTATTTTAATTGACACGGGTACTGCAATTCAACTGTTACTAGAAAGACAGATTAGTTGATTGATTTGCATTTTAATAAAACTAATACTTTACATTGTGGTAGCTGGTGCTGGATTTTAAATGAGTTCCGACCCATGGTGCAGGGTCTCCATGCAGAGCCCTGGCTCCGGCCGCCAGCAGCTCCCTCCGTGTCGGCCTACTTGGAGCAGTCTCTTTCCCGTGACGCCACTCCGACTGGGAGGGAGGCCCCACCCGGAATGCCCCCGTCAGAGACCGAATTCTGATCTTAATTTATTGTCACTCTAAAAGTTAATTACAGGGAAGTGGCTAAACAGAAAAGTAGAAAGAATGAAAACAAGACCCCGCCAGGAACCCTCCTGCCCAGAAATAACCACGTCCGCGAACATTGTGGGACTCCGACCCAGCCTTGGAGCAGGTGGGCCAGTAGCACCTGGGGGTCTCACCAGGAGCCGGGCCCAGGACGGTTTGGGCACTGCTTCTGGGCCGTTTGAAATTTTTACTCGCCCTTCCTTAAAACCATCAACTGTGCAATTGTACCCACTTCTTGCCCCCAACACTGAGCTTGGATTTTAGCATTAACACCACACTAGGTGCCCGTTTTCACTAGGATATTTTGATTGCTTGTTTTAAGTGTTCGCTGTGGGCCTGTGTCATCTATAACCAAGCAAATCCCCCGCTGGTGGCCCTGGAGATGGTTTGCCGCAGTCACCTTCAGGGATAATGCTGCGGGGGGTGCTTGTGTGTACAGCTTACTTACCAAGTTGAACTGAAAGGGAACTGGCATTGCACTGGCTCGCGGTCGCGGTGGCCTGTGCCAGTGTCTTCGCAACAAAGGAAGCGGGGAGAAGGTCGGGGCGAGCTTGATCCGGGTTTATTTCTTGCTCCCCAGGGAACCTTTCAAATCAGCATGCTCCTCTGGGAGGATGAAAGAGCTGTCGCGTGGGATGTGCGGGGAGATATTCCGATGAAAGATGGCGGGTAAATAGAACGTGACACCTCCCCTCCGCCCTGGCCCCCACCGCTCGCTCGCTCGCTCCCGGCTGCTAGATTGCATGTAATTCGCCCTCCACGCTCCCGCTCCGGCTGTCACACGCGCTCGCTGCCTGAAATGCCTTCATCGGGCACCCTCCTGGTGTGGTTCCCCACCCCTGGCCAGCCTAGCCTTCTCTCGGGGGTCACTAACCAGGACCCTTTGTTGAACGCCACTGGGGTCCGCTTCCCGCTGATGGCTACTAGAAGCCGCGGGAGCCAGCGCCGGCCAGTTGAGAAAAATGGTCTCCTCTTCAAATCCCTGCTCTCCGTCTGTCTGCCCCAGGCCCTTCGTGCCTCCCCTCTGATCGAAGGGACCTGAGTCTGGGGCTCAGTGGTATCCTAAAGTGACCAGTTATAAACCGGGGGACACCTTCAGGGTGAGCCGTCGTTCTGTGGGTGCAGCGAGACAATGCCAAGCCCCGCCTGTCCTGGGCCAGGCACACACATGCGGTCTCGGCAAAACTGCACAGGGGTCCCCGAGTGCAGGTCGAAGATCTGAGCCCCCCGCCCCCTGCTGCGGAAGAGCGGTTTCTGCATCTTAGTGTTTTTCCTGTTTGGGTGTTTGTTTACCAGGGGCAGTTACACTAGGATTATGTTTGCGTGGTTTTTTTTTAGGTTAACCTCATCTTCTTTGTCTTCATAACGTTTTTTAAAATAATTGCCAGTAATTGGGTACGTTCCTTAAGTAATTCTCTTTCCAGTCCAGGGACCCATCGCGCCCTGCTGGCCTGTATATATTCGATTTGTCCATCAGCTGTATCGCGGCGCCTCATTCCCTGCCCCGTGGTGGAGGACAGGGCGAGCCTCGGTGAGGGCCGGAGGAGGCCTGATCTAACGGCTTTTGCTTGTGTGTCTAGAGATTGCCTTTCCCGGCCTCGCCCGGCGTCGGGGGTCGGCCCGTGGGGCCGCCGCAGCACCATTTGCATTCCCGAGTCCCCTGGACCAGGGTGCCCAGAGTTCGTGTGTTAAGGTCAAGGATGATCTGGAAAGAAATTTTAAAAGCATAGGTAAAAAAACAATCCCACTTCCCTGAAGTGCGGAAAGAGAATACAAGACCTTCAGAAGGAACGATGATGGGAACCAGTGAAGAGCCCTACCCCCCCCCCCACCCCACCATCAGTCTGCTTTATGGCTAAGCTGCCCTGTGCCCTGCCGCCCGCTCCCCCGCGGTGGGTGCTGCACCCTCCCCAGGCCGGCAGGTGCTGGGTAGGAGAGCGTCGTCGAGAAGGCCAGCCTTGGAAACCCCATGGGGCAGTTCTGCCCTGTCCTGCGGGGCCCCTCTGGACCGACCAACGGCAGGCAGTGGGTGCGCACCTATCTAGAGGGGCTTTTGAAGCGACTTCAGGTAGGGACGGGCCAAGCAGCCCGGAAAGGATGTTTTGAGCAGAAGAAGGGAGTGCAAGGTGGGGCTCGTGGCGGGAAGTCTGACCCTGCGAGGGGCGTGGCCCCCGTTAGAGAGCTGGGAAGGTCGGCTGGAGCCTTTCGGAGGACTTCTGGCTCCAAAGGCAGGTTCCTAGACGTGGGCGCGGCCCAAGCTCCGGAAAGCCGCGCACCCGCCCACCGCGTGCCAGGTCGCCTCGACGTCGCTCCCTCTGGGGAGCCTGCGGTTCCCACTCGTTGCCCCGCTGGCGCCCTCAGGGCCACAGCACCCTGGCGGGCACTCTAGAGGGCCAGCTCTGTTCTGCGGCCAAGGGGAGACTGGGCCGGGCACCGCCTCCGACTGCCGCGTGCGAAAGGAGGCGCCGGAAGGCCAGGTGCATTGGTCTGAGGTCCGCTGATCCGGAGCCCCAAACAGCGCGCCTGCTGCCGCAGTCAGTGGGGCTCGGCCGCCCTCCCCTATCCGCGCGCCGCTGCCTCTAAGCCTCGCAGTGGACCGGTGTCCAGGCCAGAGCACCTTTCTGGAATGATGGAAATCCACCGCTGCCTACCCGCACTGTTTGTATATAGTCACTGGCCATGCATGGCGTGTGAGTGACTTCCACGTGACCAGTGTGACCGGAGACCGGAAGTTTAAATGTCAGCATTTAAATGGGGGCGGGCCCTGGTGGCCTCGAGGCTGCTGACGAAAGGTCAGTGCCTTGAACCCACGTGCAGATGGGCAAGAGAAAGGAGCTGGTGGTCTGCAGATGACACAGCCTTGGAGACCCTTTGCATTGGGACCGAGTGGACGGCACACCACGAGAGTCGCGTGGGGCGAGTGGCAAGCCTGTCCGACTGCTCGGGGCCGCAGGTGCCACCTAACCTCCTCAAGTCGCGGCAGATGCAGCTGGAAGTGGGCCAGGACGATCGATCGGCAGGTGCGCAGGATGCTCAGGGGGCGACGATGTTCCCAGCGGCTGGGCGCGGGCCCACTGCAGCTGGAGGGGTGGTCGGACCGAGGGGCAGGAGGTGAGGGGCTGCCTTCCTCGGAGCCCAGAGTGGCGGCGGCGGACGCACCCGGGAGGGGTGGGCTCAGGCTCGTCTTGCTGCCTGAGTGATGAGGCCGGACACTGACTCCAGGCTGGCCTGAAATCGCTTTCCAGTTTGACTCCGTGTCCCTTCAAGTCCGCGGCGAGGGCGGCCCTGGCTTTGAGCGCTGATAGGGAACGTTTGAAAGTAAGAGGCCTGGTTCCCGTTGTTTGAGGAGCAGGTGCTTGGAATGTCCCTATCAGCACTGGGGCGGGCCCGGGTGTGGACAGGGCGGCCCCTACCTCTTTGGGCTCTTGTCGCCTGCTGACCTCGCTGGCCAGCCCGGGCTTTGTACCAGTGGGCTCTGCCCCGCAGCCTGGTTTGGGGAGTGGGCCTGGGGATGGCCGCGCAGACTTCCGCGGAGCTGGGGGGAGAGTTTGTGTTTTAAGGTTTCCTCTCGAGCTAGACGGAGAGGGGAGAGGGCATGAATGTGAGCGCTAGTTCTCGGTTATATAATTAAGCCCAGCTTTTCTGTCCTGCAGGAACAAAAAAGAGGCCAAGGACATCCTCATTGACACCTCTAGATTGCTTCTCCAAATATGGCCCGAGCCAGTGTGCCCAGGGAGGGAGACCGCGGGACCCTGGTTGGTCCTGCTGCTGGCACCGTCCTCCGGGAGAGCAGAGTCCCCGCGGTCTAGGAGCCTTCCCTTTGCTTCCTCCTGGGAGGTCCAGTGTGAGCTGCCAGCCGCCCCGGCCTGACCCCTACCCCTCGTGGAGCATGCCTGTCTCCCTGCCCTCGCTTTGCGCCGTGTAGCCACAGACGCTTGGTCTCAGCAGCAGCTGGAAGTGGCCTCTCGTTCTTGGGAGGCCGTCAGCCAGGCTGGTTCTCCTAAGGACCTGCCTCCCTCGGTTTGTGATGGGTAAGGACAGAGGTGCGCCCCCCACCCCCTCCTGCACCAGAACCTACAGAAGTTTGGACTCCTACCCACCCTGAAAGGACCGAGTAGACCTGCTGCTGCGGGGTCAGAGGCCGTCCATCTTTATGGGGGCAGAAAGCCTCACCTTTCTCCCACGGAGCAGCCGCAGGGTTTGAACTGCAAACCTTGGAAAGGCTGCCCGATGCGAAACGCACCGCCGCCAGAACTCTTGATGCAGAACTTGGTGATGCTTATTGTCAAACTTAATTATAGAATGATACGTAATAAATATAATTATAAACTGCATAAACCATCTATCTCTCTTGGAGCATGTAAAGTCTACATTGAGCTACAACATTATTAGTGACTGAGGGGTTGCCTTTTTTATGTTTCTCTTTTTAATTACTGCTTATTCTCAAAAAAGGTTATTGATACAGGTTCACAAATACTAATTACCACAACATTGTAGCGCAAACACCAGAAAGCCTAGGACAATCAAGGACTGATAAAACGCAGACGGCGGCTGCGCCCGCTTGTAGCACGTGCAGAGGAGGACCGCCACGTGACCTGAAGCGGCCATGCAATTGGGTGATAGTGACAGCTGGCGGAGCCCCTTAGGAAGTTCCGAAAGTAAAGTGGCCGTGTAAGTGAATCGATATACGCAAGCAGGGTTTAAGAAAATGTTTTTGCTAGTACAACGAACTACAGGGATTTGTATATTAACAATAAAATGCTGGTACACTCTACACAAAACATAGAAGACCGTCCGTCCTTTGGTATCACGCCCCCTGACTGTCACTGGGTGTGGCTAGCACCCCCCCCCCCCCCCCACGTCATGGCCCCAGTAAAGTACGCAGTATTCTTGCGGAGATGGTACGAGCCAGCACCGGGCTGTTATTCTGTCCGCTTACATGCTTGCTCCAGGGTAGGACTTTCTCATCGCTCCTTCTCTCCCCGCCCCCAGAAGAGAATTTCAACTTTAAGACAAACAACTTCATTTACAAGTGTGTCTCTAATTAGCTGCAGAATTAGGAAAGCTGAGTTTTCCCCCATAGATCGGCTGAACCCTCGAGGGAGACTGGTGGAATAGAGAGAATCGCATTTCCAATTATTTTGTTGAATTGCTAATTTAGTTATTGTGGCTGGTGTAATTGTGATGGGTATTGGGTGTGCAATTCAATTTGTTTTAAATATTTGTGGGAAGGCTGATCAGTAATGGAGCTGACCTATTTTGTGGCCCAAATTGAGAAAAAAAGACTAACAACAGCCACAAGATCTAGTTTGTTTCCATTTTTATTTTGATCTCTCATCCCTCTTAAGACCATTGATACAACAAAAGGATTAAATGAAACGATGACGGCTCTTTGATCTTCTCCCTTGGAAAGCGTAGCTGTCCTTGGTAGTTTGGAATGCAGACAGTTTAGGGGGGAGTCTCGAGTGGAGTCAGTTGGCTTCCTGTAATGCGTTCCTGGGGTGCCTAGAAGGGGTTCCCGGTGTTTGACTGGTGAAGAGCTAATGTATCCCACAGCACAGGGTCTGCAGCCACGTACGAGGGCATCCTGACCACGGTCCTCCGGCAGGTCAGCAGGTGTCCACTGCAGAGCCGGGACCGGTGTGGCTGAAGGCGTCTTCCACCCACAGAGTTGGTCACGGGGAACCTCATGCGCCTCGTGGATTGCGCATGCGTGGTTGAGAGGCGTTCGGGAGCGCAGCCCCTTGGGCTGGGGAGGCCTGCACTGGCAGCCCGGTGAGGGGCACACTCTCCGGGGCTCCCCACCACGCCGCTGCGGCCTGCACCTCTGAGGGGTTGGCCTTCCCATGCCTGCAGAGGCCCACTGAAGGAGGCCCAACCATTTGACACCTGTGAAGACACTACTGAGCATGCTCAAATTCAAGCCCCCAGCCAGGTGGGAGGCACACCTGGGCGCCTCAACGTAGGCCCAGGCCCATGATATCACTCAGGTGGGCCTACCTCAGCCAATGGGTCAACCGGCACCTCCCCAGCCAGCGGAGCGGATAAAGGCAGGGAGCACACACAGGCTGCCTCTTCCGCTCTTCCGCCTGGGCGCGCCCCCTCCGGGCTGCCTCGGGACCCTGGCACCGTTCGAAGCCAAGAATCGAGGTACTACCCACTCGTGAAACCTTACCCACCCGTGTTGTCCGAATACTGCGCAGACCCCTGCTGGGGCCGGCCAGGGCTGGGCCACCCGGGAAGACCCAGCGGCCCAGCTGGTGACCGGCCAGGCCTCGGCCCTGGGGTGGGGGGGGGGGTAGCTGCTGCACAGAAAGCAGCAGCTGTTGTGAACTTGATCCTAAAAGGATCCATTTGCAACCCAACGCCGCGCCAGCCGCCTCTTCCGTGGAGCGAGTGGAACTGGGAGGACCCGGCGGGCTGGCGCGCACAGAGGCGCTGGGCGCTGCGTGGGCAGGAAAGGGGCCGCCGTTCCCGCAAGGCCCGGTGGAAGCCTGCCCGTGTGGGATTCGCGAAGGGCGCGTCCCTGCCCAGGGCCCAAACACAGGCCCATTGCAGCGCCACCAGCGGGCCCAGAGAGGAGCTGCGCCGCCGGGTTTGCGGGGCTGGCATCTTTGTGGGCGCAGAGGGTTAAGCGTTGTTGGAAAAGAGGCGACTCCTACTGTCCTCCGTCACCCTCGCGGCAATTGGGACGGTCGCTGGGATTCGGAAGGTGGGCTTGGATTTTGGAGGAAACGACCAGGCCTTTGTTTCGCGAGGCGTCACGTGGTGGGTGGACTCAAACCACCGCCCTTCTGGTTAGCCTTGGAGGGCAGAGTGTGCGCCGCTCAAGACTCTCCCCCTTCACAGAGCGTTCTGCTTGTTTCTTAGTTAATTGTGGAAAATTTCAACCCTACACAAAAGTAGATGGAATACTATAATGAATCCCAGCTCCCCGCTCCCAGCGCTACCCCTATTTGGCCAACCTTGTTTCCTGAAGACCGCTGCTCTCTATCCCTTGCTGCAGGAGAGGGATCATTTGTTGGTCGGACCGAGATACACACTGGAATGGAGCACTGCTTCGTCCTGAAGCATCACCTTTGTGACCACGAGCGTGTTCATTGGCTGTTTTTCTGAAGTGGATGACCACACCTTTCTTCCTAGCCTTAGCTCGCAGCCCTGCTGAAAACCGTTCCTCACCGCTGTTGTGGTCGTTGTTCGGTGTCATTGAGCCGGCTCTGACCCACAGCACCCTTGTGGACAACAGAATGAGACCCTGCCCCGTGCCGCCCTCACAGTTGTTCCCAGGCCTGAGCCCATGGCTGCAGCCACTGTGTCAGTCCATCTTGTCGAAAGCCTCCCTCTTTTGCTGCCCCTCCACTTTGCCTAGTGTGATAGTGACATCATCTGTTGTCAATTTGAGACTTAAGAGTGAAGGGGTGGAGTTTAGCCTGTCAATCAGGTCACAGCTTGAGGATCTCATGTGGAGGTGCCAAGGAGATAAATGGCTTGCTAGAGTAGGAACAAGAGCTCACTCCCTGCGGGACGTTCCTGACTAGAGCCTGATAGAACTCCGCTGATGCAGCCGGAGATCTGGAGCCACATGGAGACCCCTGCCAGTGCTGAGATGCTTACACAGCCACTGGATCCACAGGACTTTCCACCCACTGGCCTGTGATCTCCCTATAGTCAGGGTCATTGCATGTGTTTCGTGAGTCTGAAGAGGAATTTATAAATTGGCATTGGACATTATGGGCTAATACTGGACTTAGACTTGATCTGGACTGGGCTGGGATGTTTTCTCAGTATGCAACTGCTCTTGTATATAAACCTCTTCCTTATACACATGAGTGTCTATGAATTTGTTTCTCCGGTCTACCCAGACTAACATACCAAGTATGACGTCCTTCTCCAGGGACAATAAGCCCAAAGTATGTAAGATGAAGTCTCGCCATCCTTGCCTGAGGGAGCACTCTGGTTGTATTTTTTCAAAGATGGATTTGCTGTCCTTGGCCGTTTGTGAGACCGTCAGCAATCTTCGCCAGCACCACTGCTCACACACGTCAGCTCTGTGTCTTCCTAGCCGATGTCTAACTTTCACTTGTATTTGAGGCAACTGAAAATATCATGGTTTGGGTCAGGAACACCTTAGTCCTCAGATTATATCCTTGCTTTTCAATACTCATGTCTTGTGCTGCATGTCATTTGATCTCTTGAATGCTGCTGCCTTGATCATTGATTGAGGATCCAAGCAAGACGAAATCCTTGACACCTGTGTTAGGCCGGGTTGACTAGAGAAACAAATCCAGAGACAGTCACATATGTAAAAGAAAGAGTTTTATATCAAGAAGTAATTGTTTATCAGGAAAACATCCCAGCCAGTCCAGATCAAGTCCATCAGTCCACTGTGAGTGCGTAAATCCTTTTGCAGACTCACGAAGCCACATGCAATGATGCAGAATGCAGGAACACTGGCTGGACCAAGTGGCAGTGGACACAGCTCCAGAGTTCTGCAGGTTGCAGTGCGGCTTGTCAACAGGAAGGTGACGGCAGAGAAAGGGGAGGTTCCACACCCACAAGGAGGCACCATCAGGCTATGGCCCGATTGATAGGCTAGACTCCACCCCTACAGTTTCATATCTTCAAGTTGACATGAAATTATGTAACTACCACAACTTTAATTTTTTCTCCATTTCTCATGACGTTATCTATTGGTTCAGTACTGAGGATTTTGGTCATGTTTACATTGAGTCGTAATCCACACTGAAGGCTGCAGTCCTTGATCTTCATCAGCAAGTGCTTCCAGTCCGCCTCACTTTCAGCAAGCGAGGTGTTCGGCACCCCAGCAATTCACAAGCCCCCGCTGGCAGGTGGGTGGGGGCTGCCCATGAAGTGCACTGACTGGGAATCAAACTGGTGTCTCCCGTGGATAGGAAGGACTCCACAGCTGAGCGGTGACTGCCCTCACACCATGAAAGGTGCTTGTGTGCAGGAGCAATCCCGGTGCTCCTTAGAGGAGCTGGAGGGTGTGCCACCATCAACTCGGCCCGCTTGTAGACCGCTCTCACCCTCCCAACAGATTTCTTTGTGCCCTGTGGCAGTCACTCCCTGCTGCCAGCCCAACCCTGGCAATAACTCACATCCTGTCTTCAGATTTGCCTTTTCTGGATGTTTAAATGCCATGTAGTCTGAAGTCTGGCTTCTTTTTGCTTAGCATAGGTCCAGCCATGCTATGGAAGAGAGCGGTGCCCCGTCCGTTTTTATTGCCGACTGGTATTCCATCGTATGGTGGGCCATTTTTATTGATCTCACCCACGCAGAATCCCTGGCGGTGCAGCGTGCAGTCGGGATTCACCAGCCGCTCTGCAGGAGAAAGCGGAGACGTGTGCCCCCTACAGATGGCAGCCCCAGAAAGCCCAGGGCGCAGTCGACCCTGTCTTGTAGGGCTGCTGGGAGTCAGAATCCACTCGGACTGAGTTTTGTATTCACGTCCTCGTGGATGTTTGGATTGATTTCAGAGTCTGGCTATTGTGTACAAGGCAGCTGTGAGCACTCAGTCTTTGCGGATGCACATAGGCATCTTGGGCAGATACTTCAGGATAGGGTTACAGGGTTTATAATAAGTTTGTTTAACTTTTTAATGGATCACCAAACTGTTTCCCAAAGTAGCTGTAGGTATTGCTTTACAGGAGCCTGGTGGTGTATGTAGTAGGCGGCGTGCTTGGCTGCTAACCTCAAGGTCACTACTTCGAAACCACCAGCTGCATCACGAGAGAAAGATGCGGCTCTCTGTTCTCATAGATTTACAGCCTCGGAACCCCACAGGGGCAGTTCCACCCTGCCTGTAAGGTTTAGCCATATCCTTGTTGCTGTGTCTGATGATGGTAGACGCCCGTGGTTTGGAGTCACCTTTACCTAATGCCAGGATGTTGACCATTCTTTCATGCGCTATTTTCTGTCTATCTTTCATGAGATCTCTATTCAAATCCTTCGCTCAGTTTATGTTCGGTTTGTCATCCTCTTGAGTTGTAAACATCTTTGTGTTTGGGTAGCCCCCTTCTGAAGACTACCTTGTAAGTCAGTTCTGATGTAAGTCTGATACCTCATTTTTTGTTAGTTTTCAATATAATTGCTGTCATTATCAGTGTCTTTAATAAATTCAGTCTTTGTGGGTTGGAAACATTACATATGAACTTAACAGATACATCACTCACTGCCATTGAGTAGATTCCAGATGTAGTAGATATATAATCCTTTGTCAATTTGAGGATTAAGACTGTAGGGGTGGAATCTAGCTTGTCAATCAGATCATAGCCATTGAGGCCTCTGTGCGGGCGTGGCCTTCTGAGAATTCTGGGAAATCCAGTACTTCCTCCTTGGAGGCGGGACACACTTCTCTCTCTTGGCCACTCCCTGGGAGACATTGCAAATGACAAGACACATGACACTACCCTAGTACCCTGACCCAGACAAGCCACATGGACGCAACCAGACTTCTGAAGCCAGAGAAGAGACCCCTGCCAGCACTGAGATGCTTACAACGCCACTGGACCCAAAGACTTTCTACCCACTGGCTTGTGATCACCCTGCATTTGGCATCATTGCATGTGTTTCATGAGTCTGAAGAGGACTTCATAGATTGATATTAGACATATGGGCTAATATCAGACTTATGGTCTTGGACTGGGCTGGGATGTTTTCTCAATGTTCAATTGCTCTTATATATAAGCCTCTTTCTTTTTTTTAAATTAATAAATCTTTTTATTGTGGCTCATAAAGCTCTTATCACAGTCTGTACAGACATCAATTGAGCAAAGCAGCCTTATACATTCGTTGCACTCGTCATTCTCATAATTCACCTTCCACTTGGGTTCCTGGAATCAGCTCGGTAAGCCTCTTTCTTATACACATATGTGTCCATGGATTTGTTTCTCTAGTTTACCCAGACTGACACTAGATCATAGCGACTCTATAGGCCAGGGTGGAACTGCCCCCATGGGTTTCTAAGACTGTAACTCTGAAAAAAATTTTATTAAATTATTTTATTGGGGGCTCTTGCATCTCTTATCACAATCCACACATTCATCCAGTGTGTCAAGCACATTTACACATATGCTGCCATCATTTTCTCTTGTTAAATCATTTTATTAAGGGCTCATACAACTCATATCACAATCCATACATACATCAATTGTGTAAAGCACATATG